>NC_137921.1:32025165-32460165 GCF_963457725.1 Sprattus sprattus | reverse complement strand
TTTACTACCAATTCTGTCAGCATCCAACCTCATTACAAACAACTACTGTTTTTCTCCTGTGGGTTGCAGTTGTGAAAAATCAGAGGATTCCAAAGTGCTTTTCCCTGTTCACAACTTGACAATTTCACAAAGTGTCATCATCACAGTCTCCTTCTCAAACATCCATTGGACAGCAAACTCTCCCCTATTCATGTCTGCCATCTGCATGAGGTCCAGGTGAGATGCGAGAAGGACACTCGGATGTATGAAACCGGAGCTTTAGTGCAGAGACGCCACGAGACTTCGACTGGGCCCTGAGACTCCCCCTCACCCAGCCCCTGTTCCAGCCTTCCCCTGCTGGCTGGAGCGCCGACTAGCGCTCCTGCCAGGCATGCATGAAACAGGCAGAGATCGGAGGGGATTTCTGGCGGGTTCGGTGGAAATGACAGGGAGTGTGCTTCTCATTAGAGAGGCTGATGACGGCTCCTTCCCCTTGTCCTCATGCAAACCCTCACAGAAACCATTTGTGGCTTATGTCGTCACACTGCTCAATCTCCAGCACCAATTCATTGTGACTTGATTTGTAATTTTTGCATTTAACAAATCGTTCTTGTCAGAGTATTTGTATTTGGGTCACAGTGGCTCTGTGTGTTGTCATCAATTATATCAATTGAGTGAGTAGTTAGTAGTAATTATATCAGTGAGTAGACTAGTACCCCAGAGTAGCATTCACCTTGTACCTGATAATTAGGACCACTGCCTACTTGAGATCTTCATAGATGTATGGCTGGTTTTGGTCCTGCCACCTCCACCAGCCAGAGCCACCAGCCTGACCTTCACCCTGCTCTCCCACACAGCATGTCTTTTCTTCAGAGGTGGTGAGAACATATTAGGGGTGACATTCCAATGCAGCAGAATCTCTTTAGAGTCACCTCAGGATCAGAGCGTCCGTTGACGACCTTGCAGACACAAACATGGGGTTCTGCCTCTTGAGGAATGCAGAGCCTTTTCCACCAATTTAGGCAATTATGAAGCCGGTCCCGCTACTAATAATGGAGTCCTTGACCCCGGGTTATCCACACATAAAAGCTTCGGGTTTCGTTGATTCGCTCTGTGCTCAATAAGCCCACAGACTCAAACAATGTTTCTGCTGAACTCTCGACATTGGCTCAGGCTGATCATAAAGCTGTATGCCTACCACAGTCTTAGAGCTGAAAATGACATACTGTGTTGTCATGGTTTCATTATCGTTTTGTTTTTCTCTCTGTAACTGACAGTCCTCGGGGTGTCCACATGAAAACGTATTTCCCTGGTTAGCTTTAAACTGAGTAGGTACGTTTTAACTGAATAAAATACACTGCAAAGGAAAGGAAAGGAAATCATTAACCTTGGAATATCTATCAGAAAAATGATGAAAACATATTTGAAGTCACTGAACATACATCCCTTTTAAAAACAGTACCCTCAAGTTCACTTTTAAATACCCTCAAGTTTTTGTAATTACAGAAGGAAATCTGTATGACATGTATTCTTAGTCATACATTCTGACAGCTGAGAAAAACAGAGTTTTTCTATTATTTTTTGTCGGCGTGTTTTCAAATTGTCTACATCTTAATTATTTTGTTTGCTACTGCCATGTACTGGGGACATTTACTCTCTCTCTCTCTCTCTCTCTCTCTGTCTCTCTGTCTCTCTCTCTCTCTCAGAGTTCAGGTCATGTTCAGCTATCAGCTGTCTTTTTTCAGGCTGGCTGGCATCAGATGTGAGGTGGCAGCATGTGATCTGGTTTGGTCTGAGATCTTACAGATGGGAAAGGTCGTGCCGGGAGGGACAAGTGAAAGGCTCAGGCTGTTGAATCACTCTCCTGAGCAGTGCAGCCCAGCCCAGAGCAGAGCAGCACAGCACACCCTCATATCATAGTTACAGCCAAGGGGAAGTTGACGTAAGTGTTAAATTAGCCCCTCATGCCGGCATGACTACCGCCACCCATAATAATCTTCAAAGACTTCAGGATGGCTTGTCTGGCTGCTTGAGAACCCCCCTAAAACACACAAGCACACACACACCTTCAGACAAACACGCAAACAAATACATGCTTTCACACATACACAACAGACAAAAAAACATGTTATCAAATAGGTTATGTCTTTCAACTGTGTTTCAAAAATCTCTTTTTGTGAAACAAATACTCACATACTACAGCCACACAAGCAGACACACAGGCACACACACATGCACAGACACACATGAACACACAAACACACACACACGCACGCACACACACTCCTCTGCCTGTCTCCATGAGCCAGGTCCTGCTCCCAGCTTAGGTCCGGTTTCAGCGTGGAATCATAAAGATACTGTTTCACTGCAGGTGTTCCATCAAAGCGAGCCGGCGGTTCTTGGGACCGTGTGGCCCGTAAATGACGGGGTGACGGAGAGAGGGCGGAGGGGTAGGGGGTGGTGGGGTGGGAGGGGGGGTTAAGTCTTGCGTGCGTGCTGGGGGTCTGGATGGAGAAGCCATGTGTGGCTTGTCTGGGATCCATACTTGGGAAGTCATCCTGTCTTTTTCCCCTCTCATCAGAGGCCCCTCCAGCATGCTCCCTGTTCCTCGTGCTCCTCCTCTCTTCTCCTCCCTCTGCTCACCCCTGTAATTGAAAATGTATTTATTGCATGACCAGAGGCAGTGAAGAGAGAAGAGGCGGATGCCATACTTAAATACGAGGCTAAGGTTAGTGCTGCAGGGCTTGGGTGCTCTTTAGTACACCAACCCTCTCACTGTCTCATTCTCTCTCTTTTTTAACCACTCACTCTATTCTTTCCCTTTCTCCTTTTACAATTAATTTAAATGTATTAATCCATGTAGTTTTCCGTTCTGTTAGGATGTTAACATACTCATACTCACATATTCAAACAAAGCGGAGGGCTTTTCAATCACCTCCTAGGGGCCCTTATCAAATCCGTTTTACCTAAAGGTGTTCAGAGAATGGAGGGGAGAGAAAGTGTAGGGTTCTTATTGTTAAGTGTTTGACAAGGTGAGTGCTCGCGTGGCCCTATACATTTCATGCACCTGAAATGTCAGTCTGTTTTCTCATAAGATCAAGTTAGCCTCAGAAAGCTAGTTTAGCTAGTGGGCCCGCCTTCCACCGCCTTAGTGGGGGGTTGGGTTTATATGTTGAGAGCTGCCGCAGACCCCTAATGGAAGGGCAGCTAGGTGATATAGGTGAATGACAAGGCTTGCGACGCGAGAGGCCAGACTTATATGGAGCGGCTCCGCGGTCTCCTGGACTGGTTTCCATTAGCCACCAAATGTGGCCTTGTAAACTGTGATTACCGTTAACGAGTTTCCCTTTTCAGTTGCACGTCAGAGCTGTCAGGAAGAGAGAGGCGCTCTCCGTCCTGTCTTATCAGGGGCTTGTGGAGGGCTGCGGGTTCAATGAGCTGTTAGGACTCCATTTCCCAAGTCCCACGGGTGCCATCCGCACACACTGCAGCGCCGCTCTTTTATCGCTTCAGCATGAGCCAACATTTCCCCCCAAAGTTTTGACTTCTGCCTTTGAGTCTACCTCATGTGGAACCCAGGGGGGTGGACTGGCCATCTGGCATACCGGGCACTTTCCCAGTAGGCCGCTGCACCTTTTGGGCTGAATAGAATAAACTTTAATTTAATTTTTCCTTTATATTCGTTTCATATTTGACTGGCCCATAAAGAAGATTGAGTGTTCAGTATATATTTCAGTGCAGTCCCACCAAATTAACACATTTAATATAGTCTGCTTTTTTTATATTTGGTAGTTCTCTAGAGGAACTGTGCTCACCTTCACACACTTGCTAATGAAGCAGTCTTCAACAAGACACGGCCACAGGCCATGGGGCAGGAGCCAGAGCATTGCCCACACTGCACATCAGTGTCTGCTTCTTTTGTCTCCCCTTCCTCCCTCCCTCTCTCTCTCTCTCTCTCTCTGATGATCTTCCAGGTTTCTTAAGGAGGCGCTTCAATGTGATTTTCCTCCCTCTGACAAAAGGGGAAGGGAAAATTTGGTGGAGGTGGTTGCAAAGGAGTCTTTTTTCGGGAGAAGCCTACAGGAGAGTGGATGGTGCGGGTGGTGTGAGCGTGACTTCAGATGTTCTCCTCCCCTGAGCCAAGGCAGCTGCTGGAAGTAGCCCTTCGGCTGGGATGGATATCGCCACGATCAATTCGTGTATGGAGATAGTGTGGCTAAAAAGAAAACCACCCTTAGAAACAGGCAGGGGGAAAAAATACCCATGGCTGGCACAGGGAAGCAGACACACTGGCTAACTGAAAATCACCTCACCGGTTTATTTGCCTGTGCTGCGTTGTTGTTTTTTTTAAGGCCTGGCCTGGGGTAGGCTCGTTGGCAGGCGTTGGCATGACAATGGTCTTTCTGTGATAAGATGGAGGAGCAGCCCTGAGCAGGATGTGCTGCTAGCATTGTGTAGCCCACGGTTTCCTCACTCTCCTATAAGAAATCCTGGCCAACAGAGACACTTGGCAGGCCAAAGTGGGCCATACTGCGGTGATGGCCTGCCCAGGGAGAAGCCAAAAGAAGGTCCTCGGCTTGAAAAAAAAAAGAAGAAAAATGAGGAAGATGTAATGCAGCTTTTTCATGCTTATTCAAGGTCTCTGATAGCTGCAATGGCATGGATTTGTATCCCAGTTACACTGAAAGGGTGGCTGAATTGGATTGAGCTTAAAAGTGAAGCAAAAAAGCCCTGGAAAATCAGGCCTGAAAGGCACATTTCAACTGGAAAGCATTTCTTTTAAGCTGTCACTCTTTGGTGGTTGACAATCCTATTATGGCGCTGACGTATTGTAATTAAGGCAGAAAGGAGATATAGAATTAAAACACAAACACACACACACACACACACACACACACACACACACACACACACACACACACACACACACACACACACACACACACACACACACACACACAAACATGCACACACATACACACACACACACACACACACACACACACACACACACACATACCCTAGTTGGACATCAAAACATAGCTAACTTTGTAGTTTATTGAGAATTTTGATCAAACGATAGCCCTGGCCCCACATCGCTGCCGTGTATTGATGTTTGAATGGCGAGAGCTGCATGTGCCAATTTTCTTTTGTCAGAGCTGCTCACCAACAGCAACACTTTAAAGGCCCTTGACGGAAAATAGGGTTTATAGGTTTTCTATTCTCTGCGATTTTGGGAACAGATTAGAAAATAAATCCAATCCATCCAGCTATAATGATCCACTGCGTCGTCACCATCCATGGCCCTTTCCAAAAGGTAGGCCTTCGCAGATTCCTCCAAATTGTTTTCTACCTCATAAAATACGCTCTTCAAGAATTATTTGAAGTTGGCATTCAGGGTAGAGTTTTCATGCCAAGTAATTGGAATATCCTCTTTGTTGTTGCCAAGACCTACTGCAAATTGACGGAAGAACCGTTTGTCATCATTCACCATTGTGTTTACAAAAAGATGTGTCCAAAGAGAATTATATGCCTTTATAAATAGAGTGGGAATGACAAGTGCAGTCTATTTTTCAATTTTCAATCACAATGTCAATTATAAACCCTTTTAGATTTAATAAAATACAGATATAAATATAAATGATAATTATGAAGATATTAAGAATTATTAAGAATGAAACAACGAAAAAATTAAACCTAACCTAATGAAAAACATTAAAAATGTACATCCACTGCTGTCCTTATTTATGGACCATATCCAAAAATAACACACACATGGAGCTCTCTCTTCTAGTGAAAAAGCAGTTAAAACACCTAGAAAGAGCTGCAGTATTAATTCCTTGTGTTTTTCTTCACCAAACAAAAGCGCACACACACACACACACACACACACACACACACACACACACACACACACACACACACACACAGACAACTAACTTGGAGCTTCCACTCCCGTTTCACTCTTCCCCTCTCTTCAGAAAGGCCTGCTCTGCCTCCTAAGCAGACACAGGGCATGTGGAGCCAGGAAAGAGTGCTGCATAATGAATTGGTATTAATGAGCTGTTAACTTGGCTCTGTGTACGGAGGCCTTATAATACAACTGCTTGTTTCTCCTGACAACACATACAAAAACACACCAGTTGTCCCCATCTCACCATTACAAGCATACAGATCACACACACCCTCTGTCTCTATCACACACACACACATCTACAGCCTTTCACACTAATCTTACACAAACAAGTTATTGTGGAGTAGTCTACGCAGCCATGCTGCAACATTTCTTCTCAGCGGCACTATTACCACCTCTAGATGCTAAGAGCAAGCACGCCTCTCCCGTGTTGATTCTGAACTTGATAAGTGGAGTCTTTTCTTCGTCAAACTCTTGTGGCGGATCATTTGCCATGTGTCAAGTGCTAGGGAGGGGGGGGGGGGGGGGGGGGGGTGGTGAGAGAAGAGAGACAGTGAGTCAGTTTGTCTTTTTTTCAGCATTTTAGCACGCTTTATGTACAAGGCCAATTATCAGGATCCTGTTAAATGATTTTAGCAGCTTCATTTGGGATTTACGCAGAGCAAGGAACGTGCCCGCCAGCAAGGCTATAACCGGGCCTTATGAGTCTGTTGCCTTGGAGCTCACAGCTGGCCCAGGTGCAAACTGTAGCCAGTGCACCCAGCCTCATTAAAACTCCCAGAAATAACTTGTTTTGTGGCTTGGTTTCAAGCCCGTAGCAGGCAGTGTGAACACATGGTTAGGCAACAAGTTGGGAAAAGAAAAAAGGACAAAGAAAAAAAGGGGGAAAAAAACAAAACAAGTGAGATGCCATGAGTGGTAGAACTGCGTGTTTGGTTTCTTGTGCCCCATAAATGTCTCACTGTCTGAGACCAAAGCTCACTTTCTCTGCAATCTCTTTGTTCAATTTTGACCACCTAAGTTTGCTCTTTTGTAACACAAATAATTTCTCTTCACTCCTTGCATCCAGATCTTCTACACTAGCATTCAAGAGGGGCTTGTTTTCAGTTGTTTTCTGTTGGAGTGCACAGGGCCTTGAATTCTTTGTGTAACTGAATGGGGCGGTGTGGTGCTGCATTGAGAAAAGGATTAACTTGGTCCAGTTTTTACTCCTCTGAACCACCATGCTAGAGAGGGAAAGCCACCGTGAGTAACTCTGTAATGAAAAACGGGTGATGTTCAATGAAACATTGATTATATGCGTATTACGGCCACTTCATCAAGAGTGGTTGCCTCTCAGAGCTGGTGTACCATCGCCCGAGCCAGTCACCCCCTCTCTCTGGACGGCCATGATTCCCCTCCAATAATTGTAATTCAGTGATAAGGAGCTTATATCCCTAGTTATCCCCCAAAAGAGAAGTGGAAATGAGGTGCACCATGGGGCCGGTAATACAAGAGATTACTAGCACAACTGCCCCACCAGTGCTTCTTTCTCCAACCTGCAAATCTCTTAGACACCCAACATTGGCTTCAGGTCAGCCATCTCTAATTCCGGTGTTGTCGGCCTCCTGGGAACAAAGGTGCGGCCCGTCCTCCTACTTGGAGCAGGGTAATGAACATTACCGCCCGGTTCACTGGCACGCAAAAGGGCGCCAGAGCTACGGCGGCGACCAGAGTGCTCTTGGGGAGCTAATGCTGGGACGAGCTGTGTTTTTTTTTACAAGGCATTCATGCTTTTTGAGTGGTTTGTCTTGGTAACGGGAATACAATTTGCACAAGCCTCCCATCGGTCTAGATCCTCGTCTGGCAAAGATAGCGTGAAAGATTAGGTAAAAAGAAAGTTGTTCTTTACTCCAAGTTGCCTACCCCTCATTCATCCGATATCACAGCCCTACGACCTATCACCCTTCAAACACAGTCATGTTCTATCTAAATGTCTATACACATGTCAGTACAATGCATGTCTTGTTGCCCTGCAAATGATGACAAATATCAGAACAATCTCCTGTTCGTGTAGTTTTGACTGCCTTTGCGTAACATTATCTGACATAGAGATGTACAATATTATGAAACCCAGGACATGACTTCTGTATACTATTTAAATGGAGACATGGAAAATTTGCATATTTCTGAGATAACCTTTTTTTCTTTATTTTCTCAATTTTTTTGTGAGCCAAACAAATTGAGATCAGTTAAACTGCCCATGTTTGGTTCAGCCATAAGATAAACATCTTTTGGCACAGTCCCATTTAACGTGCTAGATATGCAATTCTGCCCACATCATCAGCATTATCTTGTTCATCACCATGATCATTGTTCACTGTCCTGTCATATGCCTCTTCAAGCAAAACAGCATTAATAGTTGCCACCTGGATACCCTCAGTGCTGGAAGTTAGGCCTGGAAGCTACTGAGAAACTGGGAGGCAGAACAAACAATGAAGCAGAACAGTCCTCAGTGATCCTTTCCAGTGTGGCACAGGAGTGAAGAAGGCATGTCTTTCTGTGCCGAGCACCGCACATCCTGCTGGTGGTAGTCACCACACACATGAGAAGAGAAGAGGAGAAGAGAGGAGAGGAGAGGAGAGGGACGTGGCGGGAGGGAGGAAAGAAAGGGAAGTGGGGAAAAAAAGGCTGCAACAATGTCTCTCCCAGACACCCCCTGAGAGTCCCCTCCTACGCGTCTGGGCTTGTGTGTGGCCTTCATACTCCTTTCCCCCCATACACACACACACACACACACACACGCATATACACACACACACACACACACACACACACACGGCCCACGGCCCACTACCCCGGGGCTAAGTCAACCTCACTCCTTCTACAGTGTTGCTGTACCTCCAGTCCTCCCACCGCGTGTGTGTTACAATAATCTCTGTCTTCTCCTGGCCGTGTGGGTGTGTGAGCTGAAGAGAGCCTTACACTCACACCAACCACCCCCCCACACACACACACTCTTCCCTTGCACAAACCCTCTTCAGTCAGACAAAGTCAGCGGTGGGCATGTCTGTGTGGTTCAACAGTTCTTGAGAAAGCAGGGCCAAGACTCCTTGAAAAAAAATCCCCCCTAAAAGCAGACACTGTAGCCCTTTGAGTGTGGCTGTGCAAAGAGGACCCTTTTCTTTTTTTTTCTCTCTCACACGACACAGTTTCTATTCTCAGAAAAAAGCGGGAGCCACAGATGTTGACATTGCTTGTGACGGGTTAAGATGTGCTCTAAAGCCCATTGTTCCTCTTGCATCTCTTTTTTTATGATTGTGTTCTCCCCTCTTTTCTTAACTCTCCCTCCCTTCATCGTTTGCCCGGCTGTGACTGGGTAGAGTCCCGCTGAAAGGGCTCCGGACAGCCAGCAGAGCTCCAGGGGGTCTTTCTGCTGCCGGCGACCCAGGGAACGGGCCTCATTGTTGGGGGAGCAGCAGGCAGTCACGCCGTGCCTCATCTAGCCTGAATCGGCCACACACTGGGGCTCTTTCCCTTCTCCAAGGACGTGTCAGGAGGGGTCATCCTCCTCTCGGTGGCCCCCGACCGCGCTGCCCCATACCTGCCCTCTCCCTCCTCCAGCGGCTCTGGAGAAAGGGCTGGGGCTCCAAGCTTCATCAAAACAAGTCAACATGGCATAAAGGAGGCTGTTAACATTGGGTTAGCAGAGCATACAGGCTAATTCCACGCAGGTGGTGCGTCTGGAAAGAGGGTGAAATGCAATTATCGCTTGTAAGCACCAGAGAAAATCCAGAGAGCACAGGCCCTGTCTGAGCACCATTCAGCTGCAGATAATATCACTGTTGATACGGGATGAAGAATAGTGGTCTGTGCTCATATATGGGCCCTTCTCCTATTCTATCTCTGTGTGTATGTGTTTGTCTGTGTCTGTGCGTGTGTGAGAGAAGGAGACCGCATGAGTCTGTGGACTGGTGAAAGAGCAAGTCAAACATTGAATGTGCTGGAAGCCAGATCCCTCTTCCATCTTCTTATCTTGACACCCTCTCTACCCTCAGGGAATTCATTGCCTCATGCCCAACATGCATTGTCAGCGAGGGAAACAAAAACAAGGAGTCCCTTCAACTGCTGAGAGCCAGCGAAATATAACGCCTGCCATGTGGGCCAAGCACACTTACTTACTCACTGGAATCATGTGTCTGAGTTCAAAGTCATTCAGTTCAATAAACATATAGTATGAACAGTTTCCTTTGCTTATATTATATGTAAAAAGTCTGCAAAAAGTCTGCCTAATATCACAACTGTGGTTCAGGGAAGCCACAGTACACAACAGACGGACAAACATATTTTAATAGTTTGATTATTTTTCTTTCCATTCATGAAGATGGCACATAAGACTGATCTGGAGACAGAGCCAGGGGAAATATATCAGGCAGCCCATAGACACGCTTTGGGACACAGATGTCTCAGAGTAGTAAAACTAATGCTGTGTAAGCCCGCTTTGGGAAAAAAACATAAAGCGCTCTGTGACAATTGGCAGCAATGGCAACTGTCACCAATGATGTACAGCTGCGAAAGGCTTCCCCTCTGACCCCTGATTACCCGTACATTAACCTCCGCGGACGTGCACAACTCTGGGCCCTAAAACTCTGACCCCGTCGCCCCTCTCCGGGCCACAGGGGGTCCTTTCCCAGCTCTGCATGGCTCCGGCCATTGTGAATGCTGGTAGATAATGCCTTTTCTCCAGGCCTCCACTCAGCTTCCAACCCCCTCCTGGTGCTCCTTGGAAAGCAGGGGAGAGGGCGCCGCGACGTCACCCCTGCATGAGCGTCATCTCAGCGGGGCAGTGAGGGCCTGCTTGACCAGGGGGGTTACAGGTACCTCTCACTCCGCCTGGCAGGCGAGCACCAACGTCCTGCTGCTAGAAATTTGTCCTCTCTTTCTGCAAGTGTCAGGCGTGGGCCCCTGATGAGAGATTTGTTGATATGATAACTCGATTAGGCCCCGGGATGGATGACACGGTGGAGGCCGGCCAGCGGCGGCAGCAGTAGTAGCACACCGGGAGGCCCTGATCCCTCTGCTTAACCTCTCTCCAAAAGATGGCAATTAGGACAAGTAATTGGTTAATTAGTCAGTCAAGATCTGGCACCATTGCATTTGATCCTCTCTTACTGCACATGTTGAATGCAAAGAGTGGCAGATTCTGGCCCTCTTCATTCTCGGTGCTCCAGAGTGGGCCTTCTTGTTGGGCAACCCTTTTATCCTTTTATCTGTTCATCAAATGGTAGCTAAAAGTTAATACTACCTAGCAGGATAGCATGGAGGTTTGTATGACCAAACTCCTGACTCCTGAGGTGTGGATGTTTACACAGAACCTTTCCTAAATTAATGCATACATATATTTTCCTGTATTGGGAGCATTTGTGCACCACAATCTTTAGGAGAATATTTCTTTCCCACGCAGTACATCAGTACCAACTGCAACGTATGCACAGAAATGCAAACTGCCTCGCTTTAAATGCACTTCGTCATAAATTCCTATTTCTGTAAAGTGTTGCTGAGTATAATATAGTTTTGGGATAGCCTTCACATCATGGGTTATCAAACTATTTCTACGGTGTTTGTGTGAAAACTGAAATCACATGACCTTAGTATATCGCCATAGAATTGGGGGAAGTCAAAACACAATGTCATTTTTCTGCACTCAATGTATCACTCTATGGGATTAATAGAAATTCATGACTGTCGTCTCTCCTGCATTGATTCGTGCTAGCAATCTGCTCCCTACAGCGGGGCCTGACTCAGACACTCATTGTTTTATAAAGTGTCCAAAAAGGCAGTGGCTGGTGTCTGAAAGGTTGCTGCATGCCTGCATAAGGGCCTCTGTTGCTCTCCGGCTCCCGCACTAGGAATAATTCGATTAATGAATCTGAGTTTTGCATTTCAAACGTTTCTTTGTGTCGGCCATTTGCATAAAAAAAAACACTCCTGCTTTCTTCTGTTGCTGTGGCTGTATAACTTTTGATCCTTTTCTTTATGGAATGAATCAATGAAATACACATGAATTGCAGGTCTGTTACTATGGTTGCAACATACCACACCGTCACCATAGTAATGCTGGAAATATCTAATTTAAGCGAAACAGATCATGTCAATATCAGCAATGCCATTCACAAGGTGAGCAGATATAGAGTATAGCTCTGACAAATATTTGTCTGAATTGGACAAAAGAAACGATTTATATGTATAAGCTGATTTCACCCCATGATGTTTGCACATATGATCAGCTCCAGATTAGAGCTCTAGCAGATTCAATGGACATACGTCATTGTGAAAATTAATTTTCATTTCTTTGAAGATTTAAAACGAAGAGGAAAAATAAAGAACAAAATGTTCCGATGGGAGCAGACTAGTGGGAGAACTGTCACAGTGCAATGCATTGAAGGGACATGATAGCCCACAATAGGTTTTGTACCATGCAGACACGCTGTACTATTTTGTGAGGTGTAAGTCTGTCTCCCCTTTAAACATTCCCTTCATGCAGCCTTCTCCTTCTCCTTTTACTCGTCTTCCTAACAAGATTTTGGGCATTCAGACCTAACGGCTATTCATCACTGTGTATCGCATCTGTAAACCTCTCAATTATGGAAACTGGAGGAGAAATAAGAAAAAAAAATAAGAAGATTTTCTTTTTTTCCAGAGCTGTTATATCTGTTTTCCAACAGGAGGAGTTATAACAATATTATTATTTAAGCACAGTATACCATTGTGCAATATCTAGCTTATATAGTCTGCAAATGAGTCTGATGTGTGGATTCAGTATGGATTCAATTAGTGCATATCAGTGAAGTGGCAAGTGTCTATGCTGGGTGTGAGTATGTTCTGAGTATATAAATCTGCCTAGTTAATATCAGACTCATCTGCCATCAATTTTATAGCTACAATGCTGAATCCACTTTTTGCTGTTGATTATTTTCTGTTGAGTTCTCTTAAGGAATATTGATGACTGATGTCTTTGTGGTTCTATTTATTTAGGAGGCTATCACCCAAATCAACACCCAAATCTTTGCAGGTAGTTTTATTAAAATCAGCATAGCCACTTGACATGCTTACAAAATAAGCACATTTCATAATGTCAGCATCTGAGCACTCACTCAGAAATATCCAAGTCCGCAAACAAATATTTGCTGAAATACTATAACCACTTTGAAATTTTGCTTTCATATACACTTCCCAGTTTAACAACAAAGTATCACAAGATATAATAGAGGGACATTTTTTTGTGTGCGCACTACCAGACACAGTCTTTAATCTTGTATGTGTTTCTAACTGCAACAGTTTAGAAAATAAAATGTAGCTGCAATAATTTGTAAAAAAAATAAATAAAATGATAATGCTTTCATGTGATCCACCTAGTCTGTCACGCTGCTTTAAACAAGCATTATGGAGATTTGGTCTAACACTAGCAAATTACCTACCTAAAAAGCATGCAGAAACCTTGCAAACACACCAACAGCCCAATAGGCACTGATAAAAGTTTGGTAACATGCTAACTGTCTTTTGGCAATACTGTGGGCAAACATTTCTTACATTCTGGGGAAGATGTAATGACAGTGACAGGTGTGCTTATCTGTCCTGCACATGGCCATATTCATTTGAAAACGATACCAAAAGTAGTTGCTCATAAAAACATACCTCAAAAAGTGGCAGATTGTTGCATGGTGTTGCTTTAAGTTTCCCTTCCACGGAGAAGACTTCATCTACCGGAGGACAGGGAGCACTGCAGTACAATTACTCACAAGCAGCAGGTTGACTTCTGAGTCTGAGAGTATGACACAATGCTGACATCTTGTGATCAAAGAGTGCAAGTACACGTATCATCACTCACGTCCACACAATGTTTTCGATTGATTTAGGATTAAATAGTTACCTCTGTTCAGGCACAAAAGCTGTTGTAATATTTATAGAAAAAGTAAAACTGTCTTTTTTCTAATGTTTCTGAGCTAATTTAATTAAAAGTGTATTTCAGTACAGTAACAGTCAGTTAAGAGTTACACTGATCTCCTAGCCACACTTAATCTCTGAATCTCTTCATTCCTACACTTTGACAATATCTGAGCGAGTAAGGTATGTTGTAAAGGAGCAGCACCTGAACTCCACCAGGAGACCCCAGGTTTCAGTGACATATGCCCTCTCTCTGCCCCTCAGGACAGCCCTGGTAAACTGGGGCAGCGGCCGCTTTGATGTGTGGGAGTGTGTGATCACTGGGGCCTGAAAAATCCCAGTAATGGTCACCGAATCCCCCTCCCCCTCTCCCGCCACGCTCAAAGTAAACGCAGACAATACCATCATTCAGCTCTCCAATAACATGTGACGACAAAGGCCTCTCCCATGGCCCAGGCAACCTCTCTTCCGGGAATAATTAAGCAAGCTTTCTGCCAAACACCTGTGATAAATGACCTCTCAATAAAGGCTTAATTGAAGCCTTTAGTGGTTAACTAACATATGGGCGTCCCAGAGGGCTAGGCCAAGGTCATGACCCGGGTCCTCATCAACAGGGATTTTGCTGGGTTACTTACAACAAATTGCTTCCGTTTTCTCTGCTGCTACTGGAGAGAGAGCTGCTGCATTTGGTTTCAGCTTAAAGCCAGTAACAAGGCAAGGATAAACACATTTAACGTCAGTCTTAAAGGTTTTGCTTTATTGTTGATACTTGATGCTGAATAGAAATAGTGACATTCTGTGTCTCTAAAATACACACTTTTTAACAATTTGAAATGCTCTAATGTGCAAGATATGGTCTGTGACAAAAGCTCTCTGTTCTTAACATGCCTAACTGAGGCTGAGGAGTTTTGGCAGATCAGCATACATGTTCACGCCAACGACGTTAGTATGATTACAGTAGCTCAAGACATAGGCAGTTGCATAGGGTGCAAAATGCCCGAGTGGCACTAACCAATCTATGAGTTTCTATGCAGAGGTCCAGAGGGTAGTTCATGGTTTATTTTTCCAGAGTTAACTGATATAGAATTAGTAACATACTGTGTCTCTTAAATACATACTATGATCAATTTGCTATAATTGTCACGCTCGGTGACAGATTCTACGACTTTGGCGCCATCTAGTGGAGATTGTTTACTTTGTGTACCTGTTGCCCACCTGATTCTCATTTTCTGTTCTCACCTGTTCTGTGTTGGTGCTTGTTAAGCGGGGTATAAGTACTGGGCTTTTTTCACTTGTTCTTTTCTGCGATGTTAGGAGTCAAGTCAAGTGAGTTATTGGTTTCTCTGTTCTCGGTTTGCGGTTCTCTGCCGCATTTTTTGCCTCGTGAAAGAATTGTATTTTGCCTGTGGATTTTCTTTGCCGTTCTGAACTCTGTATCTTTTGGATTTATGGACTGCCGTTTTTGAACTTTGTATCTCTTGGGATTTTTGGACTGCCGTTTCTGACCACCTGTATCTTTTGGGATTTATGGACTGCCGTTTCTGACCACCTGTATCTTTTGGGATTTATGGACTGCCGTTTTTGAACATTGTATCTTTAGGGATTTTTGAACTGCCGTTTTTGCGCTGCTTGGTTTTGCATTCTGGAGTTATCTTCTGTGCTTTTGGAACTGTCTGAACTTTCTAGTTTGACTCCTGTGCGTTGGTTTTTTCACTCCGTAGCTCGTTGGTGCACGACGCCAGCGACCCGGGTTCGATCTCCGCCTGACAGAACATCGCAGACATTATGGATCCAGCGGGAGTTTCCGAACAGATGGAGAACATGAGGGAGATGTTTCTTCGCTCTCAAGCACGTGTGGAGCAACATGAGCAGTGGTTGGTGCAACAGGGTGAGAATTTAAATCGCCAGCAAGAAGACCTTGAGCGCCAGCTGGAGGATTTAGCTCGCCATGAGCAGAGGTTACAACAACTGGTTCAGGCTGGGGCAACATGGCAACAGCAACCAGCACCTGGTTACCCCGCTCCTCCTTCCCATGCAAGCCCAGAGCCTCGGCTGTCCACATCCCAGTACTACAATGGCGATCCAGGTGGGTGCCGAGGATTTTTCACCCAGTGCAGATTGAACTTTGATCTCCGGCCCTTAACCTTTCCCACAGACAAGTCTCTCATTGCATTTGTGATTACCACACTCTCTGGCAGGGCTCTGGAATGGGCCATAGCTGTCTGGGACAAACAGGGTCCAGAATACCGTACTTTCGCAGCATTTCAGGAGGAGATGCTACTGGTCTTTGACCAGAAGGCAGTTGTCCAGGATGCAGCTAGGCTCCTTATGACTAGGAATGAGCATGCCCTGGTTACTGCTTTCCATCACGGGCTTTCAGACTCCCTGAAAGACGGGCTAGCCTCTGTGGGCTGCCCCACCGATCTCGAGCCACTGATCGCCCATGCCATCCGGTTGGACACTCGGATGAGGGAGCGCCGCCGGTATCAGGGCTTCGTCCAGAAGACACCAGAGGGAGGCCCTTGGCGTTCTCCGGTCCAGGACGATCCTGAACCCATGCAGATAGGAGCATCCCGACTGTCAACCATGGAGAGAGAGCGGCGACTGCGTGAGGGGCGCTGCTTGTACTGCGGTGAGCTAGGTCACCGCCGCTCTTCCTGCCCCGAGCTTCAGGGAAAAGGCCATGTCCGTCCGACCAGGGGAGGGTTGTGACGGGCGCTACCTTATCCTCCCAGTTCCCCGATCAGGCAGTATACCTCCCAGTTTCCATCTCCTGGGGGGTAACAGACTATTCTTGACAGGCTCTGTTGGACTCAGGAGCGGCCGGCAATTTTATTGATGAAGGCCTAGCACGGAGGCTCAAGATTCCTCTGGTCGTCCTTGATAAGGCTCTGGCCATCACTGGCCTTGACAGACAAGCTCTGGGGAGCGGCAGTGTGACCCGGGTGACTTCTCAGGTGAGATTACAGTTAGGTAATCATCGTGAGGAAATTGAATTGAACCTAATCTGTTCCCCTGAGTTTTCTGTTATTTTAGGTTACCCCTGGCTGAACCGCCATAACCCCCATGTCGACTGGGTGACTGGCCATATCCTAGGGTGGGGTCCTACCTGTCATGCCACCTGCCTTTTCGTGGATCCTCCTTTTCTGCCTCCCCACCCTCCCGACCCCTCTGAACTATCTCAGGTTCCCGCAGAGTATCTGGACCTACAGGAGGTTTTCAGAAAGCGCCGAGCTGCTACCCTTCCTCCCCACCGGTCCTACGATTGCTTGATCGAGCTGCATCCGGGCACCAGCCCGTCCCGTGGGCGGATTTTTTCTCTTTCCCGCCCAGAACGAAAGGCCATGGACGACTACATCCGGGATGCGCTGGCCTCTGGCTTCATTCGCCCCTCCACATCCCCTGCTGGAGCAGGCTTCGTCTTCGTGGGAAAGAAGGACGGGACCCTGAGGCCCTGTATTGACTATAGGGCCTTGAACAAGATCACCGACCGAAACCGCTACCCTCTTCCTCTGATGTCTTCGGCATTCGACCTACTGGCAGGAGCGACCATCTTCACTAAGCTGGATTTGCGAAATGCCTACCACCTGGTTCGCATCAGGAAGGGGGACGAATGGAAGACGGCCTTCAATACACCATCAGGCCACTACGAATACCAGGTCTTACCTTTCGGTCTCACTAATGCTCCAGCTGTCTTCCAGGCCCTTATTAATGATTGTCTCCGCGACATGATTAACCGTTTTGTTTTCGTCTATCTGGATGATATTTTAATCTTTTCTAGCTCTTTGCAGGAACACCGCCTGCACGTTCGACAGGTGCTCCAGAGGCTTCTCCAGAACCACCTTTTTGTAAAGCCCCAAAAATGTGAGTTCCATAAGTCTGAGGTGGCCTTTCTGGGTTACATCCTCCGAGAGGCCCAGATAGAAATGGACCGAGGAAAACTAAAGCTGTGAGGGAATGGGAACCTCCTAGCTCTATCAAGGGGGTCCAGCAGTTCTTGGGGTTCGCTAACTTTTACAGGAAGTTCATCCGGGGTTTCAGCACAGTGGCGGAGCCTATATCCGCTCTTACCAAGAAGAGCAGGTGTCCCTTTGTTTGGAGTTCTAGGGCGGACAAGGCGTTCCGCGAACTCAAGACCCGCTTCTCGTCCACGCCCATCCTCGTCCTTCCCGACCCAGCCCTGCCCTTCATTGTTGAGGTGGATGCCTCGGAGTTGGGGGTTGGGGCTATCCTTTCCCAGCGGGCCCTGGACGGCAAGATCCACCCCTGTGCCTTCTTCTCCCATCGACTAAGTCCTGCGGAGTCCCGATACGATGTCGGCGATCGGAGTTGTTGGCCGTTAAGATGGTGCTTGAGGAATGGAGGCACTGGCTGGAGGGTGCGCAACATCCGTTCTTGGTGTGGACCGACCACCGGAACCTGGAATATCTCCAGGTGGCGAAGCGTCTCAATCCACGCCAGGCTCGGTGGTCCCTTTTTTTTTGTCGCTTTGACTTCACCCTCTCCTACCGCCCTGGGTCGAAAAACATCAAGCCCGATGCCTTGTCCCGGCAATTCTCCCCGGCAGGCCAGGATCGGGAGGAGAGGTCAGTCATCCCCGCTTCCAGGATTTTGGCGTCCATCCGCTGGGGAATCGAGGCCAAGGTGCGAAGGGCGCAGCAGGACGAACCCAACACGGGACCAGAAAGACCCGGACTCCTCTTCGTTCCCCGAGCCGTGCGCTCCCAGGTGCTCCAGTGGGGCCATGCCTTGCACATCACGGCCCACCCTGGGGCCAAACGAACGCTGGAGTTCCTTAGGAGACGTTTCTGGTGGCCTGGCATGGCGAAAGATGTGGCGTCCTTCGTTTGGTCCTGTCCCGTCTGCACACGGAGCAAGAACCCCCACCAGCGACCTCAGGGGTTGCTGCATCCGCTCCCTATCCCACACTGCCCATGGTCTCACATTTCTATAGACTTTGTGACCGGTCTTCCGGTGTCAGACGGTAACTTGTAATTTTAGTCATCGTCGACCGGTTCTCAAAGGCCTATCGTTTTCTTGCGCTTCCTAAACTGCCGTCTGCCCTTGAAACTGCTAAACTGATTTTTAATAATGTGTTCAGAGTTTTTGGCCTTCCTCAGGATATAGTCTCCGACCGGGGTCCCCAGTTCGCCTCCAGGGTGCGGCGGTCTTTCTGTAAGGTCATCGGGGCAACGGCCAGTCTCTCCTCTGGTTTCCATCCCCAGTCCAACGGGCAGACGGAGAGGCTGAACCAGGAGCTCGAGTCCACTCTGAGGACACTGGTGGCAGACAATGCTTCCTCCTGGAGCGCATGGCTGCCTTGGGCGGAATACGCGCACAACACCCTCCAGTCATCTGCTACTAACCTCTCTCCCTTCCAGTGCCAGTTTGGTTTCCAACCTCCTCTATTTTCTGAACAGGAGGAGGACGTTGGGGTGCCGTCTGTCCAACGTTATATGCAGAGGTGTAGGCGGACCTGGAGGAGTACCCGGCAGATCCTCCTGCGCACGGCGGAGACCAACCGTTCCCAGGCTAATCGGCGCCGGAGACCTGCTCCATCGTTCCGTCCTGGGCAGAGGGTGTGGCTGTCCGCACGGGACATCCCCTTGCGAGTGGAGTCTCGCAAGCTGGCTCCCAGGTTCATCGGTCCATTCAAGGTCGTCCAAAAGATCAACCCGGTGACCTTCCAGCTCCCCCGCTCCCTGAGGATTCACCCCTCATTCCATGTCTCCCTGTTACGACCCCTCCTGTCCTCACCCCTGGCTCCGGCTTCCAGGTCCCCCCCTACTCCTCGCATCGTGGGTGGGCAACCCGCCTTCACTGTTCGCCGGTTGCTGGACTCCCGCCGGGTGGGGCGCGGGATTCAGTACCTGTTGGACTGGGAGGGCTACAATGCGTATGAACGCTCATGGGTTCCAGCACGGAACATTTTTGACAAATCCCTCATCAGAGACTTCCATCAGAAGTATCCTGATCCCCAAGGGGGCGTCAGGAGACGCCCCTAAGGAGGGGGGTACTGTCACGCTCGGTGATAGATTCTATGACTGGCGCCATCTAGTGGAAATTGTTTACTTTGTGTACCTGTTGCCCACCTGATTCTCATTTTCTGTTCTCACCTGTTCTGTGTTGGTGCTTGTTAAGCGGGGTATAAGTACTGGGCTTTTTTCACTTGTTCTTTTCTGCGATGTTAGGAGTCAAGTCAAGTGAGTTATTGGTTTCTCTGTTCTCGGTTTGCGGTTCTCTGCTGCATTTTTTGCCTCGTGAAAGAATTGTATTTTGCCTGTGGATTTTCTCTGCCGTTCTGAACTCCGTATCTTTTGGATTTATGGACTGCCGTTTTTGAACTTTGTATCTCTTGGGATTTTTGGACTGCCGTTTCTGACCACCTGTATCTTTTGGGATTTATGGACTGCCGTTTCTGACCACCTGTGTCTTTTGGGATTTATGGATTGCCGTTTTTGAACATTGTATCTTTTGGGATTTTTGAACTGCCGTTTTTGCGCTGCTTGGTTTTGCATTCTGGAGTTATCTTCTGTGCTTTTGGAACTGTCTGAACTTTCTAGTTTGTCTCCTTTGCGTTGGTTTTTTGTTTAGTTATTGGATCCGTGTATTAGTTCACTCCGTAGCTCGTTGGTGCACGACGCCAGCGACCCGGGTTCGATCCCCGCCTGACAATAATGTGCCAGATGTTGTCTGTGGCAAAAGCTCTCTGTTCTTACATTAACATTTGTAGTGGTAGTAATAATAATAGTAATCAAATTAGGTACAGTTGCACAACTGATTCTCAATGCTAAGTTCAGTTTTCACATCAGGGTGGGGATTTTGATGTAAGTGTCTTTGACAGCGGTATTCATGCTGTTTCCAGACAGGGGTGGTTTCATTTTCACAATCTGCTGATCTAGGATTTTGACACAAAAATGTAATTGCCATTGCCAAATGCCTAAGGGTGAAAAAAGCTTGTAAATTAGAGAGATGCCATTAGGATAAAGCAACCTCTGCAGAACAGAATCTCTGCATGCACATCACGACCCACACCCAGTGTATAACTCAGTGAGGTTCCACGAACATTACATACATTTGATAAAGTAGATTTAAGTAGTACGATTAAGAGTACATTGCTGCGTTTAGATGGGCTGTACAAACTTGGGCAAACTAGTTAACATTATAGTAATATAGCTAATGTTATAGCAATGCAGCTAGCAATATAGTTACATTTCTTCAATATACCTTAACTTATGTGTAATGTATAAGATAGTTATCTATAATAATACCTGATAATATATAATGATAATAATAATAATAAAAGATGTAAAGAATATGAAAGAACCAAATCAAAATAGTTTCTGACTAATATAAAAAATAAGACAAATCAACATTCTTCTCTAGTCACACGACCCACCATCTTTACTAAGCCATTTCATGAGCTGAATGGAAGGCAGACGCCCCCTGGGTCTCGACCCGCTGCTCTGGTATTCAGCCCATTTGTGAGAAAATTGGGGCGTTTGGATTTGCAACTCATACAAGCAAAATAGCAGTGCCCAAAGTCACATGACCAACAAAGGATATTGTTCCTGTGTACTTGTTGAAAAGAAATAGTTGGATTTGTAGAACCGATTATGTTTCTGTACGGGCAGCCAAATGTTACCAATGACAGAATATACCAGGCTTGAAGTTTTGCCTCCATTAAACTATGAACTGACCAACAATATGACAAAGCAGTATAAGCCAGTTGTAAGATGTGATGGCATGTCACATGAGGAGTTATAAGAATGGTTAATGAATGAATAGGTAAGCTTAAATGTTACAAGAAGGTAAGGTTAAACGTCTCGGTTACTTACGTTACCTTGGTTCCTTCAGTAAGGGACCAGATGTAACAAACAGGACTTGACCTAGTGACACGGACCAATCGAAGAACTTATTCATTCACGCCGATAAGCAGAGACGTGCGTCATGCTCTGGCCTCGCCCCCTCGGGAGCCCATAAATCCAGAGGCACACGTATCTTACTTCCTTGGATCAAAATCTGAGCGTCGAAACACCCACCAAGGAGACACTGTATCACGCAACTATTGTTATAACTGGTCCCTTACCAAAGGAACCGAGGTTACGTAAGTAACCGAGACGTTCCTAATCACAGAGACTGCGATATAACAAACGGGACCGTATCTATTAGCGCGTGTAAATACAGTGGTTGCCATTACACCCCAACTTTATCATGCTTTGCCCCCATACGGGCCTTACCCATGCTTGTGAACACTTACTAGATTCTCACGGTGCACAGATGCCAAGGGGATCACCGATTACCCATTAATAAGTTCATTGCATCATGATAAGCAGAGGCATTCTAC
This sequence comes from Sprattus sprattus, assembly GCF_963457725.1. Classification (NCBI taxonomy): domain Eukaryota; kingdom Metazoa; phylum Chordata; class Actinopteri; order Clupeiformes; family Clupeidae; genus Sprattus; species Sprattus sprattus. The sequence continues at coordinate 32,438,002 of NC_137921.1, read as the reverse complement.
CACGTAGGGCTAATGAACATATATATAATTTTAATCATTCTAAGGCTCTGGCGATTCAGAGATCGCTTTGCCTGGAGATCGCTTTGTAAGAAACTGGGCTCAGTCACATCTAACATATAGAACCTAATGAAAGTGTGGCCAGAACTCAGCTTGCTGCCTTACATATATCTTCCACTGAGACTCCTTTTAACAAGGCCCAGGAAGAGGAAACCCTGTGCGTTGAATGTGCACGCAGCTTTGCCGGGGGGGGGCAGAGACAAACTTGTTTAAGACAACACGATAGCCTCTATTATCCAACGGGAGATGCTCGGTTTAGACAGAGCTTTTTGCTTTTTTTCTGCTTTTTGCCTGTGCCCCGCTGCACACAAACAGCTGATCTGATCGTCGGAACGTCTTGGTGCGCTCTACGTAACAACGGAGAGTGTGCACCGGACACAGCCTTTTCAAACGCTCCGCCTCTGCCGAAGCAAACGGAGGAGGCGAGAACACTGCCAACTTAATCACCTAATTACGGAACGGGGTTGCTACCACCTTAGGTGTGTATGCAGCTTTAGGTCTCATCACTACCTTGTCCACAGCGATCGAGAACTGAAGGCACGCTAGACTGATGCACAGGGCTTACATGTCACCAACGCGCTTTGCTGACACTAGTGCCAGCAACAGCGCTGCTTTTAATGAGACACATTTTATGTCCGATGTCTCCCGGGGCTCGAACGGAGGCCCTGTCAGAGCACGTAACACCATCAGTAAATCCCACGACGGCACCAGGTGCCTGTCTGGCACTCTGAGACGTCTCACACCAGCCATGAAGCTTAATGCTAGTGGATGACAGCCCGGGGATTTATTATTAATACCTGCGTGGCAAGCGGAGATGGTTGCCAGGTAAACCTTGAGAGTGAAAGCAGCCTTCCCCTTATCAAATAACTGCTGGAGAAATTCCACAATGACGCCCAGCGCGCCGTTGATAGGATCATGTTACGCACAACGCACAACCTCTCGAAACTGCGCCACTTTAGCGTATACAGAGACCGGGTCGAAGCCGCCCGTGCGCTCTGTATCGTTGCCACCACTTAGTCGGACAAACCTGAGGCTAGGAGCCTCTGCCTTTCAGGTGCCAAACTCTGAGCCGCCACAGCTCTGGCTGGGGATGCCAGAACGATCAGTGCACCGGCGATTGATCTGCCAACCACGGGTGACTGGGCCAGTGGGGGGGCCACCAATAGCAATTCCCTGCCCTCGACCGCTATCCTGCCTAACAGCAGTGGGAGAAACGGGATCGGGGGAAACGCATATAGACGCATGCTCGGCCACTGAGAACCACAGTGGGCAACAGGTGTTCTCTCTGTTGGCAAACAGGTCCACCTCTGCTTTGTAAAAGCGTTGCCATATCTGTTCTGCCACCTGAGGGTGCAGGCCCCAGTCTGCAGTCTGGGGGTTGCCCCTCGAAAACAGGTCTGTTCCGTAGCTGCGCATTGATACAGTAACTGAGAACGCACTCCTCCTTGACTGTTTATAAACGCCATAGCGGAAGTGTTGTCCGTTCTTACCAGCACATGATGACCATCTAATCTGGGAAGAAAATGCTGCAGGGCTAGAAACACTGTTTGTAGCTCTAACACATTGATATCTCCTTTGGAAAAGTTATTATCTATATTAACTTAAGGTTGTTGAACTGCTATCTTTGCTGGATGGTTGGTTGCTGTGTATCTTGTCTGTGTATCTAGGCTCATGCAAGCATTTTTAACACATATACCAGGAGGTAGCAGTGTCAAACTATTCTTGCATAGGTCAAAGCGTTCATGCCCGTGTAGCCTACATACGCCCGACTCACATTGTTGCGTTGGAAGGCGTTGATGCGTCAGGGTTAACGCATCCCCATTCACTTTGCATGGGGTGACGTCATCCTTTGCCAAACTGAATTGTGGCTCCGTTTGGTTCGCGTGCGTTGCGTTTCATGCTTTGCTTGCGGCAAGAGTTGAAGAAGGTTGAACTTTTCGAGAGGCAATGCATGCATCAGCCATTCATGCATAACTGAAAAGCACAGGCGCTAGCCAATCATATCCCGTATATGCTCACGTCTACAGAGTGGCAAACTCCAAAAAAAAAGATGGCTGCCAAACTCCGTAGATGGTTGTATTTGTACCTACAAGTTGGTTGTTTGACTTTTTTTTTGGTTAGATTTTTAAAAAGTTACCGAGAAATAGACACTGTACAATGTAAAAACCCCTTTATTGTAACTGAAAAATACGTATCATAGGATTTGCGAGGTCTCTGAGCACCCTGTCTAATGATAGCATGCTATTACTGAAAGGGGAAAAGCTTGCTAGTGACTTGATTGGTTTGATGACCTGTCAATCTCACTATAAGGTCTCCGGTATCAACAGAACCCCATGCGCCAGACTCCTCCTCTGCCTTCCGTTGGATCAACGCATTCCAACGCAACAATGTGAGTCGGGCGTTAGAGTACAAAAATCATGGTCCTATCATGCAGCCACACATTTTTTTTTTTGCAGAAATGCCTCTCTAGTTTAAACCGATTGTTTATACTTATAACTAAGATTGAATTGTAAATACATTCTAGGTTTGTTTTAGAATAACACAGTTTAAGAGCAATTACAATTAATTAAAACAGATCAAGTTTTTCTTTCATGTTTGGTAGTGTGATATCGTCTTTCTAAACTCTCTCAAGTGTTATGTCCTCCAGTTATAACTTCATCGCCAATTGACCCCAAATCTGCCCACAATATTTGCGGTTTCTTTTGAGATTTGCCTGACCATTCCGAAATTTGACACGCCCTGCATCAGAAATATTACTAATGTTAGGGCAGTTGACTGGCACCAAGGTAAGTGGTATCAGAGTGTACAACAAAGTCACAGGGTAAAACATTCACATTGAAAAGTTTGGAGTACTGCTCCATCACTTGAGGCTCCCACTCAAGCCATCTGTTCATTGCACCACTCTACTGCACCCATTTAAGAGTTCGCCTTTTCTTCGCAAACCTCATAAAACCTACCAGCGGTCGCTCTAGGCTGATGCATTTCTTTCCATGACAAACATTATGACTGTTCTGTGTACTTTCCTCTGTCAGTGCTGACAGGTTTAACCTTGAGGGCAGGGGTCTCAAACTCAGGCCCGTGGGTTAATTCCGGCCCCCCAAGCGATTTAATCTGGCCCGCAAAGTTCCATTGATTACTTAAATAAAAAAAAAAGTTCCATTGATTTAAATGGGCCACCCCAACGTTTGCCATAAATATCTGGCCCCCCAATGACCAGACTGGACACTCGTCGGCCCCCGGGTAATTTGAGTTTGAGACCCCTGCTTTAGGGTGTCCTAATGAAAGCTCATGTCACAGTTTTGGACAAAGTGCACATCAGATGGATATTTGGCGCCCTCCACTGGTAGCGTAGGGAACACAGGGGCATCAGGATGGTTTATATGTGGGTGCACTACACAAGGAGACACTAATGTATTGGTAGGGGCGACAGTGGTACAGGAGGTAGAGAAGTCGTTTAGTAATCAGAAGGTCGCTAGTTCGATTCCCTGTCGAAGTGTCCTTGAGCAAGACACTGAACCCCTAATTGCTCCTGATGTGCAGTGTGCCATCAGTGTAAATGTAAAAAATGTGTATACATCCTTGTAAGTCGCTAACTGCTAAATGAATAAATTTAAATGTAAATGTAAATGGTACTGAACCATTTACCATTTACTGAACCACTGAACTGGAGTCAACAAAAGAACACTGACAGTCCCCTTATAACAGAGAACTTAAGAGGTTGGGGCCTCCGGCTTTGCAGTGTTTCTCCAACTGATAGAAGGGTTAGAAAGGGACCTTAGTTCAGAAATATAAGAACACCACCTCTGTATGCTAGATAAAGTGAAGATTAGCATAAACTTATCTGCTGTAGAAGACCTTAGTTACAAGTCATGTTACAATACAAGGTAACACTTTATAATAACCCTCCATAATAAACCATTTATGAAGCATTTGTTCATAGCTTGTTTATCATTTACAAATTGTTATCCCAACATTTACAAACCTTAGTAATGTATTTGTAAACGAGTAGTAATGTATTTATGAACCTGTTTTTTAATGATCTATAAGAGTTTTTTATAAGGACATTAGTTAGCGATTAATAAATGAGTATAAATGTATTTACAAACATGTTTCAAATGATCTATAATATCATATATAAGGACATTAGTTAGCTATTTGTAAACGAGTAGTCATGTTTGTATGAACATTTTTCAAACCATTTTCTAACTATTTATAAGATCATTAATAAGGTATATAATAATGGTCTGCTCACATTTTGTAAATAATTTACAAATGAGTAAGCAAGCAGGTTTCAATGAGTTAGTAATGATTCATAATATCCTTTAAAAGGTATGTGCTGATGGTCTGCTCACCATTTATGGGTCATCATGAATAACCTTGGTCATGCATAAGCTATCATCCAATTCATTCATTCAAGTCTATACTTTATAAGCATTTACAAATGGCCAGTAACTGAGGAACATACTATAGAAACTATTTACTTACCATTAGTAAAGTGTTTTGCATGGGTTGATATAAAGTGGGCACTGTCTATACTTTATAAGCAATTACAAATGGCCAGTAACTGAGGAACATACTATAGAAACCCTTTACTTACCATTAGTAAAGTGTTTTGCATGGGTTGATATAAAGTTGCCACTGTCTATACTTTATAAGCATTTACAAATGGCCCGTAATTCAGAAACACACTACTGAAACCATTTACTTATCATTAGTAAAGTGTTTTGTATGGGTTGATATAGACAGTGCCAACTTTATACTTTATAAGCATTTACAAATGGCCCGTTACTGGGGAACATACTATAGAAACCATTTACTTATCATTAGTAAAGTGTTTTGCATGGGTTGATGTAAAGTAGGAGCTGTCTATACTTTATAAGCATTTACAAATGGCCTGTTACTGAGGGACATACCATTAGTCGACACTTCTGCAGCAACAACTCCAAAAATGACTTCAAACGTTAGGTATCAATGGCATATCAATGGCAAAAACAAACAAAACAGCATCGAGGGAATGAAGTGAAATTGGAAAACATTTATTTAAGAAACTACACTCACAATAAATTCACATTTAAACATGCATTCTAATATGCTAAACACAACAGCAACAACAACAATGGAACTTTAAATAAGGGGATCAGCTAATTTGTTTCATTTATTGGCAAAAGTTTGCCAGACTCTTTATATGCTTTTAATTTGGTTACAATGCTTTTGTCCCCCTCTATGTCACCCTTACACCTCCGTGTAAAACTAGAGAGCTCTTCCGTGGAGGAAGAGTCGGAAGAAGAGTCGGATGACGCGTCGGAGGAATCAGGCCCTGACTTGGATGAAGCGCTTGAGTCGGTTCTCTGCGACTGACTTTTCTTCGCCTCTGGTGGACTGCCCTTGTCCTTTTTTCTTGCTGCTAAAAACAGACAATGACAGAGGATGATTAGTGGAAAATATAGGCATGTGGGTGGCACACTAGTAAGTGTGATGGTCTTTGGAAGATAGTTTTCTGAGTTCAAAATCATCCCGTTACTGTTTTTTGTTTTATTATTTACTGTATTAAAAATATCATAATTCATTAGTTATTATTAATTAAAGTTTGGCTTTCTGTAAAATAAAGAAATACAGAATACAGAAAATAAATATACATATGTAGCAACCTGTACCAATATCCTTAATATTTAACAATATACATAATTACATAGTAATTGTTAATTATTTATAATATATAATTCACTATTGTGCAATTACATATTAATCATTTTTAATATATAATTCACTATCATGCAATATACAGTTTGCTATGCAAACAACTGAAATAATAATAATAATTGAAATACCAATCACCTGCACTCAGTGTATTATAAACACTAGAATTACAATGCAGTTACATAAATATACCACAAAATGGCACTCTAAGACCACAAATGGAAAATACATGCATTGCCTGGGAGTCTTAACTCTAGCTACCACCACGATCCGAACACGTGGATCTCCGTGGTACAGTGTAGGAGACAGGCTAGAACAGGTCGATGCAAACGTACGTGAGGAAATGACTAGTATGAAACCAGTGGTCCTAGCTAAATGTTTGGGGGAAAGAATACAACTTTTCAATAAAAATGTTCACACCACTAATTTCAATAATGAAGGTTAATCATATGCAAATTCAGCAAGAAGGGAAATAGTTTTGTTAGTCTAAGGTTACTAGCTACATAGTGTAACAGGTGAAACCAACCATAGGAAAAAGTTATATGAAATGTATTATTTAATTAAAGCTTCAAACAATTATTTCAATTATTTCACATTTAGCTAGGACCACACTCGCTCCTAATGCCCAATTGACGTCAACTAGACTGCGCCATGAGCTGGAGATGGCCAGGCAGAAATTGGACTGGCAGCAGGAGATGCTGAAAGACATGACTATTTGAGAGGGACTTCCTGAGGGAACAACTGGCTATGAGTAAGTCAATTTGCCATATTTGACAATACACTTGGGAACGTGAAACCTTTTCGTGCCAGCCCATACGTGCCCTCATGGTCTAATACCACGTGCTTAAAATCTCTAATGCTAACATAAAGTTAACATTGTGTTGCCGTATGCGTTACTGATGATGTAAGTGCATAATTGTATTTTCCTGCTAGCATTACTCTCTTCGTGTTTATGTTGATTGACACTAGTGGTTTCATACTAGTCATTTCCTTACGTACGTTTGCATCGACCTGTTCTAGCCGGCCAGCAGTTGGAGCATTCCATGGTGATACTGCTCCAGAAGCTGCCTCATGAGCTCACGCCGAAAGACTTGGTAGGGAGTGACCCTCCCAGTGAGCTGCTGATGAACAATATGGGAGTTGTGGATGGAGCAGTCCACCAGATGGAAAAACACCTTCTTGTACCATTTTAGTGTCTTTCGCGTGCAGTCCACAAAACTGTTTTTCATATCAAATCGGTCTACTGCACCCATGCTCCCATTGTACTCAATCACACAAGAGGGCTTTCGTTTTGAAACTCCAGTGTAGTCCACCCTGCCTGTGTCAACCACTGTGGCCTTGCTCATGGTCGACAGAAGGTGGACATCTCTTTTGTCATGCCATTTAAGAGCCAGAAGCTGCCCTGACTTCCGGTAGTCCACCTCCCCCTTCTTCATTTTATTTTTAAACACCGGCATCCCCTTCCTCCCTTTCCTCACTGTCCCACAGGCCCCAGTTTTGTGCTTAAAGAGGTGGAGGAAAAGCACCGGACTCGTGTACCAGTTGTCGACGTAAAGGGTATGGCCCCTCCCCAGAAATGGCCTGAGTAGCGTTGTGACTACTGACCCAGTCAGGGACTGATTAACGAACGGGCCTACCGGGCCCAGGCCCAGGGGCCCATGAGCTCAGGGGGCCCCAGAGCCAGAGCGTGACGTCGCTGTTATTAACTTTGTATTGATATGATGATTTGACCCGATGCGCCGTTGGCAGTATATGCTAGGCTTAAGTCATTCATGTCAGTAACAGGGGCCCCAATAGTCCTACTCAGGGATTGATTACCGAACGAGCCTACCGGCACCTGGGGCCCCTGAGCTCAGGGGGCCCTAAGCCAGAGCCTCTGCGTGAGGTGGCTGATATTTACTTTGTATTGATAATATGATATGACACGATGCGCCATAGCCGGTATATTCTAGGCTTAAGCCATTCATGTCAGTAACAGGGCCCCAATAGTCCTACTCAGGGATTGATTACCGAACGGGCCTATCGGCACCACGGGCCCATGAGCTCAGGGGGCCCCTAAGCCAGAGCCTCTGCGTGAAGTTGCTGATATGCATCTCTCATTTGTGGTTTTAAAAGGTGTATTTGGTTAATTTGCTAATGGCTTTAATTAAATGTACCTATGCTTATTTGTAAACTTTGAATGTGCACCAGGAGCATAGTATTGATATTGAAGTCAACACGGAAGGTTCGTACGGAGACCAGAAGCTATTTTTTTTAGTTTTCCGATTATGTGGAGGGTAAAGCGGCAACAGCGATCAAGGATGACATTTCCAATGACACCTTGTATTATTTATTCCCTCAAAATGACAAACCTGTCTCTATCATGGTTTTACATTTTTAGGGAGAAATCATCAGTAGCAATTAAGCAATCAATAACACAATTATATGCTTATCGTGCATACATTAGGCTATATAAACTATTAAAAAGCTGATTCAATAAATTAATAATTTCTTATCTAATTAATTTTTTTGTCATATACAGATATGCAATGGTTTCTGGGTAATATGTAGCCTATCTTGTTCGCCAATGTCAAGTGTCTATTTGATCATGTGACGATACGATTTAGCTGGTTTAGGTTTTTTATGGCTCTGGTTTAGGCGCACAATCTGAACGTCAAGAACTGAGCAGTCAGAGGGACAGTACACTTGCCGAACGACGCCTTTCAAACATTAAAGTGGTGATGCATGATAGCTTTTTCAATGGGCAGGATAGCCCATTTATTCAGCCTCTCCTGCCCCATGCTGTTCAGGTAGTGTAGCTGTCTCTACTAAATAATGGCTCGACGACTGATGCTAAAAGAAACTTTGCTTTTATTTAACTGTATGACACAACTTAGTCTACCTTTAACACCGTAAGAGCTTAATATCTCATCAGTAGAGCAGCATCCTTAAACCTTCCACAATGAATTCAACTTCCAGTGTCCTTTTCCGCGGGCAACCCTTTCACCTCAAAACATCCTGGTCACGTATATACAAAATAAAAGTCTTAAATCCAACAAAACAAAATTCTTAGTACCACACTTATACTTAAACATATTAAATCCCACACTAAATAAAGAGGGTTATCTACAGGTAGGTCTTATGTCAGAAACAAAAGCAGGGCAGTGCACCGAAGGTGGATGTTACGGAGAAAACGTTGACCTGTTTACTTTCCCAATACAATAGCCAACGTATCTTATTCGACCGTTAAATCCAACACATTGTTGGTAAAATATATATAGCCTATATACGAATACGGCGCTGTTTCTATTTGGGTGCGTGTTTTTTTGAGCGCATTTTTTATTTATTTTTTGCAAGGTGGGGGGGGGGGGGGGGGCCTTTAACATGTCCAGGCCCAGGGGCCCGTGGTTTCTTAATCCGTCCATGGACCCAGTCACCCCAAGGCCAGGAACATGTTGAATGTCTGAGGAGGAGCCCGTGTAGACAATCATGTCCAAAGGTACCCAGTCAGCACATCACAAAGAAGAAAAAATTTGATTCCAAATCGAGAACGCTTTGAGGGAATGTATTGCCGAAAAGAAAGCCGCCCTTTCCACAGCATGAGGGATTCGTCAATGCATAACTTTGTGTAGGGGGTGAAAACTTTCTTGAAACTGTTGGTCAAACTTGAGAGGACAGGCCGAATTTTCCTTAAGGGGTCACGTGGGATCATGCGGGTGGCGTCTGCTATGTGGAGGGATCGTAGAATTAACAAAAATCTGTCCTGAGAAAACAGGGTGCGGAAAAAGGTGGTATAAATCATTGGGTCCCGTGACCAGTACTCCTTCACAGTATTTTTATGGACGATCGCCATCAACAGTACTGTCACCAAGAAGGTGTACATCTCTGGAATGGTCGTGTTGACCCACTTCTCCATCTTCCCTTTCCCACCTCCCTGTTGCCGGAGATGGTGGGCATACTTGTTTGTCTCCTCCGCAATGTTGCCTACAAAATCTTCGGCCATAAACAATTTGAAACACTCCGACTCTGACATTACCGGCAAGGATGTAACGCCAGAGTCAGATTCATCGAAGGGGTGGATGAAGGGCTGGTGTGTCTCGTCCGCCGTTTCCCACACCAGGTCTTGTGGTGCCATTACATCCTCCTCCTCCATCGCAGGGTTGTGAACTACCTCCTCCACCACCATATCAGGGGTAAACTCATTCTCTGAGTCTGACTCTTCTGACACTTCGTGGTCTGACTCAAGTGACACCAGGGGTATATCATCAGAAAAAATCATATCAATCACCTCACTACTAGTTAACCTTCTTTTGGCCATTTTCTTACCGTGTATGTAAGCTGTGTACCGTGTATGTTTTTCCTGGGGGATTTGACTATTCTTTTCAGCAGTGTTCTAACAAACCTGAGGTATTGTGTGGCTAGCTGGTTAGGCTACTGTAAATGACAATAAATACTCAGCAAATATTCAATGACAACGACTTTATTTGTGTGTCAATTCTCCACATGCCATATGTAAACAAGAGTACATTTATTCCGGTTTCATAATATCCAAGCAGTTGTAAAATATGTGTAAGATGAAGACCAAAAAAATAACATGATAACTCAAAAGTCTGTTTCTTTCTGTCCAAGTTGGCAATGGGCGCAGCCATCTTTGGTTTGGGGGAAAATGTAAACAAAGGCTGTCGAATATGTGGCTAACGATGTGGCTAGCTAATAATGATAAGAAACGCACTCGATTAATTGGCTTTATTTGCGTCTTCCTTCTCCACAATGCATGTGATGGCAAGTGCAAGTATTCCGGTTTCAAAATCTGTGAGGAATTGTAAAATGTGTGCACGGAAACTATAATATAAACAGCACAAAGACAGACGTCTGTTCCTTTCGGTTTGGGGATATGTAGCCCTCTTGTATTGGCTAAGGAGTAACGATGATGATAAATCTGCATGAAAAATGCCTTCATTTACGTCTTCATTCTCCACACGGTATGTTTCAAATAGTACAAGTATTCCGGTTTCATTATCTATGTGAAGTTTTAAATGTTGTGCATGGAAAACCCCTAAAAACATGACAATATATTTTGTCACTGTATCTACGAAGTCGATATGGGCGCAGCCATTTTGTTTGCCAATGGATTAATGACGAGAGCACAGCCAAGCAGACGGTTGCAAAATAGACGTTTTTTGTGTGTGTATTTTGTGCACTGGTGAAATTAATGTCCAGATTTGGCAGCAGAGTAAATAAAACTTGATTAATCAGCAGCAGGAGCCTCTGTTGCGACATAATGAGAACTCGGCGTTCGGAATCCAGGAAGGGGATTCGAGTGACGGAAGGTGTCGTTCTCCCGTAAGCCAGTAGCTCCGCCCAGTCTGGGGAACAAGGAAGTAGAAAATCAGTATCGACAATATCCCCGATCCAAGCCCATTCACTCGGTAGTATTTTAATGTATCTACTTCCCTTTACACGAAGAAGTAGTGTGCGTTGTTAAGCTCTCGAGCCACTGCTGATGGCGTCTACTTCCTCCTGAGCTAGAGAAGAGTGTGCAGGAAGAGTATGATCAAATCCCGTCAGTTGTTAATCAGCCCGCATATAGGGAACACCTGTGGAGGGAACGTTGCACAAGCACACACAAACAAATGCACAGAGAGGGCTAGGTTGTCCCGCCCCCAAACATGTGTTGAATGTGACATTTGCCCCGTTACAATTCCCCCCCTCGTTAATAGTGCTCGTCCCGAGCACAGTCCTGATGCATTTAATGAGTCCATTCAATAAGTCCATTTTACCCCCGTTACAATTCTTCCCCCCCTCGTTTACAGTGGTCGTCCCGAGCAAGTATGTCAATGTTCAGGGCGGTACCGCACTGGAGGTTGGCCCCGATTGCGGCGAGTTGGGTACCTTGGTGGAGTACCTGTTACAGTTCCTTGATGGTGTGTTGGGGTTGGGCCATGACCTACGGGTACATTCAGAGGAGCTACTAGTTCGGGTACAGTCCCTACAGGAGGCTGTGTCGAGCCAGGGGCTTCGGAAGTGGGGGCGACTGGAGCAATGGCAGGAGGTGACGTTGCTGTGGAGGCTGTTGGCGCTGCGGCCGGTCTCAACAGTGCGGCTGTGGGTTGCTGTTGCTATTGTGGCATCAGTTGGTGGCGTGCCAGTGGAATGCACGGCCAAACCGGTTCTGGTTGCCAGGTGTCATTCCCATGCTGTTGGTTGGTGGTGGGTCACCAGGACAGGATCTCAAGTTGTTACGGTGGATTGTTCGAATAGGACCATCTTTACCCTCTGGTCGTATAGCAAATACTGGCCGGTCCTGGTAAGGCTGGGAGATGACTACATAAGGTGATGGAAGCCACTGAGGGGCCAATTTACCTTGAGCCCAACGGCGAAAATTCCTGATTAGCACCCTCTCTCCAGGTAGCAGCGGCATGGTACGGGCATTGTGGTCATACCGCTTTTGGTTCCAGTTTACACGTCGCTCCGCATTGCCCCGTACTGAGTCGTAAGCTTGTAGTAGGGAGTGATAGTGGGTTCGGACCCACCCGTCCAGATCAGCTCTTTGTTGAGGTGGTGCGACTTCATGCAGCATATCCACTGGGAGCCTGGTGTGGCGGCCAAACACAACGTAGTGTGGCGTCATCCCGGTGCTGGCGTGGGAGGAATTGTTGTATGCTTGCAGGAGGGCAGGGAGATGAGCTGGCCACTGGGCCTGGTGCTTAACCTCGATCGTGCTCAACAGGGACAGGAGTGTGTGGTTAAACCTTTCGCAAGCCCAGTTGCCCTGTGGGTGGTATGGGGTAGTATGTACCTTCTTGCAGCCATACATGGCGCATAGTTGTTGCATTAGGGCCGACTCAAATGCTCCCCCTCGGTCGGTGAGGATCCGTTCTGGGCAGCCAAATGGGAGGATGAGAGCTGTCCACAGTGCCTTCACAGTTGTAGCAGCCGTCTGATCCTTGGTGGGCACGGCCAGCGCGTAGTGTGAGAACAGATCCGTGATGACCAGAATGTATTGGTAGGGGTCTGCAGGCCTTCCTAGTGACTAATAGTCCAGGGCCACAGTTTCAAATGGGAAGCTGGAGGGAATGGGACATAGAGGGGCTTTAGGTTGTTGCCCCAGCTTTCCTACTACACATGTGGTAAATTCGGTCGTCCATGCCCTGGCACTTGCACTCATTCCCACCCAAAAGAATCTCCTCCTAAGCAAGGACATCATCTTGTCGCCGTGGGCATGACCTGCCGCTCTGTGTGGTACTCATCTCATATCGATCGAGCTTGGCCCTCTGGGATGACAATTTGTTTTACTGGGGTCCCAGTGTCAGGTTCAGTGACGTGCCTCACCAAGACTCCCTCTTGAAGCTCCAGATGGTCCCACTCCTGGAGCAGGCGACGGAGTTGTGGGGACAAGGCCGAACGGTTATCGTTGGCTGGGGGCTCTGCCTCTAGCCTCCAGGCTTGGAGGAGTCTTAAGTCTGGGTCATCCATTTGACGTGTTGCCCATAGGTTTGAGCCAGAGCAGGGTTCTACTGAAGTTCTGCACGCCGTGGCCTGTATGGTGGTGTTGTTGGCCTCTCCTGGAAGTCGTGACAAGACATCTGCGTTTCGGTTAGCCGTCCCTGTTCGGTAGCGTACTTCGTACGAGTAGTTGGCCAGTTGGGCCACCCATCTTTGTTCTGTTGCCCCCAGTCGTGCGGTCTCTAGGTGGACAAGCGGGTTGTTGTCCGTGAACACAGTAACCTGGGCCCCCCACAAATAGTCTTTGAATTTGTCTGTGATCGCCCACTTCAAGGCCAAGAGCTCCAGCTTGAATGAGCTGTAATTTTTGTCGTTGCGCTCAGCCGGATTGAGGCTACGGCTGGCGAATGCTATGACCCGCTCTTTTCCATCTTGAACTTGGGCCAGGACCGCTCCTAGACCATCCAGGCTGGCGTCTGTGTACAGCTTGAAGGGCAATTGGAAGTCCGCGTAAGCTAGTATGGGGGCACTAAGAAGAGCCCGTTTTAGGTGGTCAAAAGGAACTTGGCAGTCGGCTGTCCACTGGATTGGAGCAGAAGGTCTGTTAGCCTGGCCCTGTAGGAGCTGGTGAAGTGGAGCGGCGACTTTGGAGAAAGATGGAATAAATCGCATGTAGTACCCAGCGAAACCTAAAAATGACCTTACTTGCTTGACAGTCCTGGGCATCGCCCAATCGCGGACAATGGCCGTCTTGTCTGGGTCAGTTGCTACACCCTGACTGCTAACCACATGCCCCAGGTAGACCACTTGCTTCTGGAAAAGGTGACATTTACGTGGTTGTAGTTTCAGGCCATGTTCTTGAAGACGGGTAAATACCTGTTCCAGGTATTGTAAGTGGGTGGGGAAGTCCGGCGAATAGACTATGACATCATCGAGATATATCAAGAGGTGATCATACACTTGCGAGCCGAGGCAGCGTTGCATTAATCTTTGAAACGTAGCCGGCGCATTGCAGAGTCCAAAAGGCATACGTTCAAAGTGGTAGAGGCCAAAAGGCGTGGTGAACGCTGTCTTCTCCTGGTCCTCTGGTGCGACATCCACTTGACAGTATCCACTTGCCAAGTCAAGCGTGGAGTACCATTGGGCTTGGATTAGGCTGGTGAGGCTCAATGAGTGGCAGGGAAAAAGAGTCTTTGTGAGTCACAGAGTTAAGCTTGCGGTAATCCACACAGAATCTCCACGCCCCGTCTTTCTTTTTTGCCAGGACAACTGGAGCTGCCCACGGACTAGAGCTTTCTTTCACCACCCCACTGTCAAGCATGCCCTGCAATAAGGCCCTCAACTCTGGGTAGAGGTTTGGAGCAACAGGGCGGTAGCGTTCCCTTATTGGGGGTGCGGTGCCAGTGGGTATCTGGTGGGTGACCACTGAGGTCCTGCCAAAATCTTCGTTGTGTGCAGCAAATATGTGTGACCACTTCCGCAGGAGGGCATCCAATTGCTTCTGTTGATAGTCATTTAATTCCTCCCCACATAGTGCCAGGGCCGGGTGCTCCTCGGTTTTGGTCTCTCCTACATGCTGTATGTCCACCTCAACAATCTAGGGACCGGTATTGCGTAGCACCAACCTTGCACGTCTCTGGGGTCAACCTGAGTTACTGCAGCCAGGGGGCGTCGTTGCGGTAGTTCCAGCGGGAAAGGATTAGGGTTGCAGATGCGCAGGGGGACCCTCCCATCACAGGTCCAGCTCAATGATCTGGCCTCTCTCCATTCGTGCCCATGGCCTTCTAGATCTTCAACCAGGACCAGGCAGTCCTGTAGGCCAGCTGCTTGTGGAACCTGGGCCCAGATAATAGTCTCTGTGTTAGGAAGTAATCTCACTGGGGACTGTCGCTGGAGTCTAGCCACCCCTTGAAGCTCCGTCTGGCCAATCGACGTATCTGCTTTCTGGCAAGCAGCAAAAGCGGCATCCCAAGCCTTCTCTGCATGAGGAGAAAACACAGTTTTAAATGCAGTGACCCCTGGGTGCCCTCCACGGAATACCTCTGTCCAACAATCTTCCACCACATTCATTCCAAGGAGGCCATATTCTGTGTTTATACAGTACAATCATCCCTCACAATAACAACACCCTTTTTCTTAATGTCTATTCCCCCAGTACTAAAATCCAAGACCGCATAACCCACATAGGGAATACGAAGACCATTTGTTGCCTTCAAGGTTAGCCAGGGTATACCACTGGGATCTTGTATGCACTCCCCCCCCCCCCGAAATAATGCTGGAACAGTGTTTGACTGAACATGGTGACTTGGGAGCCGGTGTCAGGTATACATGGAACCCGTTGTCCTTGGACAAACACTTCAACTTCAGGGCATTTGCCCACCAAAGAGGGCCTTTGTGGGGGTGCGGTCTGGGGACCCTCCCGGTTCACTCGCCCTGCTGTGACCGGGGGTACCGAAAACCCAGTTGGTGAGGGTGTCGTCGTGGGCAAAACCTCTGAAAATGCCCAGCCTCCCCGCAGTCACGGCAAATGGCTCTCCCTTGGCCATCCCATTGGTAGGACGTATTGTCTAGGGGGGCCGACCCTAGTCGCTGTTGTCTCAGCCCACTTGGTGGTTAGCGCCAAGACTGTTGGTGGCTTGCGTCCATGGCCGGCAGCGTTGTAGTCGGGGTGGCTGGTGTTATCCTCAAGCGCCTTTGCAGCTCTTCGATGATGGATTTACTTAGGAGGCTCACCTGCTCTGTCAACTCTTGACGCAATTTAGTTTTGAGGGCTTCCTTCATTTGCTGCCAATCAGGGGTAACCGTTGAGGGCCCCTTGGATGCTGTGGCGAAGGTTGGGCTTCTCCTGTGTGGCTCAACTCACGCTCCAATGCTTTTGCCTCTTCACAGGCCTGGAGAAACGTCAGCGTTTTGGTCCTTCTGAGCTGTCTTTGGAGTTCTTGTTTGGCCAATCCCTGCCTCAGGCCCATGGCAAACTGGGTGCGCAGCAGTTCGTCATCTGAGCCCGCGTCCAGGGGCTCTCTTGTTCTCCACATGTGATGCAGCTCCCGCAGCCGGAGAGTGAATGTGCCAACGTCCTCTCCAGGTTCTTGTTTACAGTTAAAGAACTGAACTCGCAGGAGGGCTACTGGTTGGTGGCCCCCATACAGCCTTGCCAGGGCGTCCAGAATCTTCACATCTGTATTCCGATCAGCCTCGGCCAACAGCGCCACCTCCCTTTTTGCCCTCCCCTCCAATACGCTCAACAAAAAGTCCACCCACTGTTTGTCATTTAGCCCCTGGGCCCGAATAAAAGCCTCAATTTGGGTTCACCAATTTGGAAATTTGGATGGTCCTCCTTCCCCATTATACTTTGGCACCCATGGCCCACTCATGAACCATGGCATCATTGCTGTTACTACTTGTGGTTGTGCCCCTGCTACCATTGGCTGCCCGTCATTTTCCATATTGCTGTGTACGTCAAGGGTCCTGCCGAACTACGCCAAATTTGTAACTGTGCAGGTTGATTGTTTGACCCTTGGATACACAACAATACCAACTCTATTCATACAAAAGTTTGATGTTTATTAGTAAGTCTAAAACAGGAAGTAGTTATCCCATAAAATCTGATCAGAGGAAATCAATACAGAAATAAACAATTCATCAAGGTATCGCTAAAACAAGGTGATTGGACTAGGCACTGACCGTGACATTGAATAATTTATACAAATCTGTACAGTATGCTGAAGTCAATCTAAATAACCACATGATAACATTAAAGTCTTGAAATGGAAATCACACTGTGCAACTACAAGCAGTGGTTAACACTGGGATCCTTTTGTGCAAAATACAACCATCGAACACGGCAATTGGCATGTGCAAAATACAAAATCTCACTCTATTGTGCAAACATGCAAACAACTCCACACATCAACCGTACGTGCTAAAAACAACACAAACAGCTAAAGACTAAAAGAGTCAATAATTAGGACCACAAAAAACATTATCACATGGGAACAAAGATTACTAAGCATAGGATTATTGGATTACAGATAACTATACTGCGGGCAGCCATTTCAAAATCTAGCAGACACTTAAATTGATCACCACTCGTTACACTGCCGGAGAGGCAGGTTTAAAGGCCAATCACAGTTCAGTACTTAAGCCCAACCCACGGTCTAGCCAACAGGAATTAAGTAAGGGGATTCGAGTGACGGAAGGTGTTGTTCTCCCGTAAGCCAGTAGCTCCGCCCAGTCTGGGGAACGCAGAAGTAGAAAATCAGTATCGACAATATCCCCGATCCCAGCCCATTCACTCGGTAGTAGTTTAATGTATCTACTTCCCTTTACACGAAGAAGTAGTGTGCGTTGTTAAGCTCTCAAGCCACTGCTGATGGCGTCTACTTGCGTCAGCACACAAATTTCAACTTGTTGCAGAGATGAGACGTGCTTATAGACGTGTTGCACACGAAGAGCTCGGCAAGGAATACCCCTGCCGTAGACGAATCGGTTGAGGAGGACGCTGTGGGAACGTCTTCCACCGGTAAGTTGCAAGCCAAGCTTATGCACATGAGAGCCTCGGTGGTAAGCTAGCTAACCAGCTGTAAGAGCTAGCTAGCTAGCTTGCCATTGACAGCTATTGATAGCTAGCATCCACGTGTTCAGCTGTCTCACGCCTGAGTGTCGTTCCGACAGGCATTAATGTACATATTTACTACCTAGCTGGTAACCTTAATAGACTAACAAAACTATTTCCCTTCTTGCTGAATTTGCATATGATTAACCTTCATTATTGAAAATTAGCGGTGTGAACATTTTTATTGAAAAGTTGTATTCTTTCCCCCAAACATTATGCTAAGACCACACCCGCTCCTAATGCCCAATTGACGTCAACTAGACTGCGCCATGAGCTGGAGATGGAGTGGCAGCAGGAGATGCTGAAACACATGACTAAAGAGAGGGACTTCCTGAGGGAACAACTGGCTATGAGTAAGTCAATTTGCCATATTTGACAATACACTTGGGAACTTGAAACATTTTCGTGCCAGCCCATACGTGCCTTCATGGTCTAATACCACGTGCTTATAATCTCTTATGCTAACATAAAGTTAACATTGTGTTTCCGTATGCGTTACTGATGATGTAAGTGCATAATTGTATGTTTCTGCTAGCATGACTCTCTTCGTGTTTATTTTGATTAACACACTAGTGGTTTAATACTAGTCATTTCCTCACGTACGTTTGCCTCAACCTGTTCTAGCCTGTCTCCTACACTGTACCACAGAGATCCACGTGTTCGGATCGTGGTGGTAGCTACAGTTTAGACTCCCAGGCAATGCCTGTATTTTTCATTTGTGGTCTTAGAGTGCCATTCTGTGGTATATTTATGTAACTGCATTGTAATTCTAGTGTTTATAATACACTGAGTGCAGGTGATTGGTATTACAATTATTATTTCAGTTGTTTGCATAGCAAATCTGTATATTGCATAATAGTGAATCATATATTTAAAATGATTAATATGTAATTGACCTATCGCTAAGCCCCGCCTTTCGAACGCAGACGGGCCAATGGCAGTTTAGTAACAGCTGCACTCGGACATCGTGAGTTTACAGCTCCATAGGATAGCATTAGAGACCGGGATTTTTCGGTTGTTTTATGATGTTTGTGGTAATGTAGGTTCAACAAAAATGGCCAAACGATGTGCATGGGGTAGATACAACACTGATACGAGGTATCATGAGAGGATAGGCAATGGGGTATATTGTATCTCATTTCCTAAACGAAAACAAGACCGGTCCAAATATCTCCGGTGGATTAAGCTGTGTGGCAGACCACACAGTGAACGCTACGTTCATTAGCTTTCTGCCATACTCTTGGAATTTTCCTTTGCTAAAGCAATCAACTAAGCCTACATGATAAAAGGCATACTCATTATTCACAGTACCTGCTTACTTTCACCACTGATGTTATGCTAGGCTTAGGCAAGTTGTCTCTGGATCAAACTAGCTAACGTTAACGATTCAAAAGCTGCGCTAGCGTAGCTTTGTCAGTTATGGGACAGTTTCAAATCGGCTATTCTATTAAACAAACGATATGCACAAGTATACATAGGTTTAATAATGGATTAACATGACAACGTGAACGAAATGTACACCGAAATGTACACAGAGGTGTAAGGATGCCATAGAGGGGGACGAAAGCATTGTAACCAAATTAAAATCATATAAAGAGTCTGGCAAACTTTTGCCAATAAAAATAAAACTAGCTGATCCCTTTATTTAAAGTTCCATTGTTGTTGTTGCTGTTGTGTTTAGCATATTAGAATGCATGTTTAAATGTGAATTTATTGTTAGTGTAGTTTTTTAAATAAATGTTTTCCAATTTCACTTCATTCCCTCGATGCTGTGTTGTGTGTTTTTGCCATTTGCCATTGATATGTTTAACAACCTAACGTTTGAGGTCATTTTTAGAGTTGTTGCTGCAGAAGTGTCGACTAATGGTATGTCCCTCAGTAACGGGCCATTTGTAAATGTAAATAAACCATTATTATTTACCTTATTAATGATCTTATAAATAATTAGAAAATGGTTTGAAACATGTTCATACAAACATGACTACTCGTTTACAAATAGCTTACTAATGTCCTTATGAATGATCTTTTAGATCATTAGAAAATAATTTGAAACATGTTCATAAATACATCTATACTCATTTCAAAAAAGCTTACTCATGTCCTTATAAAAAACTCTTATAGATCATTAGAAAACAGGTTCATAAATACATTATTACTTATTTACAAATACATTACTAACGTTTGTAAATGTCGGGGTAACGATTTGTAAATAATAAACAAACTATGAACAAATGCTTCATAAATGGTTTATTATGGAAGGTTATTATGAAGTGTTACCAGTGTCTTCTCTGCTGGTGGCTGCAACATGGACTCTTAAAAGTGCACTGGGCAGTGAGATGATTCTGTTTTTTGCTGACAAAGCAAGTAAACTAGAAAACTACATTGTGAGCCAGGTTAAGTGACTATTCTTCACTCCTAAATCAGAAGTGAAACGGTCCAGTTGTGCAAGGGTAATAAATACTATATTATACAATGCATAGCACAACAGTCCATCAACATCATTTACCTTCTCTTGAATGAATACAACTGTAAGAAACATTACTTCATGTAAAGCTTAATGTAAAGCTTATGAATAGCAACCCAAGAATGGTGCAAAATATTTTGAAATAAGTGTCCTTTAGGTCTTTCAATAAAAAGGGCGAACTGTAATAGATGTGCCTCACAGAGCAACTGTCTCAACTTCGTGAACTGGCCTTAGCATGACTTCTTTTTTGTAAGCGAAGCGGGTGAGTTTGACCCTGTTGTACAGTCGCTGCCCTTGCTGAAAGTAACAATACAGTGAGTAGGTGAGCTTGGAAAGTACTAAAGTACAAACAACCTCCACTGCCAGAATGGCAGAGTAAAAAATCAACTGCCCCTTACAATGTCCAGTGGGGCTGCCACCCGGTGGAGGGCTGTGATAAGAGGAGAGTACCTGTTTAGGATAATAGGGGCTGACACAGGTGAAATGGGTTGGGGTAGTTGGTGACTGAGTGGTTTCCATTTGAGTGTTTGTTTGAAGGGATGTGGTAGTAGGTGTGGTCTGGGGGGTTGTCTGAAGGGTAGTTATAGCGCTGATTGTTGTTGGTAAGGTTGTGGTCAGATCAGTGGTCAGAGCTGTTGTAGTGAGTTCACATGTTGTTGAGGGTGGTGTTGTGGTTATCAGAGTGGTAGTCATTTGAGTTGTGGTTGCAGCCGTAGTAGTAGTGGGTAGTGTTGTTGGTGTTGTAGGTGCCAATGTCGTGGTTGGCAGAGTTGTTGTTAGTTGAGTTGTTGTAATTAGTGATGTGGTAGCCTCTGTTGTTGTGGTTCTTGCTGTTGTTGGTAGAGTTGTTGGCAGAGTTGTCATCAACAGTGTTGTAGTTAGTGTAGTTGTAGGTAATGTTGTTGTTGGCAGTTCTGTTGTAGTTACTGGCAATGTAGTTGTAGCTATTGTGGTTGGCAGTGTTGTAGTTTGTGTTGTTGTAGGCACAGGTGTGGTAGTGGTTGGTAAGGTGGCTGTTGGCACAGGTGTAGTAGTGGTTGGTAAGGCTGTTGTTGGCACAGGTGTGGGAGTGGTTGGTAAGGTTGTTGTTGGCTCAGGTGTGGTAGTGGTTGGCAAGGTTGTTGTTGGCACAGGTGTGGAAGTGGTTGGTAAGGTTGTTGTAGGCACAGGTGTGGTAGTGGTTGGTAAGGTTGTTTTTGGCAGAGGTGTGGTAGTGGTTGGTAAGGTTGTTGTTGGCACAGGTGTGGTAGTGGTTGGTAAGGTGGTTGTAGGCACAGGTGTGGTAGTGGTTGGTAAGAATGTTGTAGGCACAGGTGTAGTAGTGGTTTGTAAGGTTGTTGTAGGCACAGGTGTGGTAGTGGTTGGTAAGGTTGTTGTAGGCACAGGTGTAGTAGTGGTTGGTAAGGTTGTTGTAGGCACAGGTGTGGTAGTAGTTTGTAAGGTTGTTGTGGTTGGCAGCGTAGTTGGGCATATGAAGTCACTCTCTTCTAGACTGATGATCTCTCTGCTTTTCAAAGACTCAGGTGAGGCACATAGTGGTTGAGATTTTAAGATCTTCTCATGTGATTCCATCCAGTTGTAAAAGGGTATTAGGTTACAGTCACAATACCAAGGATTGCCATCCAGGTATAATTTACTCAATTTTGGTAGAGAACTGAAAACATCATCTGAAAGCCATTTCAGCTCATTTTTAGAAAGCCTTAGGGTTGTTAGAGATTTAAGTTTCTCAAAATTGTCTGATGTAAGGGATTTGATAACATTTTTCTGAAGATTAAGGTCTGTGACCTTCTCCAGACCATCAAAAAACTCCCCTGCCACAGTTTCAAACTGATTCTCAGACAGATCCAATTTACGCAGCTTTGAAAGGCCTCTCAAGCCTCCTGGAGGAAGTGAGGTGAGTTTGTTGGTCTTCAAGGTTAATTCTGTAAGTTTAGGCTTTTCTCCAAATACGTTTGGGGGGATATGTTCTAATTGATTACTGTGCAGTGTTAATGTTTTAAGTAATGGAAAGTTGACGAACATCTGCGGTGGCAGCTCCGTTAAGAGGTTGTTGCTTAGAAGTAACTTTTCTAATTTGTCTTTATTCTGAATTAATTGTGGCTGTATGTATGATATTTTGTTGTTCTGTAAAGAAATCTCTGTAAGACCTTGTAGATTGTCAAATAATCCATCAGGTAGGGATGCTAATTCATTGTCATACAATCTGATTGTTTTGAGCTTCTTCAATTTTGAGAGGAGAGATGATGAAATGGAGGTAAGATTATTCTTTGCCAGATGAAGAGTCTGAAGATTTTCTAGCTGATCAAACGTCCCTTCCTCAATGGAGACAATCTCATTAATGTGCAGCTGTAGTTCTCTGAGTTTCTCAAGACCATCAAATAAGCCCTTCTGTAAATTCTGGATTTTGTTGATTTTCAGAACCAGAGTTTCAAGGCTGTTCAAATCCTGAAAGGCTCCAACGGTAACGGACTCCAGTGGTGTACTAGATATCTCAATGATCTTAATGTTATTTAATCCCTCAAATGCTCCAATCTCAATGGATTCTGTTATGGTACCAAGGAACTCGATCTTCTCAAGCTGAGGATTGGTGGCAAAAGCTCCTTTGGGAATTGTGCTGATTTTACTGCCCACAAAAAAGACCTCTAGGGTTCCAGCTTTCAATGTGACAGGAACAGACGTTGTTGTTTCATCATAGACATCGCTGTTTTTACAGCTGTCCTCTCCCGCCTTACAAGGTTGTCCATCGCAGCTCATTAGCAAAGGCACCCAAAGCCATATGCAAATGTGTAATCGGAACATTTGTCCTGAAATAA
Source organism: Sprattus sprattus (assembly GCF_963457725.1). Lineage (NCBI taxonomy): Eukaryota > Metazoa > Chordata > Actinopteri > Clupeiformes > Clupeidae > Sprattus > Sprattus sprattus. The sequence continues at coordinate 32,414,931 of NC_137921.1, read as the reverse complement.
GAGAGAATAAGAGGTTTCATTATAATTGTTTTTTTTTTAATTGAAATTACTCAGTTTAACATGATCTACTTAGTTTTAACATGAACATTGTGTTTTTTTGTGGGTGTTAATTGGCATCTGCAGGTCAATTATGATGATAACTTTTTTTAACAACCAAAAGAAGAAGAAAGAGATGTTGCATTCCTGCTTAGCGCACACAACAAAGTAAAATATACAGGCCACTTAAGGTATTTTATCCTTCTTTATTGTGTTTTCCCGAGTTGTTGGTAGTTAATAGTATGACTTCCATACTGTCCAAAAATTGGACCACAAATGAATGGATTAACTGTACATGTACTTTACATGAGTAGTAGAAATCTAACAGTAATAGAAAAACAGGCCAGATGCACTATCAGCATTATTCTAGAGAAATGACAGTCATGAAGATCCAAACGGATTATTGTGAAAACAGTTATACAAGGTCAACAGAAACAGAGCAAGACGTACCACTTCGTTGTGTCTTGCAGGAAGCTATGAACATCAGCACTCTAGGCGGAAAACCACAACTTCTTAGCTAACCTGCCTTATCTTTGACTTGCCATAGGGTTAGTCTCAGTGCTTTTAGTTGGCCAGTAAGGGCGAGTCCAGTTGGCTTTCTGTCTGAACAGATAAGACATGGTGTTATTCACTGGCTTCCTCTGTGAAAGCATAATAACACCTATTTGTGAAAATATTGCAAATACATATGAATAACACCCTTGAAATCATACAGATATGAATTCATTAAATATTTTCATTTAGTATAATTTGATCAATCTTAGTTTAAGTTCCAAATTTCACACTAGTGTTTTTAATCAACAGCAGAGAGAGAGAGAGCAGGCCTAAACATTCAATTCTTTGTTACAGCTGGTATACTTCTTCATTGCATATCTTATGTGCTGTATAGTGGAAGCTGTCCTTGAAATACACTGAGAAAATGTTGACTTGTGGGAAATACAGTGCCCTCCACAATTATTGGCACCCTTAGTGAATTTGACCAAAACAGGCTATGAAAAAATATGTTTGCTGTTTATCCTCTTGGTCTTTCCCTCAAAATATTCACAAAAAACTTACCTTTTCATTGAAATAAAATGATTGAAAGATTTTTTTTTTTACATTAAATAAATATTATTCTTCAAAACAGGTGTGCCACAATTATTGGCACCCCTTAATTTACTGTTTTGAGCAGCCTCCCTTTGCCAAGATAACAGCTCTGAGTCTTCTCCTATAATGCGTAATGAGGTTGGTGAACACATGGCATGGATTTGAGACCATTCCTACATACAGTATCTCTCCAGATCCTTCAGATTCGGCTTCAACTCTTCCGACATATTTTGTATGGGGTTTATGTCGGGGGACTGTGATGGCCATGGCAAAACCTTTATTCTGTGGTCTGTGAGCAATTTTTTTGTTGATTAGAGGTGTGCTTCGAATCATCGTCCTGCTGGAAGGTCCAACCACGGCCCATTTTAAGCTTCCTAGAGGGGGCTGTTAGCTTTTCATTTATTATCTGCTGGTATTTGATGGAGTCCATATACCATGTATCCTAACAAGTTGTCCAGGGCCTTTGGAAGAAAAACAGCCCCACAACATCAAAGATCCGCCACCATACTTCACACTTGGTATGGGGTGCTTTTCTGTATGGCTAATATTTACGTCTACGCCAAACCCACCTTTGATGTTTGTTGCCAAGAACCTTTTTATTGGTCTCATCTGACCATATAACTCAGTCCCATCAAAAGTCTGACTTACATTTGGCAATCTGTATGCGCTTTAGTTTGTTGTTGATTGACAGCAGAGGCTTTTTTATGGCAACCCTCCAACACAACTTGTGGTGATGTAGGTGGCGTCTGATGGAAGTTCTGGAGACTTTCGGACCCCAGGACTCAAATAAACTCTGCAATTCTCAAGCTGTAATCCTAGGAGATTCTTTTGCCAGTCAAACCGTCTTCCTCACGGTGCATGGAGTCAATTTAAAAACAGGTCTATATTCCAGGCTGATTCCTTACATCTCCTGTTGCTTTGAACTTCTTAACTATTGCCCTGATTGTGGAATTTTTTGGGGGTATGGGTATTTTCAACTGTTAAGATATTTTCTTATATCCTTTATCGGATTTCTGCAGCTCAACAACTTTTGTCTCACTTCGACACTGTGTTCTTTTGTCTTTCCAATCTTGATGAATGACTGAGGGTATTTGGCCTTTGTCACCTCATATTTATACCCCAGTGAAACAGCAAGTCATGGTTGACCACTTAAGAGATTCCTAATCAAACAGGTGAACTTAAAAATGTAAAACATGACTGGTAATATACTTAAGTAAGATTTTATTTATAAGATTTTCTAGGGGTGCTGTCAAGCTAAAAAGGCACCGGATGCCTAAAAGAGCCCGGATGATGTAATGTTGACTTTCGAACGACTCTTGAGTGACAGTTGCTATGCCAACGCCAATACGTCACCCTAACGCGATTTACCTCAGAGCATCTTGCATTGTACTTTGCTACCTGAGACCAGCTTGCTTGTATTTGACCTACAATAAACCAACCAAAACAACCATGTGCTTGATGTTTGACTTTGGTAGGAAAGTGGTTGATTCGCTAGTTGGTTATAGTATCAAAGTAAGCACATTTCATTAGCTAGCTCGTGCTAGTGTAACGAGCTATCTTGTTAGCTTGAAGCTATTCATCTGTTGTGCTTAAATTAAGAAAGTCCTTAATGTGTTGTGATTTTAAGACATATCTGACGGCACCCACAATTAAATTTGAACAAAACAGGGCATTGTTTGCACAACATTTTACTAAAGAACAACGGGGGCTTGCTAGCTTTGAGATGCTAGCGGACATTGCTAACTTACAGGTTACCAGCAGGCAGGTGTAGCTAAAACTTTTTATTCGCTTAATATTGTGCCTAAACGGATACTATGTACCCCGACACTTTTTGGCTATCAGTCAGAGAGTCTCAAGAGTAGTTCGAAAGCCATCAGCTACGTTTTAGTCGCTTAATATTGTCGCACAAAAGGAGGAATTGCTATTAGCAATATAGATGCTAGCGCGCGAAACCTGTTGATGTGTGCTTACTTACAAAAGACCGGCAGCCAATATTAAGCGTGTAAAAAGTACCTGATGGCTTTCGAACAACTCTTGAGACTCTCTGACTGATAGCTAAAAAGTGTCCGGGTGCGTAGTGTCCGTTAAGGCACAATATTAAGCGACTAAAAAGTAGCTGATGGCTTTCGAACGACTCTGAGACAAGCTAATAAGCGCCCGGCCTACGTGGTGACCGGATTACGTAATGCTAACGTTGGCATAGAAACTGTCACTCGAGGCGTTCGAAAGTCAACCTTACGTCACCCGGGCTCTTTTTGGCATCCGGTGCCTTTTTAGCTTGACAGTGCCAATAATTGTTGCACCCATGTTTTGGAGAAAAATATTGTATTTAATGTCAAACAAAATAAATTCTTTCAATAATCTGACCTCAATGAGAAGGTAAGATTTTTGTGAATATTTTGAGTGAAAGACCAAAAGGATAAACAGCAAAGGCATATTTTTTCAAAGCCTGTTAAGGTCACATTCACTTAGGGTGCCAATCATTGTGGAGGGCACTGTAGACTTAAGAACCACATTGAGATTAAGCCACAAGATCTCTTGCTAGAACGAACAGATCAATTTCAATGCAATTTCTTAGAAATTTGGACACATGTTTATGAAGTGTTCTGTCGAGTTAATAAGTGTGTGTATTACCATGTGTAGCTAAGTTTATAGACAGGTGTCAGCCATCAATCATGTGTTGCCAGTGGATGATGCCAAAATCTCCCACTTAAGAAGTACAGCTAGCCGTCACTTTAATAGCACTAACTTATCCAGCTCCAACAGAAATCCCATGTTATATAAATGAATCAGGGTGAATATTTCTGTAGGCTATCACAGGCTGACAGTTAAATGACTCACCCCAACACCCTCAGATAACATGACATCCTTCAAACAATGTATTGGCAAGTCATCATGTTGTAACAATTGAATCATCTTGTTGCCTTTTTTTGGAGGGAACTACAAATCTATTTTTAATTGTGTCATCGTGCTTCAACTTCTTCAGTACTCTCACTTTATACAGCTACATGAGAGCTGCATTATGCATTTCATCACACCTAATAATAATACAAAGTACAGCAACATTTTATACGAATTATATAGTTGAGTAATTTGCTAATCATTTGGCAAATTATTGGTAGAAATGAAGCAAGACTGGATCCTGTATGTGTCACTTGGTAGTAAAACTGATGTGAAATAGTGAGTTTTTATTTGGTTTATAAAAATGTTCACAAATACCTGAGGATAAAATATGATGTATAAAATGTTACATTTTACCACTAAGATTTTGCTGTTTGTCAGATGATACTGATATACAGACATGATACTGTCAGGAGGCATTGAATTGGTTTACAAACTAAACATTCCCATCCACATTTAACTGGTTTACACACCGAACATTCCCATCCGCAGACTGTGTTGTCCTAAAGTTGTCTCCTTATGTTATATAGCTCAACAAGGTTAGAGAGCTAAAGTATCTAAAATCACAATGGCCTACTTAACATTTCCAGGGAAAAACTCGACTCCACTGATAAAGCCTGTTGCAGCAACAGTAGGCCATGAGTTGATTCCAGGGGAGCACACATACTGATACATATTTACCTTACTAAAAAATAAAAGTAACTGTAAAATAACTGTAAATGTATAAGGCCACAGCAATGACAATAAAGGTATCTGTTTAATACATTGCGCCTCTTTCACACTGGCACTGCCTTAGTTTGTGCTGGAATAACACACTTCCTATGGTGTGGACTTTGACATGACATAATTTGATATGGCATGCTTGACATTTGCTGTGATCTTAATTTAGAGTTGCATGCGACAGCCAAACTATTCCAGAGTGTTAATATTTTTTGATCATTTAAAGTACTGAAGTAGTGAACATGATATGTTATCAACACTATCATTTACATTTAGGCTGAATCCCATTTCTCCCCCTACCCCTTCGTCTTTCCCCTTCCCCTCCGTTTTGCGCGTTCATGTGGAGGGGTAGGGCTGTCCCAATTCATGTTAAGACAGAGGGGTAGGGGAAGGGGAAGCGCTTTCTACCCCTCCAAACGGAGATTTTCCGAGGGCACACTTCAAACGGAGGGGTAGACTGATTTCCCTCAATGCATTGCGAACCCATGATCATTAAAGAAAAAACATCGCGCGAGTCCATTTAAAAATGTCGGAAACAGCAGGGAAAGCATCACACAAATGAAAGTATTTTCTTTGTAATTCATGATTTTAAAACTTGTTTGATGAAATGTTGCATTGTGTAAATAACAGCTGCAGGCGCCATGTTTGTTTATGTCTGGTGAGTGACAGCTGTCGCTCTCCGGTAACGTAACAGCTGACGCTTCGTACTGATGACGTACGTAATTGTTGAAGTGCTATCCCAATTCGAAGGGCTAGCGTTTCAACCCCTTCGGCTACCCCTCCGTTTGAAAAAGCGAAGGCGAAGGGGTAGGGGTAAGGGTAGGGGTAGAGATTAGAAATGGGATTGGGCCTTAGTATATTACAGCAAGACAGTAAGACAACTTTGACACCTTAAAGCCAAGTGTTACTGTCAAAGGGTGAATGGGTAGTGAGTTGGGCCCAGCAGTTGCTCATACCAGTGATTGGCATTGCCAGCGATTGAGACACAGCTGGTGCCCATTTCATTGATTGGCGAAGCATGATGGGGATAGGTTGAAGCCTCTTTTAAAAGGCCCTGTGTTTAGTGTGGGAGAGAAATTTAAGTTTTCTACTCAAAAGTCAAAGGTCATGTATTTTACAAGAAAGAAAGTACTTGGAAATTTGAAAATTATGCTCTACAATCAACCACTTGAAAGAGGAGAGAAGTTCAAATATCTAGGGGTTTGTTTTGATGAGAAACTAACATGGAAATTTCATATTGAATATATGGAAACAAAGTGCAAAAAAGTAATGAACCTAAAAGAGAATGGTGACTGGTCATTATTGGGGAGCAGATAGACTGTCTTTGATGAATCTGTATAAAGCTTTGATTAGGTCAACTTTTGACTATGGTTGTATTTTATATAGCTCAGCTTGTAAAACTTACCTGAATAAACTAGATAGGATTCAGTATAAAGCCCTAAGAATAGCCTTAGGTGCAATGAAAACAACACCTACGTGTGCTCTACTGGTGGAGGCAGAAGAAACCCCTCTCAGTTTAAGAATGACTAAACTCTCAATTACATATTGGGTCAGATTACAAGGAAGTACTAACAATCCAGCAATTTCTGTCCTAAAGGATTGTTGGGAATATTACAACAAATCTAGTGGGTTTGGATGGAACATAGAAAATGCAGCAGATCAGTATGGAATGAAACAGTTTGAATTTAGTCCAGCATTAGTTCTGAGTGGTGTTCCTCCATGGATACTCCCATCCCCAAAGATAGATTCTGAACTATTAAATCAAAAGAAAGAATATCCAGATGAGCAGATTTTTGCAGCATATTGTACATAAAGTATGAAGTTAGAATAACTAATTATTTATCTGTTTATTCAGTTGAAATGGTTGGAATTATAACTGCATTGAGATGGATCGAAGAAGTTAAACCCTTAAGTCAATTATATGTACCGACTCTATGTCGGTGTTGCAAAGTTTTGAGGGTACATCCTCAAGAGATGACCTTATTTTAGAAATAAAATATCTTTTAGCAAACATTAGAAAACTAGGGAATATAGTTCAATTTTGCTGGGTCCCAGCACATATTGGAATTAAAGGGAATGAAATGGCAGATAAATTAGCAAAAAAGGCTTTGGAAAAAGAGCATATAGATATTAGGGTTCCATTAGGAAAAGGTGAAATCAAAAGTTTAATAAAGAAAGAGACCATGAAAAGGTGGCAAGGTGAATGGGAAGCTGAATCTAAGGCTAGACAATATTATAAAGTACAAAGCCAAGTAGGAGGGAAAAGAGTGTCCACATTGGGATTTGATAGAAGAGAGGAAGTGGTATATACCAGATTTAGATTAGGTCACACAGGTCTCAATTCCACACTTAGGATAATAGGAAAAGGTAATGGTTTACACTGCATGAAATGTGGGATTTACGACAGTCTCCGACCCTGTGTATTGCCGTAGAAGCCCACATTGGTGTGAAAGCCCCCCCACCCCTTCCCCTTGGCCAGGCCTAGGTTTTGTTATGTTAATTGAATTGACCTGGATTGAACACAACAATCCCCCCCCCCCCCCCCCCGTCACTGCTTCACTGATTTAAAAAACCTGAAAGTCACAGGTTCGACCCCCACTAGTGGCAACCATGGCCCAAGTTGCTTAACGACTGTTAACGACTCTAAATGACTGTTATCAGAGTAAGCCTGACTCTGTATAATTACATGCCAGAAACGAATCTCAAGAACATTAAGGTGAAATAATAATATATAAGTTAGGAACATTACACCTAGCCTAAGTTTAAACTTTTAAACACATACCACCATAAACATGTGAGATAATTCGACAAGAGACATTGAAAGACAGCTAACTCACTGCTTTGTCAAATAAGAGAGATCAACTATATATATCTGGAAACCACTTACAGATTCCGATTAGCTAAATTTGCGTCTGGATGGAAAGGTGTTATCTTTCCCCATCCCACCCATGCTAAGCCATTTCTAGCATAATATGCGATCTGCCGTGGAAAACAGAAGGCAGGCGATTTTTTTTTTAATCAGTTCTCACCACACAACGACGTCGCATCTTTGCTCCTTGAATGTCCAGTGGTGTAGTCCAGTGTATACGCAGGTGTAAGGAGGAAATGGCTCTTTGAAGTGGAAAATCACAGATGGCATTATTCCTCTGTTATTTAATTCATTTGGTGGGGCTGGGTGTTTTTTTATGGTGCCCTGTTGTGCTGGTATTGTGTTGATCTTCCCAGCCCCCTGCAGAGACTCTTATCTCAGATCTCTGTTCCTGTTTGTCTCAGTGTAAATTGCTGAGGTCAAACTAGGAACAGGATAATGAGGATGAGAGGGTCAAACTTAATGTGATATTAGAAAGTGATTTCTGCATGATGTTTGGACTCATTTTAATGGTCTCAATGCGAGTGGGAAAATGGTCTCAGTTCTACAGCTGTATATATTAAGGAAAACATAGTTAACAGAGACTTGATCATTTTGGCCTCTGTGAGAGGGCGAAGATGCCCCTGAATAGAGGGGGAGGGAATTCCCTCCATTTGGTTGTTAATGTGTGAATCTCATCTTGAGAAACATCCTGTTAAGGGGGGTTATCATTAGGTTTAGATGCAGGACGAAAATGGGTATTTAAGGGTAAGACAGACAAAGCTCTTGGAGTCTTCTGTCTTCAGATCTCCCTCACACACGTGTGAGTATAGTCATTTCGCAGCAGCTAGGTATGTTCATGTTCTTTAAGTGTTTTTATGTTTCGTGTAGTATTGTAGACTAAGTATTCTTTAGGTTAGCTTTAGTTCTTCATTTTCATACTTGATTGGATGTACTGTAATTAAGTAACTTGTGCTTGTTATAATAAATTATTATATTCTGACCCACTTTGCCCTCTTAAGAAATTCTTAACTAAGAGAAGTACTCTCAGGTACGGTGTTTCCACAGAAGTCGAACTAGAGGTGGCTCCAGACCCACAGTGGCCGAAAGCGTAGCGTAAACCTGCGAGGCAACTGGCTATCCTCACCTGGGCTAGACATGTTCTACTGAACTGTTAGTGGTATTATATAGTGAGGGTTTACCGAACAGCCTCTGTTCTAGATTGAATGGTTATACGGGATCGCATTACAGTCAGGCACCCGTCCCTGGACCAGGTCAACTATCAAGCTGTAAGGTCCCGTAGCAGCAGTATAGGACCTCTGAGTTAGTTACCCAGAATAGTTACAGCCTGTGCCGTGGGTATGTCAATCAGCTGTGGCATTATCCTAAGCGACATTAGTCCGAGACAAAACCAGTTATTAAAAAGTAAGGGAGGATTTCATATTACTGACGATAGGTGTACAAATAAATGAGTTGGAGATCAGCCTACACAAACCCGGTATTTATATGCATTCTAAGTAGGGAGCTATGACTGAGCTCCCCAAAGAGTGGGGTCAGACAAGAAATGGAGTCAGATAAAAGGTATTGTGCTGTAATAAACTGTTACATTTTCAGTGAAGTAAAGCGAGAGAAGAATTCACTCAAAGCCTTCCAGACGGCCTTTCCCTCTTTGGTTAGGTATATAAAATTAACGTCTTACAGTGGTGAGCCCGACGTGATTGACGTCATCAGAAGGTTACGTGTTTGGATTGGAGTCCAACCGCAAGCGAGTGACGTTTTCTCCGCGCGATATTCAGATCTCACGGAGCATGGGGTTTGAGTTTCAAGTCTCTGCCTACGGCTTCCGTGGTGAGTATTAAAAGTTTTATTCTTTTCGGTATAAATTGAGGGCAAGTTACTAAAATCATACATATATACATATTTGTAGAATGGGTCGACATACCCACTGATACCGGAGATCGTAGAAATCCGGTGGGGGGAAACTTAGTGGAAACATGACATTTCAGGGACATGAACATATTGACGGAGAAGTCAGAAAGTTAAAACAACTAAATGACACATTCCGTCGCCTGAGCTCAGAAAGCATTACTTTAACATCGAGTAATGACCCGGAATTAGTATGGTTTGCAAGAGAAGGTTGCGAGTTCCGAGACGTTCATGCGTTAATTTACATGGCTGGGCTGAAGTGTGTGTGCTTTCATTCACATGGAATAATCAATTTAATTATCTGTTTTTAAACTCAGCGAAGTGGTTAGAAAGTCACTTCAGTTTGTTTTCTAATCGGTGAAATATAGCATTAATAGTTATACAACATGTGGGGTGTTAATCTCAGTAATGGTAAAGCTACGGTATAAAACCAGGAAACGCCTCCTGGTCCGTGCAAGGAAATGGCATCGGCTATGCGCCGTATTGGGGAACAGTGGCAGGACTGTTATTAGTGTCCATGGGACAGTTGGGTTACTGCTGCCTGGTCTCCCCTTTTAGGATAGATACTGACCTACGGGCTGATAGAAGCAGCACAAAGATAAGGCTGGCAGGCTTGAAGGAGGTTAGTAATATTTACTTTCAGAATGAAATAAACAGCCCCGACATCGTCGTAAAATTATTATAAGAAAGGACATGACTAGAAGGTTCACCTTGTGAAAATGGATAGTGAGAATAGTAAATGGGAAATATTTTTCAATCGGAATAGAAACAGCGAATGTTCAAACAGCATGATCTGACCCATATATTTAAGTCAAAAGTAAGGATACATATAGCGGCAGGAGCCTGAGGGGCAGTTAGCAGCAGTGCCGCCGCTCCCATAACGCGCACTACGCGCTGCGCGTAGGGCCCAAGTCCTGAGGGGGGCCACCAAAATAGGCAACTTTAAAAAAAAAAAATCATCATAGTTATAATAATAATAATAATGCCGATATTATTTCAGTATAGTAATATAAGGCACCTTTTAGCCATGCATATCACAAAACAGGCAGAACAAGAGATATATTTAATTGCTAAAAAAAAAAGTTACGATGGTCCCCCCCAACAAATACACATGCAACATCCCAAGCTCGCGGTGGTTGCCCTGTCAAAGTGGCCAGGCGAACCTGACAGCGAACTTGACAGGACTCTAAATAACTTTTCGGAATGGCCTCGAAAAGACAGCATGAGTCAGGGGCAGAAAAAAGGAAGAAGAAGAAACAGCGAGATTAATCCTTGGCATCACAATCAGGTAAGTCCATGTTTAATCATTGTAAAATACAGGAAATGTGCTGCTAATTGAATGGTTAGCCTATGCACACCTCGAACTAGCTGACGTTATTGCTAATGTTAGCACACTCAAATATGTTATAACTAAGGTGCAAGAAGGGTTGCCAACTGTCCCGAATTGTCCGGGACATCCCGAATTATGATTTTGATTTGTCCCGTCAGCGTCAGGGACAGCTGCAGTTCCGTATTCCAATCACAGCCTTTTTTATTTGTATCCGTGAAAAGAGAAAAATATGACAGTTTAGTGTCTGTGCACTGGAGACAAGCGGCTCTCGACTGCACTCCTCTCCACAACAAGCATTTGCAACGCCAACACGAAAAGGTGAAACTTTTAGCGATCTAAGTATCTTAAATCACGATTAAAATGGAAGCTTGCACATTGTTGTTTTCATATTTCGTATCAGAATTCTTTACACATGATGAACTGGTGTTAATTTATGTGAATATGAACTCATGAACATGATCTCGTTCATACGAAGTTTTCTCAAGCAACCATTATAATTGTAGAAATTAAATCGAGGAGAGACTATAACATTAGCTAGATAACTATCTTTAATTTCATGCAAACGGAAATCTTACATTTAGATCGTTAAGGGTATTAAAAGTTCCCTTAGATAGCTAGCTAGCTAGCATAGCACCTAGATAACCATTGCAACCAGGTCAAGGCTAAACAGGTCTAATGCTATTTCAACGAAAACAACATGAAATTTGAGAGAAACTTGTAACGATTGTCTTGACTATTATTATGAACAATACATCCAAGCAAGTACAGTAGTTGTTTTGCCAAAATAACACTGAATGTAATAGGTTTATGGTATGGCTAATGTACGGAAGAGGATTAGGGCCACACATGTAAAAAAAAAAATAAGTTCTGACTTTAATCTCAGAATTCTGAGAATAAAGTCAGAATTCTGACATTAATCTCAGAATTCTGACATTAATCTCAGAATTCTGAGATAAAAAGTCAGAATTCTGAGATTAATGTCAGAATTCTGAGATTAATGTCAGAATTCTGACTTTAATCTCAGAATTCTGACTTTAATCTCAGAATTCTGAGAAAAAAGTCAGAATTCTGACTTTAAAGTCAGAACTACGGGTATCTGTAAGGAACAACCTCGTGGGAGAGACATTTGCTTTATGCAATAGGAGGAAACCACATGTCGCCAACATGGCTTTACTTCACGACTTCTTGCGGGCTCGAGGGGTTCCAGAAGAAGCCATTTTGATAATGGAAGACCAAAAGGTGAGTGAAACTGTAATATGTGTTGTTTTGGTGCCTGGAGTTGCACATGTGTTTGCTTATATGGTCGGACGAGTCAACGAATACATCGCGCCAAAAATGTTAACATTTCGCCCAACCCTTTTAGCTAGAACAACAGCAAACGTACAGTGTGCATGTCTAATGGGTCCATGGTGCATAAGGTGACTGTGTGCAGGTGAGCAGGCTACCAGCAGGTTGGGCAGGCTAAGTGAACAATGCCTGCAGACTCTTGCCAAAATAGTAAATAACCATTCGGGGTACTAGACGGCTGTTCTTATCTGCTAAGTTCTTCTTTGTGTTGTCAAGTAACTTCAATATTGCATTTGCATTGACTAAAACAACGATGGCACGGTCACGTTCATGTATGATTAATGGACTATCCCCACCTGCATCCCCTTAGCTTCAGATGCTATTACCGTCCGCCAATATAGCCTACATATGTGGTGCTTCTGTACTGTTCTCACTTGCAAACACATTAAAGCTCTTGGAGACAGGCTATCGATATGTACCGTTTGCGGTCAGTGCATGGGTCAGTGCAGCTCATGTAACTATTTACAGTGTACCGCTGTTGATTTCTTCCTTATGCAGTCTAATAGCCACTCCGTCACTCACATTTCTCAACCACTACTGCCATCTATGGGCGGAAAATGGTATAGCACGAGTTATTTGAAGAGATCGCAGGTGACCTACTCAATTAGAACAATTGTGACAGAAATCCAATATAATTGGAACAAACTATACATAAAAAATACTGTAATTGTGTTTATCTAAATACTTACAAAGGCATTTCCCTCCTAAACGTCAATGAGTATGTCAGTTTGTTGTTAGGTTAAAGTTAAGTTAAAGTTATTTAGCTCCATTCACCCCTGGCAGGTCAATCATGAGTTTCCTAATGGCTATTACTATGAAAGTGTCTAGACTGAATTCAAATAAATAATATCAGGTTTGATTGCAGTATTGAGATAGCCTACTCATAAGTGAGTATGTGTATAGTCTTACATTGAGAGGTCTATCACTCCCTAGCTTTTAGATTTTTTTTTCTAGCCAGGAGAGTGTGATCCAGTTATTGAAGAGCTATACAGAGTCAAAAAAATAAAAATTATAATTGTTGTTCCATTATTGTACTGACCTCTGCATTCAAAGCGTTCCTGCACATATAGATCAGTATTTTCCCACTGACTTAACAGGCTTTACCTTGACATTATATTTGCAATGTGCTCTTTAGTGAAAATGATTGTCTTTTCTTTTCTTTCTCCTCATGTGCAGTTTGACAACATCATCAAGCTAATGGATGATGCACTCCTGGCAGACTGAAGACTGCAGAACACATTTCCACCTTCTATTTTTTCATTTTTTCACTCGCAACATTATTCGAAGAATTACAGCAGTTTAACTGCTCCCAACACTGCCTGCAATGCCAGAATTGGATGAGCTAATTAAACTCTACTTCAGACTTTCTTTTAGTAACAAGGAAATACTTGCGATTTTAGCACATAGCAATCATATAGTACTTAGTATCAGAACTTTAAAAAGAATTTGTAAAAGACTTGGTCTGTTCAGAAGGAAGAACCAGACTGACTTGGACCAAGTGCTGGCTTTTGTCCAAAATGAGATTTTGACCAATGGACAGATGCAGGGGTACCGTTGGCTACATCTTCGCGCAGTTCAACGGGGATTTGTTGTTTCCCAAGATACCATAAGACGCATTATCAAGTTGGTTGATCCACAAGGTGTCGAATTAAGGCGGGCACGGCGCTTGAGAAGACGACAATACAGCTGCAGAGGGCCAAATGCACTTTGGCACATGGACGGCTATGATAAGTTAAAGCCCTATGGCATTTGCATACATGGCTGTATAGACGGTTTTAGCCGATATGTGTTATGGATGGAGGCCTATACCACAAATAATGATCCTAAAGTGGTTGCAAGTTACTTCATCAAGACAGTTTCAAGCATAGAAGGATGTCCAGAGAGGCTGCGTGCAGACAGGGGCACGGAAAATGGCTGTGTCGAAGAGATGCAGATGTTTTTGCGGAGAAACCACCCTGACAGTTTTGCAGGGGAGAAAAGCTTCCTTTACGGAAGAAGCACAGCAAACCAGCGCATTGAGGCATGGTGGGGTACCCTCCGCAAACAGAGTGCACAGTTTTGGATGAACCTTTTTAAAACTTTCCAGGATGATGGGCACTTCACAGGAGACTTTTTGGACAAAAACCTTATCCAATTCTGTTTCCTTAATCTTGTTCAGGTAAAAATTTTCCTTGCCTTATGAAATCAGTCGGTAATAAAAGTAGTATGAAAATCATTATTAACATACTTATGAGTTATAATCTGCATATATCACTGTATAATTACATTTATAAGCACTCACACATATTTAATGCTTTATAACAGTGATCATAACATCACATTATAAAGCATTTTTCAATGACTTATAAGGCCGAGTATCATAATACCTCATAATTCATTGCTGGTCACTCACTGACATGGTTTTTGCAAGGATAATAGTGTATTCTTCATTTCATAGTTGTAATATATTAAAATGGATTTATAGTGCATTATAATAACTGTTACAATGCGTTATACTTGAGATTATAAATTCTTTTAACTGGTCATTCCTTGCTTTAAGTTTTACATTGATTATCCTTGATGTTTACAAAAATGCGTGGTATACAGTATATGTTAAATATTGACTTAGCTGACGCAGCAACCTAGGCCTCAATTTAGAGAGGCAGCAGTAGTCCAACATCTCCTATTTCACAGGTTTGTAGTGAGTATTTACTGTGCTTCTTTCTTTGCAGGATGAACTGGATGAAGTTGTCCATACATGGAATTCACACAAAATCAGACCAAGATCAAGTAATGACGTGGGTTCGGGTCGGCCAGTGGTGATCTACTCGTTCCCAGAGTTACACAGTGCTGAAACCGATTGCCATGGAGGAGGTTACTATGTGTTTGGAAGAGTGTACTCCCAAAGGCCAGTTTCCTTGCGATCAAACTGTTTTTGAACTATGTTGTCTGATAATGGAAGAGAAAGGATGGGATGCTCCAGCAGATCCACTAGCTGCAGCTGATCTATACATCATGTTAAGAGAGGAACTACAGGGAAATATTTGATCAATGAAATCCACTATATGGACGAGTATTGCTGTGCTGCAGCTAACTCAAGAATGTTAAGTTAGACAACTGTAACCTATGGTGAAGATAGTTGAGGTAGCCTGAACTTTGTATACTTACCTTGTCCCAACCAAACAATTGGATATGAATATTAATTGCAGGGCTTGATATTGCATGTATTCCTCATACATGTTTGACACTCAGCAACTTCATGTCCATGTTGTATTTTTCTTTCACACTTTTCAAGAATGTGTTTTTGTTGCTGCCCAAACTTTGCTAAAATTGCTCAAAATTACAGAGGTGCATTTATTAATAGACATTCAGAAGAACCATTACAGGTTTGATATTTAATAAAATCTGTTCTTTCCACCTACTTTTCAAGCTGTTTTATGGTGGCTAGTTGTAACCTGCTACTGGCGAAATGATTCACTGTACCTTTTAAATGAGTCACTTGATATTGGTAATTTCAGAGCCCTATTCTGGTTTCATTTAATGCATTTTGCATTTCACTTGTTTAAATTGTCCACACACTTCTTTCACTATTGTTTTTCATGCCAGCTGGACTAATATTTTTCTTAAATTTGTATCCAATATAATTATCAATAAAATGCTTTGTAACATTATTAAACAGCTGTATTTTAAGCCTTATTTTTACCCATATGGATAGGGAGCTTGATCAACATTAGATCAACATACCGAACCGAAGACCATGAATACAAATGTGGTGAAAAAGGTAACATTTTATTAAAATTACAACTTCATATTAAAGAATAAAACATTGTAAAATCTCATGACAACATAGGCTGGTCAATAAAGAACCATTTTCAACTAACATTGACATTTTTAAAGAAGCATTTAACATTTTCACAAGTGGCTTTACTGGGTAAATAAATAAAATAAATAAAAGAAAAGAAAATAAATAAAAGAAAAAGTTAGATTTGTAGCCCTAGCCATTCTCTTATAGCTTCTTTATCACAACATATCTTCCACATCGGTGACTTAATATAAAATATCAAACACTTCAGGTAAAATTGGCTATTCAACTATGATCTGTAGGATCACAAATTACCAAAACATTTCCTCCATAAACTTTGGACACTCTTGTACTATGGTAGTGAATTAAGACTAACTAAACACCTGAGAACATGACACTGTAGAATAAGTAAGAATGAACAATTACAGCACTTTGGTATTGCTATTATCAAAATGGTTTACAAGTGTGTAATGTAAGAACACACAATTATCAGACTGCATTGTGTAGTCTGTGCAATAACAATCATAGTGTCTAAAATAAAAAGAGCTTAAATAATTTTTTAGTCGGTCAACATGACAACGAATGGCTACAGAATAACTATTCTAAGATTCAACTGAGATTTGTAGTGTAACAAGATTGGGCCATACTGAAGTGCTTAATGCAGGTCCTAAATGTTTGTTCTTTCTTGCCATTCTGTCCATAGGAACGTGTACATGTCTTTTAACAGTGAATTGTTGTTGTTCTGGTTGTGGGAATCTAAACAATGTCCATTACCCAGACATTGCTTTCCAGAACTGCATTAAATTCTGAACGGAAATCTGGGAAGTTCTCGTAGGTGTCAGCTATGTGCAGAAGGTTACCACATGTGCGCCCAATTGGTCTTCTTGTGAACTCTGTCATTTCTACAAACTCCACATGGAGGCTGTCTGTTAGTACGAGATCAGATCCGGTGCAGAATCGCAGAAATTTCTGAAGTCTGCTTTCATCTAGCTCTCTGATGAATTTCTTCAGATGATTTCCCACTTCCTTCTGTGTCGTAGTCAAATCAGTACCAAATTTGAGCATTTTACAGACCTTTTTGGTGGTTGGTTGAAGGTCAGAGAACAACTTTGTCAGTGTCTCTGGACACAGGGAGAGATGCTGATGATGGGTGATCTCCTTCCAGCAGTCAATCACGAACATAGGCTTTTGGATAAGTTCTTTGTGCGCTATTTCATAAAGTATCAAAAGAAGAGTATCAGCAGTTATCTTTGTTCTACAGCCATAGCGGCTGAGAACTTCCACAAGATCATCAGAGTCAACTGCGGAAAAATCAGTCATCGCTTCTATCAAAACCTCTCGTTCTTGGTTGCTCACAAACTGCAGGAAATGTTCTTTAAGATCACTGTACACATTGTTGAAAAGCACCTGTTCAAGGAAGGGGAGGGCAAGTTTGTTTGGCAAATATTGGCATTCTTCGTAGCCTTTCACAAGGATTCTGCCAACTGCCTTCCATGTTTCAGCAGGAAAATCATGGCGAATGAAGGGCACTTTAACTGTTGCACCGAGTGAGCATCGATCGTAGAATTCATGCCAGAAGCAGCTGAGAACATCTCGCAGTACCCCAGATCCACTGCCTGCTTCTTCTGTGTTGTCTGGAAGAATGCGCGTCACTTTCAGTGTTTTGTTCAAAATCTCTGCATCAGAGAAAGCTTTTATCATGTCATGTAAAGTGTTAGCATTATGTATGGCGATTGTTATAACTTCCTCTGGATGAGTTGGACTGGCAGGCATAGTCAAACCCTCAAAGATCAACGTGTCCTCCGTGTCGTCTTCAACACCATAAATGGGACCAAAGGTTATTTCAGAAACAACAGACATTTCCAAAGCAGAATGGACTCCATCAAAATCACCAATGACATCTTCCACTTGTACTTCTGTTGAATGGTTTTCAAAACCACTGTGAGCTGAGACAAGGAGCACGTCTGATGTCTCACTCGCATCATCTTCAAGTTCTTTTGGCTTTGTTGCAATGTAAAAGCGTAACATTGTCAGCCTCACTGTTTCATACATAGTGCCAATGGACAGGCACGTGTCATTAGTAAGGCGGTTCTGTTTAAAGTCCCACACTTCAAACTCAAAATCTGATTCAGATCCTTTAGGAGATATTCCATCAGGAAAGAAAAGTTTCTTTCCCGCTTGAAGGATTTCTTCTAATCCAGCATCATTTTCCAGTTGAACTTTTCTGGTGCCACCTCCCTGCTTTCCCCTCACCTGTTTGGCTTTGTTTTTGTCACTGTGAATCCATCCTATCTCTACATTTCGAGTTGTTTTGAGTTTCTTTGTCCGAGTTGTCGAAGTTGCTCTTCTATCTGCATGAGTTGTGTCTTCATTGGTGCTTTCCTTTCTGACTTTCATTTTTTCACGAAGTTTTTCTAGAAGCCCATGTTTACGCTGTGGGAGGGACGTTTTACTTTTGCAAAAATTGAAGAGGGCAATGCGGTCTCCGTAGGAGGGAATGTAATTTGCCAGAGTTGCATCATCCATCAGTGATATGACTTGGCTGTCAATCTACACATGAGGAGAAAAAAAAGAAAAGACAATTATTTTCTCTAAAGTGCACTTTGCAAATATAATGTCAAGGTAAAGCCTGTTAAGTCAGTGGGAAAATACTGATCTATATGTGCATCATTCTCTACTACATACTCACTTATCTACATAAATACATATCTACATACTCACTTGAGTATCTCAATACTGCAATCAAACCTGATATTATTTATTTGAATTCAGTCTAGACACTTTCATAGTAATAGCCATTAGGAAACTCATGACTGACCTGCCAGGGGTGAATGGAGCTAAATAACTTTAACTTAACTTTAACCTAACAACAAACTGACATACTCATTGACGTTTAGGAGGGAAATGCCTTTGTAAGTATTTAGATAAACCCAATTACATTATTTTTTATGTATAGTTTGTTCCAATTATATTGGATTTCTGTCACAATTGTTCTAATTGAGTAGGTCACCTGCGATCTCCTCAAATAACTCGTGCTATACCATTTTCCGCCCATAGATGGCAGTAGTGGTTGAGAAATGTGAGTGACGGAGTGGCTGGCTATTAGACTGCATAAGGAAGAAATCAACAGCAGTACACTGTAAATAGTTACATGAGCTGCACTGACCCATGCACCGACCGCAAACGCTACATATCGATAGCCTGTCTCCAAGAGCTTTAATGTGTTTGCAAGTGAGAACAGTACAGAAGCACCACATAATTATGCAGGCTATATTGGCGGACGGTAATAGCATCTGAAGCTAAGGGGACGCAGGTGGGGGGTAGTCCATTAATCATACATGAACGTGACCGTGCCATCGTTGTTTTAGTCAATGCAAATGCAATATTGAAGTTACTTAACAACACAAAGAAGAACTTAGCAGATAAGAACAGCCGTCTAGTACCCCGAATGGTTATTTACTATTTTGGCAAGAGTCTGCAGGCATTGTTCACTTAGCCTGCCCAACCTGCTGGTAGCCTGCTCACCTGCACACAGTCACCTTATGCACCATGGACCCATTAGACATGCACACTGTACGTTTGCAGTTGTTCTAGCTAAAAGGGTTGGGCGAAATGTTAACATTTTTGGCGCGATGTATTCGTTGACTCGTCCGACCATATTAGCAAACACATGTGCAACTCCAGGCACCAAAACAACACATATTACAGTTTCACTCACCTTTTGGTCTTCCATTAAAGAAATTGCTTCTTCTGGAACTCCTCGAGCCCGCAAGAAGTCGCGAAGTGAAGCCATAGCACAAGTAGGCTAGGGCTACTGGCTACTTTGCGTGTGCCTCCTATTGCAAGCAAAGCAAAGTGTCTCTCCCACGAGGTTGTTCCTTACAGATACCCGTAGTTCTGACTTTAAAGTTAGAATTCTGACATTAATCTCAGAATTCTGACATTAATCTCAGAATTCTGAGATTAAAGTCAGAATTCTGAGATTAATGTCAGAATTCTGACATTAATCTCAGAATTCTGACTTTTTATCTCAGAATTCTGAGATTAATGTCAGAATTCTGAGATTAATGTCAGAATTCTGACTTTATTCTCAGAATTCTGAGATTAAAGTCAGAACTTAATTTTTTTTAACATGTGTGGCCCTAATCCTCTTCCGTACTAATGAAACCTTGCAATTTCCATTATTGTTGGTCAGCTGTTGGCGCGTGTGCGCACCTGGAAGAAAGTGTCCCTCATTTGGGGTTTAGGAAGTTGGCAACCCTAGGTGCAAGCTAAATTGAGATTTTACTGTTAAACATTATGCATTTTACCAGTAGGCCTAACTAGCCTATGTTCAGTATAGCTCTAGCAGATAGTGAAAGACTGTACGTATGTGTATCTGTTTAGTGCGTGTATTTATGTTTAGGATCTATATTGCAAATTGTGCAATATGTTTATCTAGTAGGTCTACTATTATTTGTCTTTCATAGGTATATCGTTTGTTAAGTTCTTATTGTTAAGTTATGTTATGTTATATCACGTGGAGTACTTATATGTTATGCCTTGTAATGTTATGGTAGTGTGGTACGGTGTCCTGTCCTAAGAATTTCAGTGCCCAGTCTGACTCTGTTGTTCTGTGCATCTGACAATAAAAGACTTGAATTGACTTGAACTGACGCCAGCTAAATGTTACTTTACTTTACATTCTATTATGCTATTATATTAGATTACATTTATCAAATAGTTGATCAATAAAGGGGGAGAGCACCTTAGTTTTAAATGTTTATAATTCTTAATTCTTATAATTCTTAAGATTCTTTGTTTGAATATTTTTGTCTCTTTCTATACTGATCCTTTTTCGTTGTATTTCTAAATTATTGCAGGGTCTATGCTGAAATATGTGCAAGTGGGAGCACGTGACCAAGAAGATGCAGAGGAGGAGCAACCGTCTTGCAGGTCTGTAGACACCACCACACCAAGCCAAGATGATGAACAACCCTCAACCAGCAGTTTAAGAACAGATCCGCAGAGAACCACCACCTCTGAAAGCACAAGTGTCATTGAGAGTCCATCAGTAGGTGACAATGTAGAGACCTGTGTGCCCCCTCCAACTGATCCTGCTCTTTGGCCGCCACATGTTTTAGATGCGCATCGCGTTGAAATGGTACGAAGAGGTCCATTTAAAATCCCATCAGTATGTATGTTTTGGCTGTTCTGTGTACTGTGTTTACAAAGTAGCAAATTACAAATTTAACTTTTGCATTTTAATAAAATGTTAAACTGGCAAAAACCAATTCTTTTTTTCGGGGGGGGCCCAATAAAGGAGTTATGCTTAGGGCCCCAAAATAGCTAGCAGCGGCACTGGTTAGCAGGAAAAAGAAAGTCAAGAAGTTAGAAGGAAAAAGAAAGTCAAGAAGAGGGGAAGAAGGAAAGAGGAGTGAACAAGAGTGGCTCTGGATAAAGAGCTAAAAAGGGAGTGAAGTAGAGAGATTGAGTGTGAGAGAAAGTAGACTGAGAGGGATAGAGAGAAAGGTAGGGAATGGAAGGTTTCTCAATGTTCCTAATTACAATTAAATTAAGAGGGACGAAGATAAGAGGTTCCTTGGATTTGGCTTAGCCAGGTGTCAGTGAAGCACAAGTGCAAGCCAATTTAAAGACCAATAAGTCAATGGGAGAAATGTATGTTTTTAAGTAGAATACATGGGAATAAGATAGTTTTGGAAAAAACATACGTAACGGTATAGGACATATTATCTGGGCCCATGCTGTTTGATCATTGCGCGTTCTTTCCGATAAAATTATACCATTGAATACTGCAGCATTAGGCTGGTTGGTTATTAAGTAAGATGGAAATAGATCGGCTAAATTAACAGAAGTCTTAGACAATCATGTCCAAGAGTGAAAGAAAGCATACACACAACAAGAGAGCCCTCCTAACCTCCTTTGTCGGTACGATTTCGCTTTACTACCCGCGTAAGAGCGTGAATGGGAGAAGGTGCGTAATTTGGGGGAATACGTGTTTTGCGGTTTTTGCATGGAACAATCACCAGTCAATTAAAGCGATGATCAATGCAGTCAGCAGATTTGCGCAGTATAGTGGTTGATAACGACAATAGAGCTCATTGTTTGTTTGTTTGGCACACTGCTGTAAATCCTGCTGCATGGCCGAATTATGGGCGTCTCTGCTCAGACATCGGCTAGGTGGTTAATATACGCGATTAATATGTAGTAATGCAATTCAGGCGCGAAAATCTTCCGTATCCATTGTAAATGTACGCACTCATATAATCAAAAATCCGAATGAACACGAGCAACGGAACAACAGTGTTGAGATAATATTACTACTGATTAAAATGTGCGTTTGATGGCCAGCAACGGCCTCAGATGTACATAGCGGATGCGACTCATGCCTTGTCTGTGATTCTGTGAATCAAGACATACCAGGTTGCATCTGATTGTGCAGGCCTGAACCACCAAAAGTCCCGTGGGAGAACCTACAGAGGGATTTCATTGGTCCGCTATAGTGCCAAGGGGGGTATCGCTATTGTTTTCATTGATACATTTTTCAAAAATAAAAATAGTAAAAGTAATTCCTACTCGTAACAATACAGTGCAAACAGTGGCACAGAGGTTAGCGAACCATATTATCCCTCTCTTGGGCGCACCAATTTAAATAAAATCTGTTTAGGTAACCCAGTTCACAGGGCAGGTGATGAATGACATGTGTAAAACTTTAAACATTGTGCAGAATTTCCACATCCATGCAGATCTCAAAACTCTGGAATGGTTGAACACAAACCAAATTGGAAAACATATAGCTCACATAACAACAAATGGTCTGATGCACTGTCTACGGTTATAACCATTGCTAGGGACAATGGCAGTAAAAGCCACAGGCATTACTCCATATGCTAATGGCTAATGACAGGGTGGTCATTGATGTACCATTGAGCCCAAACTATGAAGTCAAATTTGGAGGCGGAGATATGGTGATTGGGGATGTGTGTGTGTGTGTGAAAGAAAGGGCCTGGGCTTCCCAGGTGTCACAAACCATATCGAATCAAAGCAGACTGGAACAGCTGCTTGGCTGTGACCATTGAAGGGAAGCTATAAAGGTACCATATGTTACGATGTGAAAGTTTAAAAATCAGTCAGTCAATAACTGTTTTGTGTTGTGTTGTGTCCAGGTCAGTCAACACCATATCATGGGCACCGACGCCAGGAAAAAGTCGGGCCAACAGGCATAAGTTCCAGTGCGGGAGATGAGTATGGAAATATTCTAAGGGGCCATACACACTTCATAAACAAATTTTATTTTAGCAGATATTAACATGGCCTCCCGGATTAGCACCGGAACCAAATTGTAATAAACGGATTTGCTGTAAATCAGGATCCACCCATCTCCATAGATTAAATATCACTGGACATATGTTTTGTTAGACTTTAATATACCACAGTCGGGTAACAACTAAAAAGCATTCTGGTTCTGACGTAAGCGTCATGAACATAATTTATTGGCAAGAGAACAACGGTCTAGATCCTAAAAAAAGTCTCAGCACTAAGGAGCTAGAACTGTCCGCATACCAGTGCATACACATAGTACCACATAATGTCATACATATAGGAAACACAAACATAACCTTAAATCTTTTTACTCCAACAGGGAAACACGATATAAATCTTGTCATGGCACATGTGTCGTACAACATTTCCAATGTAATGTCAGCGTATGTAGAACACTGTAGTAATGCAGATGATAAACATAGGCATGGCTACAGGCACGCATCGATGATTTAGTTTCTGATTATGAAAGCAGATTTGTTGTTCCAGCTGTAAACTGCACAAGCAAAGCAAGACCTAATTGAAGATATGATTGGTCTCTTTGACGCAGCTAATTCTCTTGACAACATATACAGTCTTACTGGACAATCTCAATATTCAGCAGGGTTGGCAAATCAGAACGCGACTGGTTTTCAACACTTCACTAATAGCAACAACATTTTTTAATCAAAGCGGTTAAATCCGAGGCGCTGGCGCCTCTAACCGATAGTCACCCAAATATTCAATCAGACCCGTACCATCGAACGTGCCTTAGTCTGCAGAACATATACACAGGACTTGTTCACCACTGCCAGGCAAAAAGTATCACAAAGGATCTGTGCCTGCGCAAGTCACCTAGACATGCTTAAGGGATCATTGGCATCCTGGATCTGCATAGGTGGCTTGCGTCTGAACAAATCAAAAAATATCCAGTATTCAAAAATGGGAACATTAAAGATGTATACAGAAAGTGAATATACCGGCTGCATAGGGTTCTTGGCTGCCTTTCTTTTAAGTCACCCTGAACAAGTCTTTCTCAATTCTACCCCCAAACGTTCAATAGGACTAGTGGTAAAGAATCAAGTATTGCAATGAGATCACACAATAGAATAGATGACAGTGAGAAGGACTGAGACCTTGTTTTCCACTCTGACTTATTGCCATGAGATATCATGTTATGTTGTATGTACCTGTATTACTTTGCAACCTTTCTCCTTTAATGGTACTTAATGCATGTACAGTCACTCCATGGAGATGCTGATGCCATTCAGGGGTCACGCACACAAGAGTGTATCCTCCGTGAGATGAACTCCTTCCCTATGGAGGTCTGACCTGCCCAACAAACAACAGTGTTGTCTGGAGGTAACCGAGGACTCCATGGGGCAGTTCAACTTTCTAAAAAGAGTTCCACTGGACATGAATGTTTCTCCCTAGGGGGGAGGACACCTTTTGTGAGGAAGGTATGCAGGCTCTTACTAACACCATGAGCCTGGTGCAACAGGTCAGACAACAGACCAAATACCTCCTGAAACCTGGATCAGGGGTGGTACTCAAACGCTTCATTCATGCCCTGAAAAGGGACACAAAGACATTTTCATTCTCAGACAATTACATACATCAGCAACAACAAGTGAAAATTGGAAGAGCCATCCTGCCACAGGCAAAACTGCCCGAATGACTCCTATGGGGTCATGTTCATATTTGACCCCAATGGGGTCAAGGGGGGTCTGTAAGGAGGAAATGGCTCTTTGAAGTGGAAAATCACAGATGGCATTATTCCTCTGTTATTTAATTCATTTGGTGGGGCTGGGTGTTGTTTTATGGTGCCCTGTTGTGCTGGTATTGTGTTGATCTTCCCAGCCCCCTGCAGAGACTCTTATCTCAGATCTCTGTTCCTGTTTGTCTCAGTGTAAATTGCTGAGGTCAAACTAGGAACAGGATAATGAGGATGAGAGGGTCAAACTTAATGTGATATTAGAAAGTGATTTCTGCATGATGTTTGGACTCATTTTAATGGTCTCAATGCGAGTGGGAAAATGGTCTCAGTTCTACAGCTGTATATATTAAGGAAAACATAGTTAACAGAGACTTGATCATTTTGGCCTCTGTGAGAGGGCGAAGATGCCCCTGAATAGAGGGGGAGGGAATTCCCTCCATTTGGTTGTTAATGTGTGAATCTCATCTTGAGAAACATCCTGTTAAGGGGGGTTATCATTAGGTTTAGATGCAGGACGAAAATGGGTATTTAAGGGTAAGACAGACAAAGCTCTTGGAGTCTTCTGTCTTCAGATCTCCCTCACACACGTGTGAGTATAGTCATTTCGCAGCAGCTAGGTATGTTCATGTTCTTTAAGTGTTTTTATGTTTCGTGTAGTATTGTAGACTAAGTATTCTTTAGGTTAGCTTTAGTTCTTCATTTTCATACTTGATTGGATGTACTGTAATTAAGTAACTTGTGCTTGTTATAATAAATTATTATATTCTGACCCACTTTGCCCTCTTAAGAAATTCTTAACTAAGAGAAGTACTCTCAGGTACGGTGTTTCCACAGAAGTCGAACTAGAGGTGGCTCCAGACCCACAGTGGCCGAAAGCGTAGCGTAAACCTGCGAGGCAACTGGCTATCCTCACCTGGGCTAGACATGTTCTACTGAACTGTTAGTGGTATTATATAGTGAGGGTTTACCGAACAGCCTCTGTTCTAGATTGAATGGTTATACGGGATCGCATTACAGTCAGGCACCCGTCCCTGGACCAGGTCAACTATGTCAATCAGCTGTGGCATTATCCTAAGCGACATTAGTCCGAGACAAAACCAGTTATTAAAAAGTAAGGGAGGATTTCATATTACAGACGATAGGTGTACAAATAAATGAGTTGGAGATCAGCCTACACAAACCCGGTATTTATATGCATTCTAAGTAGGGAGCTATGACTGAGCTCCCCAAAGAGTGGGGTCAGACAAGAAATGGAGTCAGATAAAAGGTATTGTGCTGTAATAAACTGTTACATTTTCAGTGAAGTAAAGCGAGAGAAGAATTCACTCAAAGCCTTCCAGACGGCCTTTCCCTCTTTGGTTAGGTATATAAAATTAACGTCTTACACAGGTATACGGATTATACCCACTTATTTTTCAGTCAGCATTGGGTATACCCACTTCTCAAAACAGAGTGTTTATCCTGTGCTGTATGAATAAATAAAGAGTATACCCACTTCTCCAGGGACCACTACACCACTATGAATGTCGATATGTAATGGTATGGTGTTATTGAAACTTACTACGTGTAAAAAAGACTAGACATTGAACGTTTATTATTTCAGGTAGGCGCATACCTACGTGACAATAAATCTGTGTCTGTTTCTGACTCGAGTCTAAAGTTTCTAATGTTGCCTCGGGCTCCTTTACGTGAACATAATTAAAACGGCACATAAGTCCACTAAACAATTCCCGATTCGCACGCTCCAGTAACAGAAGAGAAATACCCCAGAGGAGGGAGGAATGATAAACCAGGTACTTGGTCGCACCGACGAGCTAGAACATTACCAGCAAAGGTGGCTAAGCGGTTAGCAACAGCACCATTAGGTACAAAGTACCATTAACCTGAAGAGCGCAGGTTCGAATCTCGCGAAGCTCGCGTAAAATCTACCTGAAAAGTCACAGGTTAGATTAGATTGCGAAATGACTGTCTCGATATCAGAGTAAGCCCGACTCTGTATAATCACATGCCAAAAGTGAATCTCAAGAACATTACAGAGAGGAAGCTTCGGAATATGAGTGGAACAGCGTCGAAAGAACATTGCAACCCCTGAACTCTGAAAATGAAAGGCAAAGCAAGAATCGTGAAATCCCGAAATCAAAATCCTAAAGACACTCTGAAAACGGTGAGCAAATCAAGAAATGTGATAACCCCGGAGCAAAACCCCAAAGACAGAATATTAATTCAATTATTTTAATTTCGTTTTTATGGGGCAATA
The DNA here is from genome assembly GCF_963457725.1 of Sprattus sprattus. NCBI lineage: Eukaryota > Metazoa > Chordata > Actinopteri > Clupeiformes > Clupeidae > Sprattus > Sprattus sprattus. Next base: position 32,387,683 of record NC_137921.1, on the reverse strand, counting down.
GCTGTAAATGAGAGGGGATAAGTTTTGTCAGTTGAAAGCTGACCTATAGACAGAATCTCATTCCGTCTCATCACAAGACGTTTTAATTCAATTCCCCCTCGTTTTCAACCAATGGCTGCAGCAGGGTGTGTGTGGCTAGACTGCTGACAGTCAATATGCTAATAAGAGCATTTCGCACCTCTGTCAGCGGGAGATGAGAATGCTAAACACATCGGCCCCCCTCCCCTCGCAGGTTCCTTCCCGGGAATTTCCGTTCGTATGCGGCAGACGGATATTTCGGGGGAATGTCCGCGATCAGCCAGGAATGGTGATCATTCGCGGCTGTATCACAGCGTTTACGGGCCCGATAATCTTGCTTTTCGTGCAGTGTTATGTGCTGAATGCGATGTGAAGGAAGATGTTGATCTTGCACTTTTTAAATGTAAGAAAAATAATGAGCTCAAAGGAAAATGGCAAGAGGTTGAAGCTGAAAATGATAGGAGTATAAATGATATTCTAGAGGAACAAGGGATGCAATCAGACCGAATCAAAGCTCTTATTTTGTTTCTGAAAGATTCAGGCCTAATGAAAAGAATCTAATTTAATTATTTATTTACAAATTTTCTTTTTATTTTATAATTTTATTTTAATTTTTATTCTTATTTTTATTTTATGATTTATGAACAATAGTCTAGCCTTACCTGAGTCCCTTTACACACTCCTGTATAGTAGGTGGCGGTATACGCAAATATCGTTGTAACCCGCCAAAAACAAGAAGAAGAAGAAGAAGAAGTGGGAGAGAAAAGGGACAATGGTGGATGAAGGTGCAGTTTGGCATGCTGTACGTCTGCCTCTGTGCTAGTTTTATGTGTCCTGTCTGGGCCTGCCTGTATGCCTGTCTGTGTGCCTGATGATTTCACGGAGGAGCGGTAGCTGTTTTCCCAGTTCGTGATTGGGAGGAAGAGGCAGTGACAGCTAAGCAGATCATTGTCGACTGGGCTATACACTGCACAACTGGAGCTAAGGTCCAAACCGTTTCTCTGCTGTGCTGTCCACCGGATTTACTGCCAGATTCCTGCTTCCCTGGACGCTGACACGGAGCAGTGGGTGACGTCACCAGGACCGTGCCCAGCAGAGGGAAGTGGCATCACAGGGAACCACTAATGGACAGTTTTTTTTTTTGTTTTCTTTTATTTGTGGGGATTCGAGGGTCGATCCCCACTCTTTGAACTTTGTTGTCGTCTGTTTTGTGTGTCTGTCTCCTTGCCCCCCCCCTGTATTTCCATCACCATTGGTGGTCCCAAGTCAGTGGGTTGCGAGTTGGGCTAGGTTCCTGCGTAGGTCTTTGCAATAGTTTGCAGTGCCCCAGTAGTTTAGAGTGCAGTGGAGTGCCTTCACTTTCCCTTGCAGTGACCTAGCTAGACTGTTTTGCATTGCCTGATGGTTTAAGGTTGTTAATGTGGACCATGTGTGTTGAGTGACTTGTCCTGCTCTGGTCCCAAGCTTATGCCCACCCCCATTGATAAGGTGAGGGAGGTTTCTTGCCCCATTAGGGCTGAGTAAGGGAGGGTGTGGGAGACCTTGTACATGTGGCTCGGTGGGGGGAAGAAATAAAGATATTTATTTTTAACCAAACTGTCCTGGTCTTCTGTGTGGAGTAGGGTGTGGAGAGGTTTGTTTTATCCACTTGTGTCGTGTGGAGTTGAGGGTCACAGTTTAATCTGTGACATTAGTTCATCTATCTATAAATCCAGAAATGTCCGTGTGTCAGTCAGTCTGTCTAGGGCGTATCTCCCTGACGTTAGTTACGTTAGTTATGAGATTTCAATGAGAGAGGTTTTCCGATGTATTAGTGTCCCGATGTATCTGTTGTAATTCGTGTGTACTTTGTTTTCTCATTATTGCAATATTATAAACCTCAGTCTGCATTTACCCTGGCTGGGAGAGGCTGTCATTCCGAAGATACTGTGTGTGATCGCCTTTGCTCTGTGTTTATTAAACCTGTCAGAGTGTATGAATAAACGGCTGGGTGCCAATCAAAATCACAACGCAAGAGTGGAGTACTACACCGCTACAAATGGTAGGCTTTCAGATTGTCCATTGCTTTCCCATCTGTTGCTATGGAGTCCACGAAATACGCGCAAATCTCGCTGTAAGTTATGTTGGGCCACGTCGTCATGTTATCCTCCCAGTTCTGCACTGAACAACAGCTACACCTACGTCTGCTAACACTACAGAATGCATAATTCCTACGGGCACTGCACTAGTTACAGTAAAGCAAGTATTCATTTCCACAGCAGTTTGCAAATTGAAATGTATGCATTTATTAAAATCAAATTTGAAAAGCTGGAATTAAAAGTGTAATTACTAAATTTGAGGCAGTAAAACCACACATTCTCAATCAAAATATGTACAGAGCATTTCAAATCATTGGAATCATATTACAAAGACACCCAGCAAATCTTTTTTTGAGCTTAAAGCAGCGCTTTAGGAGATTCTGACTAAAAGAAAACCTAACCAAAGTCTTTGTGCAAGAGAGTCTTCATCCTAGCAGGTGTAAGAACTGACTTTAGATTTCAGCCCTGAGAAAACATACAGTCGGGAGAACAAGCAGCAGGCCTTCTGTTTAATAGTTAACAAACAAAAAGGACAGATCTCCTGGAGCAGTGTCAAGCATTTCCGATTTAAGGCTTTTGTAAAACGGGCTAGATGACTAAGTTTGACTTTGGCCGCTGGTGCAAGTCTCTACTATCTTTCTTGTTCTTCTTCCAGCAGGCCACACCCAAAATGGCAGCTACGAGAACAGTCGTGCAGACCACTGCGATGATGATCCAATTGGTGACCTGTAACTGGCTCGAACTACCCTCTTGTTCACTGTTAGTGTTCCCTTCCTGGTCTGGCTTTGTTGTGGAATTGGTGGCGGGTAGGGGTGTGCTCTTCCGTGGTGGGTGTGTGTGTGGTCTTCTCCTCTTTTCTGTCGGGGTCACAGAGTCTGTCTCAGTAGGGCCTTGGGTTGTTGGCTGGATAAGAAGTTCATCTGATAGGTCTCGAATGACATAGTCCAAGAGTGGTGGTGGACTCAGGCACACTAAAGAATCGCAGCTAGGCACTTTCTGGGGAAACAGTTGCACCCAGTCCCTGAGAGGAATAATGTCCTCGTCACATTTCCAGGGGTTCAAAGTCAGAAGCACTTCATCCACAACCTGGAGAGACTCCAAAAAGTCTGGGTCTAGATTTTGGAGAGAGTTATTTCGCAAATCCAGTTGGTGTATTCGAGACACACCATGCAGAACATCCCCAGAAATCGACTCGATGTTGTTGTGTTCCAAAGAAATGTTGGCTAGCTTAGGAAGCCCACTGAATGTGCCCTTCTTGATATGAGTGATGCGGTTGGTGTGAAGAGACACTTCCCTCAACTTGGCAAGGCCATTGAAAGCACCAACAGAGATGGACTCAATTTGGTTTCGGCTGAGCACCAGAAGTTTCACGTTAGTCAGATTGCTAAACACATCGTCTTCCAAGGTGCTTAATCTGTTATCATAGAGCCACAGGTCTTCAACGAGCATAGGTCCAAAAGTGCCACGAGACAACGTTTGCAATTCGTTGTCATGTAGGGTAATTCTGGTAAGGTTGGGTAGGCTTGTAAAGATACCCTCAGGTAGCTCAGAAATCTTGTTACTGGATAGAGTCAGGGTTTGAAGTTTCTAAAGATTAGAGAACAAGTTTGGTGGTAGTTGAGTGATGTGGTTGTCCTGCAGTGCCAAGGCTTTAAGGTTCTCAAGGTCATCAAACGTGCCTGCTGGGAGCTCCTTAAGGTGGTTTTTGTTCAGCCGCAGAGAACTGAGCAGATGAAGTCCACTGAAGGCATTATCTGGCACTGAAGTCAACTGGTTTTTGCTCAGATCTAGATACTGTAGTCCTTTAAGCGGTGTGAGCAGAGAAGGAGGTAACAACTGTATGTTGTTCTCATTCAAAGTCAACGTTTGCATCGAATGTAAGGAATGGAAAAGGTCTTCAGGAAGGGACACTAGCTGTGTACCCTGAAATGCCAGGTTCATCAGATTAATGGTCTGGTCAAAAGTATTGTTCAGGATTTCTTGGATTTCTGTGTCCTTTACAGCAAAGGTTTTGAGAGACTTTGCAAAGTCCTCAAAATCTGCAGGTTTCAGTAAGGTGATGTTTGTGTTTGAGATGTACATGGTATTTGTGTCAGAAGGGACGGTCGATGGAAACTGTGCGATTGTCCGACCTTGACAGAGGACTTTACTCTCCTGGCAGTTACATTCCAATGGGCACGCTCCAGTCACAGCACTAATTGCCGAAATTAGCACAAAGTAGATTTGCAGATCCATTGTGACCTTAAAAAGAGAACAGTTAAATGTTATTTTCATTTTTTTAACCATTTATTGATATTAACAGTTTTATTTTCCATTAACAGCCAAGGGTGAGGTGACAACTCTTCTCACTGGGTGAATAAAGTTTCTTTGCTTGACTGTATGGGGAACCCTCAAGAAAGATCTAATCATTAAACATGTATTCCAATGACCTTAACTCTAAAGCATTTGAACACCTTTGTCCACAAAGCAATAGGAAAGTTATCCCAATGCTATACTCTATAAATGCCTCATAACCGGTAATGTACTTGATCATTTACAGCAAACCCTTTACAGAGATCTCAAAGAAGTCACAAATCGTTCAAGGAGTACATATTCGTATATCCAACACTTATACAGTATTTTAAAACAAACAGCTGTATCATATCTCAAGGTGTAGCTGTTAGAATCACCTTGGCTCATTTTGCCTTGCATTCATTTTAGAACTGAAACTGAAAAACAAACATAGGTTTCTGGCCTTGGCCCAAGGTAGCTATCTATCATGGAGGATGAAAGGTTAATTTCATGAGGCAAAGCGTCCGATGGTCTCAAAATGGTCAAAATACTCTGAACCATGAAATTCCCCAATTCTGTGTCATCTAGCCATAAATAAAAAACAATGCACTTTCAGGTTTTTCCTGCATGCATTTTCGTGCATCAAAAGTAGTTATCATCAAGAGATCAAATGTCTCAGGTGGTTCAAAGTTCGTCTCTAGAATAGGCAATGCAATACACCTGCATAAAGAAATGTATTATATGCACAGGCATTATCTTATAATGTGTGACACTAAAATGAATCTCATTAGTCAATGTAATGAGGAGTAAGGAGATTGATTTGTCGGTTATCGTTAATGTATATATCCATTTTAATGGTGTTGACCGGTATGAGGCAGAGTTAAGTGTTTGTGTTTGTTACACTATCATCATTCAGGACGTGTTTCTGACTCTGCCACTTCAGCCAATTAAATGACAGCATTTTGTCTCGCAGGCTCGAGGGAATTGGAAAACTTTGTAATGTATTTTTCAATCTTTTGGGCGACGAACACAGTAGTGATAATAATATGAATGAGTTTGCAAATATATTGTGCACATTCTTTCCCCTCAAATTAACAAAATATTGGTGGGGACTTTTTGGTCTTTCCCAAACTTTGGTCGTGACTAGTCCCTACCAACCCTATGCAAACCTACGCCCTTGTGAATATGCCACCCTGCCTCTTTCCGACCCTTCGCCTTTGAGGTTACGGATCTATCGACAAAGAACTCTCTCACACTTGCGTATCCTTTCTATCTTTGTGTGCTTATTACTCTTTCGAGTTGGTGAGTTGGATTTTTCCTTACTAGCTCTGAGTGCTGCAAAGATATTTTACGCTTAAGCAAGTTGCGGTCCAGCTGGTGTCCACGCTCGTCTTCGACTTGCTAGTTCACTGTTGCTTAAAACGTGCTATGTTGACTAGCTCTTGCTAATTGTGTCTCTTTTGCAGATTCAAGATGTCCAGAGTCTATCCTGACTGTGGTCATGCCAGGGAGAAGGGTGACCGGCAGATCGCGCACATTTCCTTCAACAGGAGATAGATGCGTTACTCGTGAAAAGGGCTATAAGCGTAGTGTCGCCAGAGAATGCAAACTCGGGACATTACAGTAAATATTTCCTCGTCCCCAAAAAGGACGGGAATTATGGCCCTATATTAGATCTACGTATACTGAACAAGTCTCTCATGCCGCTGAAGTTCAAAATGTTAACTCCACGCCGGCTGATTCAGTTCATAAAGCCAAACGATTGGCTGATCACGTTAGATCTCAAGGATGCTTACTTCCATGTTCCGATTCATCCCAGACACCGCAGGTATCTGAGATTCGCATTCGGCGGAGTAGCATACCAGTTCCACGCACTCCATTCGGCCTCTCACTAGCTCCGAGAGTATTCACGAAGTGCGTAGAAGCTGCCATCGCTCCATTGAGAAAAATAGGCATTAGCTTATTCAACTACCTGGACGATTGGCTTCTCGCTTCTCGCTCAGAAGGGGAGGCAATGTGGGAGTGCCATCTTGTGGTAGCACACCTGTACCGCCTCGGATTTGTTCTCAACAAGGAGAAAAGCTTGCTGCGTCCTCAGCAGACGGTGCCTTTCCTGGGCATGACAGTAAACTCTGTTTCAATGACATTGTGTCTGTCGCCAGCACGAATAGAGGCTATCAGAGATTGCGTGCAGATGTTCAGACTAGGACAGAAGGTTTCATCCCTTCGCTGTCAGAAGCTCTTGGGTTTGATGGCAGCCGCAGCAGTGGCACGCCCCCTCGGGATGCTTCAGGCGCGTCCATTCCAGGCGTGGTATCTGTCATTGAAACTCGACTCCGCCAGAGACAAGTTTCGCTTGATCACGGTGAATCGCAGATGCTGGCAGGCCTTGGCCGTATGGCGATCCCCGCATTTCCTCTCGGATGCGGCTCCGCTCGGTGCAGTAGTGAGCCGCGTTATCGTCACCACAGACGCCTCCACTACAGGCTGGGGTGCGATATGCGAAGGATATTCTGTGAACGGGCTCTGGTCATCAACGCAAGCCACGTCACATATAAATGTGTTGGAACTGCGAACGGTGTTCCTAGCGCTTCGACACTTCATTCACATTCTGGGCGGGCGTCACGTTCTCGTCAGAACAGACAACATGTCCACCATGGCCTACATAAATCGCCAAGGAGGGGTGCGCTCCCCTGCGCTTTATCATTGGGCGAGCCGTCTACTCCTGTGGGCAGCGAAGCGCATTCGCTCTCTCAGGGCAGTGCATATACCAGGCCGTCTCAATTACGGAGCCGACCTTCTGTCGAGGGGCAACCCTCAAGCGGCAGACTGGTGCCTTCACCGTCAGGTGATCGACCAGATTTGGCTTCGGTTTTACAGGGCACAGGTGGATCTGTTCGAGAACAGAGAAAACGCCTGCTGCCCTCTGTGGTTTTCGCTGGGGGGCGACAACCCTCTGTTAGGCGTAGATGCGCTGAGCTAGCAATGGCCCATCATGCGTCTTTACGCATTCCGTCCGATTCCTCTGCTACATCAGGTAATCCGCAGAGTGGAAGAGGAGGGCTTGGAGTTGATATTAGTGGCGCCCCATTGGCTCAATCGGCCATAGTTGGCGGATCTAATCAGACTGTCAATGCAGCCTCCGTGGGAGCTCCCTCTGCGCAGGGATCTCCTCTCACAGGCTCACGGGATGGTTTGGCACCCCAGGCCGGAGCTGTGGCAGCTCAGGGCCTGGCTCCTGAGAGGAACAGGCTCTTAGCGTCAGGCCTGTCGGATTCTGTGGTGAATACTATACAGAGCGCTCGGGCGTCGTCTAACCGATCACTGTATACGCTCAAGTGGCGCATGTTCGAGCGATGGTGCGCTGCGCGTCAGCACGACCCTATTGATTGCGCCTTGGGCATCATCTTGGAATTCTTGCAACAATTGTTTGATGAAGGAAAAGCTGCTTCTACTATCAAAGTGTATTTAGCAGCTATTTCCGCCTGCCATATTGGCATTAACGGCAAATCTCTGGGTAATCATCCATTGGCTTCGCGCTTTATGGCTGGAATAAGGCGCCTTAGAGTGCCTGTCAGTCACCTATTGCCTTCTTGGGATTTGCTAGTGGTGTTACGAGCGCTCACGGGTCCTCCGTTCGAGCCTCTAGAAACGGTGGACTTGAAGTTTGCTTCTTGGAAGACTGTGCTGCTCTTGGCACTGGTGTCAGCGAAGCGCGTCGGTGACATGCAAGCTCTGTCTGTCAGCCTGTCGTGCTTTCAGTTTTCGATTGCCGGGGACAGGGAAGTATTGCGGCCTAACGCAGCATACACACCCAAAGTAGTGACAACTCCGTTTCGTAAGCAGGTCATTGAGTTGGCCGTACTCTCGCCCCCTCCTTTCGCATCAGCGGAGGAGGAGCGCTTGCACAAACTCTGCCCAGTGCGCGCTCTACGCATTTATGTAGAGCGCACTGGTTTATTCAGGCAATCGAATCAATTATTCGTATGCTTTGGTGCAAGCGCCAAAGGCAAACCCCTGGCAAAGTCGAGCCTCTCCCGGTGGCTGGTGGAGGCTATCACTTTGTCCTATACAAGTTTGTCATTGGAACCCCCAGAGAAGCTTCGTGCGCATTCTACTCGTGGGGTTTCGTCATCCTGGGCCCTGTTTAAGGGTATGTCAGTGGATGACATTTGCAAAGCTGCAAGCTGGAGCTCTCGCCACACCTTTATTAATTACTACATGTTGGATGTGGCGGAGCCTGGTTTCCTGCAGAGCTTGTTGCAGGCGAGTGATCTGTGATCATATGCAACATGCGATGTTTTATTATCTGCATGGCCGTCTCCCTTTATGGATTAAAGGCGGATGGCGCAGATGGGTGTAAGTATTCATAAGCATGGGATCAGTGGTCCCGTTTTTTCTCTTATATTGAATCCTTCCCCGTTATAAGCACACTGCCGCCGCCACATGAACCTCTATGAGGGCGAGGCGACTGAGTTGGCGTGTGTATACATATATTGGCCGACACTGTTGCACGCGGGATTAGACACGGTCCCGTCAATCACATCGCAGTCCTGACTGCGATAGGGAAAATCTCGGTTATAGATATAACCTCCGTTCCCTGAGTTAGGGACCAGATGTGATATGGTTGCGTGCACAGTGCGTGTGTTATTCTGGAGGCTCAAAGGCTCAGAGTCTTCAGAGGCAGGGCGGCATATTCACCTTCAATATATAGACTCCTGAGGGGGCGGGCTCAGGGTGGTGATTTGCCGCAATTCGGCCTTCCGGCGTGAATAGAAAGTACTTTGATTGGTCAATGAACAGGTCATTTCCCGTCAATCACATCTGGTCCCTAACTCAGGGAACCGAGGTTATATCTATAACCGAGATGTTTTCTGTTGTTTTACCATGATTTTTCATTTTTTTCATCACCAATTTTCCATAGATGAAATGTCAGGTTTATGTTTATCATTTGCATGTACTTGTTTGGAGGGAATTGTTTCGAGTAGCCAAAAAACTACATGAAACATGGAATTAGTCCATTTCAAAAGTAAGTGAACCCCCAGCTGAATTGGTAAAGTCAAGCAGGTAACAGATTCGGTGAAACATATTTGGGTGCTTAATTAGTCAATTAAGCAAACCGATCAACTGAGACATCCTTAGGGAAAGGTTTGGGCAACACAGATTAAAAGAGAGAGGAAACCAACCAAACTACTGTAGTGCCAAGGTGTACCCTAACATTTCATCTATGGAAAATTGGTGATGAAAAAAATGAAAAATCATGGTAAAACAACAGAAAACTCTTAGTGCTCAAGGGGTTCACATACTTTCAAGTGGCACTGTATATATACAGTATGTTCTAATATGCTGCTGGGTAGATAGGATTATCAGTGGTATCACTGGTCATTTCCCCTTGAAAGTGTGAAGAAATGTTGAAATAAATGTTTCCTGTGCTGTGTAAGCTATATCTACCTTGGCTTTTAAATAATTCAGACAGATGTCCACATTAATTTGGTAGGCACAGAAGAGATAGATAATGCATGATTCAATATGCAAATAGAAAAATATTGAAACGAACTGCTCTCTGTCATAGGGATAGACTTTGTAGCACTGTAGTTTGTGAAAGTTGTCCAACATGGACAATTTCCAAAATGTCTGCTAGATAGAGTTTTTCGCCCCAAAAATGGTTGTCTAAATACCTAGCTGGTTCTGGTTACTGAGGTCATACTGAGATCATTAGTTGGCATTATGACTCATGCCTGTACAGAGCCGCCCATGTTTTTCTCTCTGAATAAGAGAACTTCCAGAATGAAAATGAAGGAACAATGGACATTTTAGGAGACACGCAAAACCTGGACATGGATGAAATTTTGAAAAGCATAATCTCAAAAACATTTCCAGTCGTACATTAGCTGCTGTGATTTTTTTTTCTGTCACTTCTGGAAGCCCTGGAGCATGAATGTTACAATAAAAAAACTCACAACGATGCTTACTAAAGACGACAAACTGCTACTTGTGAGACTGACAAAGAAAATACAGTGGTAAGTTATGTACTGTCACACATCGATGAAAAGGTGAAGGAATTCCTACCATCAAGCTGGAGCAGATGTGTTGAGTGGAAGAAAAGGGTCCGTGATCCAGTCGTCCCCTCTGAACTGTGTGTGTGGTGTTTCCCTGGCTTTTAATAGTAAGCCCTGTGCATTAGTCAGACTTTAGTCACTTCCAGTCTCCCTGATTTCTATTTGCTGTACATCTGTGACAACAACCTTCTTCGTGACTGAGGAACAGAGTGAACTCTCAACAAAAGTTACCTCCCAATTCTGCTGTCTCCCACCCGTTCTCTCACTTTCGCTAGCTCCCCTCCCTGTTTCTCTCTTTCCCTCCCTCTCTCTCTCTGAAAACTAACTGTGTGGAAAGTACTGGTTGAGGAGGGCCTCACCCATCTGGGGAGGGGTGACTGGAAACAGGCTGGATGTGTGTGTGTGTGTGTGTGTGGCTGTTGCCATGCTGACAGCTGGCTTTTTAGTATTTTACACAAGCAGTGCTCATGAGTTATCTCGCTGTACCCATCGCACTGTTGTTTGGGCTGTGCCAGGAACACCATAAATAAAGCTAAGCCCCAGACCAGATAAAGAAGACACTTAACGCATGGCAGGTTTAAAAAATAACTAATAAGAAAAACTTTCAATTTACATTTTAGAGGGTAAATACTACTAAAAGGCAGACGCTATTAATTTCTGCATTTTCTTACCTCGGATTATTTCTAGATATCACCCTAATTTAATGTGGTTATGTAATCTTTCATTGGATCTGATTCCAAAAGCATTCAGAGTCAACTTTTTGAGTGAAAAACTCACTCACCTATTAAATCTCTGTCCAGCTTTATTTCCAAATGAAGTATGGTTTGCATTAGTTATACTGGCAGCCGCCTTGTAAGTAAAGAGTCCAGAGTGGGGGAGGCTGAACTGTGGTATGCAACATTGGCAAAGTTATGGCCTTGTAGGTCCCTGTTTTAGTAAAGCCTACAGTATCTCTAAAATAGTCCAGGCACGGGCAGAGGGTTCCTTGAACCTGCACTGGCATTTCTTGTATGAAACTGAAGCACCAATATTGCTGAATAGATGAGGCAAGGTGTCATCTATTTTAACATTCAGCATGCCTTTACAGCATTGAAGGTACAACCCTATGTACACAAACACATTTTTCTAACATTCATACAGTTTGTCAATATTAAGAAAATTAAAACACACAGTACCCTTCACAACTGTGTGAATTTCACAACGGTGTTACATTAATACATTTGAGGAACTATCTGTCCTGTCTATTTTACATCACACCTTACACAATCATCTGTGTACCAAAACATTTTGTTGGGGCATTTGCACAACTTTGTGAAGTATGGCTCTCTTAGACCTCTATATGAAATATTTCAGCGTTATTTAGTAAATTCATTCACGTCAATGCATTAGTCAGTATCAAACCACACTGCCATACTGACAAACTGACAAACAGACGAGACAAAAAAAACTATTTCAAAGACAAAGCCACAAAAATGTCTAAAATGTGAACATCTGAGCACACCAGCTATGTAGTGTACTGGATGTCTTTGCTCACAGAGTTGTTCATGTAGTGTACTGGATTATGTCTGTGCTCACAGAGTTGTTCATCTGTTTTCTTTCAGTCTTTGACTGTCACCATGTTGTAGATTTCATTATATCATGGTTTGGTTGAATTTCCTATTGTGATGCATCCTTTCGAACGTCCATTACATTTTGATATTTACACACCTAAGTTTTTTTGGCTGTATTGCACTTGCAGTTCATTGTGAAGTTTGAGTGAACCGTTGCATTGAGGCGGAGTTGTACATGTGGACAGATGGAAGCACACAAAGTAGCAACATGTTACTTACGTCTGTTACGTACCGTTACAGAACATTTGGTCTAAGAACCACAGTGATATTACAAAGATAATCCTCAACAGAATGCTGGGATATGCTACCTTGGCAACAGGAGGCATGGGACTAATGACAGGGCTGGCAGAAAGGAGTAGTTCCACATACAAGTCAGTTTTATTGATCAAAACATGAAAAGTATTTGCAAATTAACATAAAGCCAACATGGTATAAGCGGGATAATGGAGTTCACATTACCACCACGTGGCTTTACTACCTCAAATGTGTATACATGTCTGTTTACCAATCCATGCCATCCATTATCACTTACAGAATAAGTCAAGAAATATCATTCTTTAATTGAACAGAATTCTGGCATGAAAGCAAGCGGTTCAGAATAATGATGCATAGAAGCTCTCTGACCTAAACGTCCTATCTACTCCCCAAGGATATAGTTAGTCATCACAGAGCACGTAACAAAGTACAAGCATGATGGTAATTTCACCCACAGAATGAATTCCTTATCCACTCTGTAATTATGGAATTTTACAATCAAATGTAAGTTGTCAGTTGTATGGTCTTATTTCAACATAGCAACAGGGTAGTGGTGGGATCTGAGTATTAAAGTTGGCATATTTAAATGTGCCCTTTGAAGTATACACATTATAAACTTATGTCACTTTTTTACTAGTATATGTATTTAGTACATTGGATTTCACTCATTCACTTAGTTTGTAGCTCAGTGAGTCAAACAAGTTATGACCCATGCTCTTTTGATTTACCAAGTTAGCTTGCTATTTATGATTATTAGCCACTGAAATTTCCCCAGTTAGGATAGCAGTTACTTTATAGGCATAACGCTGTCAGAAATGCTTTTATGTCTATGAAATAACTGCCACTGTGTTATACAGCAATACTGAATATACTTTGACCAACTGTGGCCTTATAGTCAGGAAGGAGTAGTACCATCTAATCGAGATTCCATTCACTTGGAATAGTTTCTCAAGGAGCATGGCTGGATGTATAGTATCAAAAGTCTTGACTGCTGGTTTTGACAGGTCTGCAGTGTGTTTGGAATGTTTATCAGATATGTTTTTAAGTGGTCATTCTGGAATCAGAGCAAAGAAAAATCTCTTAATCACTATACATTTGTTTCCCTGCCTAATTTACCGGGGGGAAAAAGGAAAATAAAATTGTTCCATGAACCTTGTGATCAACCAGGAAACCTGTAATCAGCTAACCCATGCGTGTAAGGGAAGCATCTGCCTCTACAACCCAAAACAAAAATAAATGGCAAGTATGATTGCACGTCCCATACACACCAGCGGATACAGCATGTGTGATAACAGGACAACAATGGTTAACTCATTTGAAATAAAAAGGACTTCCGCATAAAGAACATACATTTATCTTTTAAAACTTTCTTTTTATTTCAATATTTGGTAATTTCTTGTAATAGTAGTTATGGAAGGTTTGGCTGTATATACTCATTGTCAGTGTAATTTAGTTATTGCTGTAGTTTCAGTGGTAGTTCAACACTATTTTAAGTAGATACAGCTAATGGGAGCACTTCAAAACAAAGCAAAGGAAAGGAATGTAGTACAGGCATATGACTGCTGGACCATCTCATTCGCTGCTATAGCGCCGTGCCTGTGTGATTCAGATAGAGCTTTATCTTTTTATCTGCTCTTTGTTCAGAAACGGTCTGTGACTCAGCCGCTGTGACACAAACAAAATTGACTGGTACATGGACAAAGTGTAGCATATGACAGAGAGGACAAGGAGAGCAGACGCAAGCTCATCTCAACCCTCTCATTTGTGTGTGTGTGTGTGTGTGTGTGTGTGTGTGTGTGTGTGTGTGTGTGTGTGTGTGTGTTTGTGTGTGTGTGTGTGTGTGTGCGTGTGCGTGTGCGTGTGCGTGTGCGTGTGCGTGTGCGTGTGCGTGTGCGTGTGTGTGTGTGTGTGTGTGTGTGTGTGTCTTTTTTGTGTGCCCGCTAAGCGAGTTCACCACGGGCGCCTGTGACTCAGTAGCCCACGTTCCAAACATTTCCCAGCATAGAGAATGTTCAGAGAGGACACAGGCAAATTCAGACAAACACAACTAGCCAAATCCGTAATGTACCTTAATGAATATCTATTGAGTCATTAAACAGCAATATGTTTCCTTGACTGTAAAATATTAAATGGCCACATTAAAAAAAAATAGGAGGAAATGCACTTGACATGAATGAATACACTGACATTTTTGAAGGTGAGTAGGAGACTGTACAATGTTTTCTTGTTGAGAAACATCATTCAAAGATGCTCCAAGCAAACATTGTACAGTTGATAATAAGAGTTTGTCTCTACCTAGTGTTGTAACACTAGAATACAGGCACATACCAAGACACAAAGGTTGTGAAAATCAGTACACTAAGGAGACTCTATAGATAACTCTAGACAAGACCATGATATCCACTTTATACATCCTCATGAGAATGATGTTTGTTTACACAAGGTTGTTCTGGGTTGAAATTATGTAGCTAGGTTTATTGCTGATGAATTGGGTTTACCTGACATTATCAATGTTCATGTACTACTTATGGCAGCTGTCAAATAGGCTTATTCAATGCAGCTGAAGATTCTTTTAGAACACTTCATACAGGTAGCTGAATATATCGCCAATATTAAGATGTATTGTAAATATTATTGTGAACCAGCTCTTCAGTTAGGACAGAAAAAGAATGTAGTACCTATATCTATCAGACGTGGAAAGCACCAGGTCCATTAAGTTGTAATAAATATGATGCACGGAATAAATACTCCTGTTGTTGTCTTTATCTTTGATGTGTTTGAAGGTTTTGTTTCAAGAATACATTTCATATCTACATAACTATACGAGTACTACCCCGTGTGACAGAATGGACAATGCAGTTGGTGACATGTAGAACAGTTATCTAAATATGTTTATATTCACTATTTTATTGTTGCGTTAAGAGTATTATTTTTCTGTTATGATCTTGTTTCCTTAGCTACTGCATACTTACAATAATGCTGTGGTAGATGGAAAAAGACTGTGTCACTCAGATGATGAAATCCACCCCTCCTGACCTCCTAGTCCCTGTTATCTCCATGTCCTCCACATTGACTTTGAGTCTTGAGAATGATCTTAACCTAATAACTAATCAGTAATGTATTAACTAATTAATAACTGGTAACTAAGAACTTCTCTGTAAATACAAATAATCCAGGTAAACCTCTCCCTATCCAGAAGTGTGTGGGACCACCCCAGGAAAGGTTCGGTCCACTCTCAGCTTAAACACATCTTCAGTCCTCCTATGAAAAACATGATTAAGGGCAGGCAAACATTTGGATCAAGATTAAAGGAGAAAGTCACATTAAATCAAAAGATTATTGGAAAAATATATCAATAAAAATTGTGAAACCCTTATTCTGTATCCATGTTGTTAGCCCACCTTTGTTTTAAAATCATATGGGAGAACATATTGTTGTGATTTAAAATACTGTTTTGTGTGGAATATCACTGAATACTTCTGGTGGTATGATTACTTTATTAAAGATTAATTTTATATAAGAATACATGTCATATATCAGACCAGCAAGGCAACTAAATCCCTGCTGAAATCCTGACCTTGTTTCGTATTATGTAGATTTTTACATTTTGTCTTTGGGAGGATTCTGATTTATGACCTGACATCACAGTTATTATAATTTTGGAGGGATGTTGGAGTGTAATATCCCAAATGTCAGACAGATTTTTTCAAAAAGTTTCTGTTCAATACCAAATATATCCTCCAGATAAAGCACCTTTCTGAGGCAGGAGGGTTTAACTGTTGAAGCAACCTGCCATAGCATAGCATTTGCTTAACAACAATCTGCAACACTTTCAAATTGTAATACTAAATACTTTTCATAACGATTTAGGGCTAAAATCAATTTCATCTATTAAATTTGGTCCACATGGAATTTCGCCTGCCTTAATTGGGATTACCGAAGGGTGATGAGGTTTTTTCTTTGATTTCATACTGTGTCATTGCAGAGAACTCTGTGTCAGATGTGTGTCTTTTTTTTATTCAGATCCCACAGATCAGAGCCATCATAATGTAATCAAATAGCCATTTAATGAAATATGTGAGCACGGCACCATCTTATGATTATTTTTCCATGCTTTTAGAAGATCATCTAAAGCTTAGTAAGCCCCCTCCCCATGTTGTTCCTCCTGCCTGATAGTCGGATGCACCAGAGCACAATTAAACTGTCTGCAGGAGGGCATAGACTGCATCACACAATGAAGACTCCCCACTCACAGGCCATCACAGGCCATTACAGCGCTGTCTGTAAACAACAACATAAACAAACCTTAACCCCATCAGCCTTCAAATCTTCCCCACCTACACACACATAGGAGAGGCCTTGTGAAGGATCCCTTGTTTGGAAAATTAGCGGATATTAGATGTGTTATCAGCAGGGGAGCGAGCATGCAGGATGCTATTGATAATCATGTCTGATTAAAGATGCTTGTGTTTGATTCATTATGCGGGTGTTCGTGCCTAGACTTTTTGTTCTGTTACACACAAGTACATATACACTCACAAGGGTCAGACACATAAATGCCTTGTATATGAAGCATTTCTCACATATGCTAAATGTATGTGTGTGTGTGTGTGTTATATGTTCCTGTGCCTGAAGCAAAACAAACAAAAAAACTGTTTGCTGGTAGGTGTCTCAAAAGCACAGTTTAAACTGGCAAGGCATATTATTGCATATCTGAATATGGTATACTTATGCTATGTAGAAGCTCTTCAAGTGAAAATGTAGTATTTGTATTTGTATATGTATATGTTTTAAGTATAAAATATATAATAATAGTATATTAAGTTAGTAATTAGATTAGCTGTGTCCTTTGCATTACCCTTTGACCTTGCATTGTGAATTGCAATAGAAGACCAATAGTAGTAGTCTCTTCATGGATTACTTGGTTGCATAGTGCCATTTACAGACTGACACTATGAGCACTTAGGACAGTCAATTATATACCAACAGCCTGCCTCTGTCTCGGGTCACATTTTTTTTCTAGTTTTAACATTCCCATTTTCCCAAGTTTTGGATAAAGTTCAGACTTTCTGAGGTTTTCAGTTTTCTGTGTTCCAGATCAACCTGCAGTGTTGTGAGAGATATAGAATGGAAATAACTGAGGACAGGTTGCTGAGTCAGTTCTGGTCGCCAAATACCCATTCATTGTTTTACATTTACTGGATTTACTGAATTTCAGATGCAGTCTACATGAAGATGTCTTACTGTAATTGCAGCACTGAATTTGCATGACTGTGTATTACTTATAATTGATGTCATTTGTAAGAGTCAAATGCTTCTTACAGAAATATTGTGTGTCTGTCTGTCTAAAGCCCTGAACTGCATGTGATAAAAAAAAATTGAAACTAAACTAAAACTAGTTATTTTGTTATTTCAAGATATTACGTCGAAATTTCAAGATAGTGTCTTATTCAAAATTTCAAAATAACGAGATAGTATCTTGAAATAATGACTAAATAATTAAAATAATAAGATGTATCTTGCAATATCTTGTTATTGTGAGACATTGTGAGATAGAACCTCCTTTTTTTATCACATATGGTTCAGTGCTTCCTTAGTCTATGTGTCCAGAGAAAAGGGAGAAATAGGAGGGGTCAGGTTGTGAGTGTGAGTGAGTGTGTGTGTGTGTGTGTGTGTGTGTGTGTGTGTGTGTGTGTGTGTGTGTGTGTGTGTGTGTGTGTGTGTGTGTGTGTGTGTGTGTGTGTGTGTGTGTGTGTGTGTGTGTGTGTGTGTGTGTGTGTGTGTGTGTGTGTGTGTGTGTGTGAGTGTGTGTGGGGTGGGGAAGTGGAAAGTGGAAAGTGAGTAACAGTAGTTGAGAAAAAGGAAGCAAGTGCGGCTCATGCCAGGGCCCGTTGGCCAGGTTGCCAGGGGAACTGGTGCTTCAATGTTGCACTGAGCATGAAAGATAAAGTGAAACAACATCGGGGACCTGATGCTGTCCTTGGCCTCCGCTGATGTTTGTCTGATTGCAATGGGCCTGCAATTGCCTGCTGCATTCCAATTATCAGGTACAGCTCTGTGGGAATAAAAGTCGCTCCGACTGAATTCTCAAATGAATTCTTACAAATCTCACACTTTGTTTCATTGTATAGAAAAATAGCTGCAAATGAGTTATTACCCATCTCCTACATAGCTGCTGAAATATTAATTGCGTCCATTAATCATAACAAATGCACTTGTCTTGCTGTTGCCCTAACTTGTGTGGCAATTCCATTAACTTGTACATGCTATAAGAGAGCATATGCATGTACTCTGGGCTTTGAGGTATTGAAACACCATTAATGAGGCTGTGACTGAGCTTTGGCAACAAGAGAAGGAAACATGCTGACAAACAGCACTGTATTAGTGTTTACGTCATTTATGATTATTATGATTATATTGTATATTATAGGATTTGGTTTGATCATAAAGCAATCTAACAATTAGCTCAGCTATTGCTAACCTGTGCTACTTTTTTGGCACACCTGCTTTGGTAGCATTAACCTTGCTTAATAAAAGAAGAGCTTTAACGAGACTAATTAAATCAGTCATGCCTCTGTGCTTTTGACAGGCTCCGTTTCTCACCAGGAAATTATCTTTACTACAGATGGAGTAAAGAACCCTGGAATTTTCTAGAAAAACACAGAGTAAAAGTAGCTATTTTATTGTGTCACACTGTGATTCAGTCTGTGCAAGAGATGGGGGAATTCTGTATTAAAAAGAAAGAGAAACAAGGAAGTCTGGACGTCACATCACACAGTGGGCCCAGTAGGTTTCAGAGCAGTGTTCGGATGTCACACTTAGCTTCTGAGAATTGGCTAATGTCTTTTCATGGTTTACTTGGTTGCATAGTACCTGTAGAGGCCCCAATAACTGGACTGAGAACTGCATTGCGACGAAAATCTGTCCTCCTGAAGTCTTCCCTCTCACAAGCTCAGCAAAGAGGTAGCTTGCTGTGAAGAACAATGATGGGATGGATTCAATGATCTTGTGGTTCTTGTAGGCCAGACAACACAATGTGTTGTTCACTGTAGTACTTAGTCATCAGGCAGTGTCTCAGGGCTGGCTAACCTCCTGGAGTAAGGTGAAGACTGAGGGGAACAACAGACAGAAGTGAACGTAAGACGTTTGCACTCACTTTCAGACGGTCCAACTATCGGCCCACAGAATGACCTGAATTTGTTATGATTTTACAGTTATGGTTACAGTATTAGGGTATGAAAGTGAAATTACTAATTGCTAAGGATATTGTATGTAATTTTTTAAATCAGTGTAGTACTGGACAGGGACGTGCACGGGAGGGAGCTAAGGTTGCTCGGGCAACTGCCCGTTTGCCCTCCTCGACTGAAGTTGCCCCTCCAAAGGATATACATATATTTTTAAAATAGTATTACGGGCTGCAGAGCTTCATGTATGCCTAGATAAAATAATCACGGAATATGCGTCCAGGGGACGGGGGTGTGGCAGCGGTGGTTAGTGAGAGTTAAAACATTTTATAGGCAAAATATGCGTCCAGGGGACAGGGGCGTGGCAGTGGCGGTGACAAAAATTAACGTGTTGCCCCTTTTTTCCAGGGCAGAGCAACTGCCCTTCAAAATTCCTGTGCACATCCCTGGTACTGGACATACAGCACATCAAAGAACACGTTATCAAAATAATCTCAATACTTCAGTCTCATATGTGTACTCAGCTGTTTGTTTTGTAAGCCCTTAGCCTAGTTAGGAATCCATACAGGTGCACAATTTTTCACCAGTCTTTGGGGAGCGCAAACAAACACAAAACTGCATGCTCCAACATTACTCTTGCTAATTGCCTCTCATAAATCACAGTTTGGGAAAACTGACAGTAATCAACGGAAGGCAGAAAAAGCGTGCTCAATCTCAGTGTGGTCTTAAGAGAATGACTTCCAGTGCTCCCTTTTCTTGGGTGTGTAATCTTCCCCACAAAGTCAGAGTGGAGCATTGCTTAGGTGTCATCATGAATTTTTCATGCAAATTCAACCCTTGGAAATACGAAACAAAGTGCAAAGACCAGACCACGGAGTCATTTCCATAAATGTAATTATGGAGTGATGGAGGTTGGAAATGGCCTTCTGGCCTTTCACCGTAAACCAAATAAGAACCCTGCCATGGCAAGACCGCTCTGGCAGCACCTGGACAGGTCGCAGGTATCACATCCCCAGCCTTCGAATGAAAATCAGATTAGTAAAGTGATTTTTTTAGTTTTTTAAACCAAAGTCTGACTCAGCATATTGAGCTGCCATATCTTTATTTTATGATCCCACAGACAGACTCTGTGTCAGAACACTCATCAAAGCACTGAGGAAAATAAGGAAGAGTGAGGTGGATGGTGGAGGATAGGTAACACGCTGGCAAATATTTGAAAGCATTTCACACAAAGTCATAAATCATTTAATATGAGAAGCCTGTATATTCAAACGTATTACACTTTGTTCTTTTGGTTCCCAGCATAGCAATCGACAAACTGTAAAGTAACTTTTAAAGAAAAGAACACACCTTTACCATAACTGTGAACCGAGCCTTACTCTCAACAGCCTGTAAACTGACCCTGACTTCAACACCCAGTCTAATTGTCTTCTGTATCATTAGCATTGTGGCAGTGTGATAGTTTGTTCAATGTGGCCTATTAACATAAAGTTGGACCAAATAATGTTTTGACAACAGTGAGAACTAATGGGGGTATTGAATCACACCAATTAGCCTTATTATGCTCTGGGTTAATAAATAAGTCAACATTATTTCCAAAATAAGAAATAAACAAGCACTTTATGTTTGTATTTAAACCGTTTTATTGTCTATTTTAATGAGCCTTTCATCTACATCATTTTGGATATTCAGCAATTCATATATTATGAAAATGCTGGTTCTTCATATTTAAAGGATTGCAAGGCTTTAATGGGCAACCCTATTCATAAGTATATGTTTATGAAGTACCATTAAATTAGCATTTTCATTGCAAAACATATTTATTGAAATAAGAATCATAATAAAGTTTTTTTTCTTTTCTTACGATAATGTTCTTTCATTATTTTCCTCATAATTGTTATAAAATGTTTATGTACGAGAAATAAATGTGTCACATAATTAACCTGCTAAATTCCTCTCAATATTTAATGTTAAGGCTCCCATTGACTTGTCTGATATTATCAGTGAGAAAGTGTTCCCATTATGGTATATAGTCCTGCAACATGCATTTCTGTATTTACTTCCACACAGTCCAATTCATACGTTCATAATAATACATCAGGGATGTGCACAGGAGGGGGCTATGGTTGCTCGGGCAACTCAAGTTGCCCCTCCGAAGGAAATATATATATATTTTTAAATAGTATTACGCCTGCAGAACTTCATGTATGTCTAGATAAAATCATTGTGGAATAAGCGTCCAGGGGACGGGGGCGTGGCGGCGGCGGTTATCGAGGGTTTAAAATTCTACAGGCAAAATATGCGTCCAGGGGACGGGGGCGTGGCAGCTGCAGTGACAAAAATGAATATGTTGCCCCTATTTTCCAGGGCAGAGCAACTGCTCTTCAAAATTCCTGTGCACGTCCCTGCAATACATTATGCATCAACATGTAACAGAAAGCATGCATTAATACCAAGGTGGGAAAGTAAATAACACGCATCTGTCCTCTAGTTCAGCCTGTGACCTTAAGCATGGGAAACAGTGGTACCAACAACCAGACTCCATTGGCCATAGCCACTTCTCCAGTGACCACGCCATTAAGATACTGCATCAGGAGAATGCTGTACACTGTGCTGCACTGAAGTTCGGGCCTTTAAGCCTTTGTTTGGACACGACCGTGAAGAACGGATGGAACAGAAATGAGTGGGAGAGATAAGGAGTAGGACTGGGAGAAGACTGGAGGCCAGGTCCTGGTGGCCACTCTTACCCCATACGTGATGTGGGATGCTGTTGCTACTTCTGTACCATGGCGACCCCACATCACAACATTTATGTACAAGATTCATTAGGCACATATTGTTTGTGAGTAAAGCAGAGCAAACAAGGCATTCTGCATCTTGCCCAGCAGCTTGATTTAAAAAAAAATGTTACGATCACTTTGCATGTTAGGATGAAAATAACCTCATAGTGATTTGCCAATGTAGAATTACTAAACACTTCAAATGAAACAAATCAAGAATCTTCAGGGTGTAATTGTCAGCCTGCCAGAGTATGTCATAGTTTGAACTGTTTCTCATTGTGACTGCAGCACAACTGAATGCTTTGAAACCTTGATCCTGTACAAAGGCATCAGGTTCGCCTGGAGCTTTTGATGTTCCCAAAAAGACAGGAATTCAACACAGATCATAGGGAGCATCACAAATCAGATGTGTATGTGCCAGAGGATGCAGAACAGTGATGAGCTCTTAGAACTGTGGGTGAGATACGAGATGAATCTCGGCTTCAAAGAACCTCTTGTCCTACAACAGAGGAGAAACACAAATAAAAATAAAAAACAGGGTTGAATTTGAATTGAACAGGGTCGAACAGGGTCGAACAATGTCACCGTGATTTTCGAAAGGAGAATTGAAGAATAGTTTGGATTATTTCCGTGGTGAGTTAAAAGAGTAATGTCCCTCAGTTGGTAATATTGCACCATACATTGATGAGTCCCCTTAAGCCCTCTCCTTCTAATCCCTTTCTGTGATACACGAATATAAATCTAGGCTTACTGCCTATAAATATTTCATAATCTCTAAATGTAATTTCTTCATGGTTTAACAAATTAAGTGTCCCAACATCCACGGTTCCCTTTAAAACAAATGAAGGGTGTGGGGGCCAAAGTAAAACAAACAGCTTAAAAAAGGTGGAACTCATGAAAAAGAATGTATGTATGATGTATGTAAGAATTCAGGACTCATAGAAATTCTTGGCTTGTCTCAAACTCTTTTATCAAAGGACATCTTGGTTTAAAATTCCCTGGAGACTCAGGGACCCACATGCAAGCCTGTGCAAAAAGAAATAATGGCAACCTCTTGGCTAGGGGTGCTGCAATGTCATAGTTTGTCTTCTCCTTTCTCGCTTTCTCTCTCTCTGTCTCTCTGTCTCTCCAGATACAGACCACAGATAGGCTAGATAGATGTGGGGAGAGTGATAATATTCCCCAGACCCCTGAGAGGAAATTCACTGCACCTTGAAGAATCAGAGATATGTTTGACCCAGTTCATGAAACATCCATCGTGTGTCCATCTGTCACCGACGGGAAGAAATGGCAAGATGAGGGAGTCACCGCTGTCAACGGCGACAGCCATCAGCACACACACACACACACACACACACACACACACACACACACACACACACACACACACACACACACACACACACACACACACACACACACACACACACACACACACACACACACACACACGGCTATGAAAATGACTGATGATTGAGTAAAAGCCTCCATTGTACCCAAGAAGCCCGGTGACACACAGCTACTGTCCACCTTTTTTTTTCTGACGATCCGTTTGATTTGTGAATCCTCTGCAGACGCACGTCGGGAGTAAAAAAAATAGGAACAGGTGTTGTAAAACAGCATTGCAACTGGGATTTGTATGCAAAATGGGTGGTTCACCAGGGAATTTGATTTCCTAAACAGAAACCACTGCATGGTAATGCTCACATTAATCTATAGGAACACAACTGGTGCAGTAGTTCTCTCCTTTGTGCCCTCTATGAATCCAAACTTATCCCGTGTGAATCACAGAATTAGACATTGCCCTTCTTAAGTCATCAGTCCTTTAAATCATGGCCATTTCAAGGTTGTCATGGTGTTATTTCAGGGCCAAGAAAATTCCATCGATTCTGAGATAACCCTTACTCGTAACACTTAAACCCAGTATTCACTGCATTATAAACAAATTCATAAAGGGTTATAAAGTATTCATAATTTCACATAATGATTGATGACGATGTCTGTAACTATGTATACATAGTAATGAATGCACTCATGCAGTATTTCTAATTTTATAGTATAAGCCCTTACAGCTTCAGATGTATCAGAATGGATAATTAAGCGTCTTTTACCTCTGGATAATGGCACTGAAGATATCTTTACCTTTTGTCAAATGCTGTGCATTCAGCATTTGCTCTTCATGGAGCCCTATGTGCAGTGGCGTAACTATAGGGAGTGTAGGGAGTGCAGCTGCACTAAGGCCCGTGGCGAAAGGGGGCCCGTCCTCAATCTCAACGCAGAAGCGAGTCATTGGGGAACTGACCGGGCCCCCGGCATGCTCACCGGCACATCGAAAATGGTGTATGATCCAGTCCCATCAATTCGCAAACATTTCTCAATTACGGTGACAGTTATTCACAAATATGAGCTATCACTTGCCCAATAACCATTTTAACAATAGTCAGTCTTGACAACAGCAAATAATTAATTTAGCCTCATTTGCCTTTTGCTGAATGAAACGAGTCTCGTTTTTATTAAGTAATATTGCCATCGAAAAATAGCAAGGGTGTGTGGTTAATTTTGTTGTCAAAGATTCTATAGCCCACCCAAACATGTTGCAATTGTTTCCCATCCTGTGTTGTGCTGCATTGCGTGTTGAGTAAGCGATAAGTAGGCTACCCCATGCCCTTCAAACACAAAAGTGGCTGCAGGAAGCATGAACGCAACGAGCAGGATGAAAGGGTGGCAAAACTGCCAAAATGATCTTCATTTGGATTTGTGGCGAAGAGTGTTCAGGAGAACGCTACGTCTCTGACCCCCAGCCCAACGGCAATGAGGCCCACCAGGGTAGGCTAATCACATAGCGTTTACTGTCTGGTATACTGTCTGATATACTGTCAACTCCCATAGTTCACGTCCTGCTTTTCAAGCAGCGATCTCTCAGCAGTCATGAGTGCAACAGGTAGCAAAAGCTCAGATTGTGGATAACCACTTGGTTGCATCAGCATTTGGTGAGGTGTGCACGGCTCTGCTATTGTTTCTTACCAGTGGCGGTGCCAGATATTTTTTTCTGCAGGTGCTATGGGGGTGCTCAGCATTTTACCGAGGGTGCTATGAAATTATAGCCTGGATACCAGCCCAAACCCCGCCCACAAAATGTTTGTTGACTAGAATTATGAGTATGACATCGTCTGGCTAATGAAATTAAGGTGATACTAGCATATGTGTCACATGGTTCTCTACTACAACACCTACCCACCATATCCTCACATCTGTTTATATGTTTCATTTCTGAAGCGTCTTTGTGGTCCATGAAAAGCAACATATAAAATCGATCATATTATTATTATTATCATTAGGCTACTTCCGACGGACAAGCACATAGCTACGTTCATCTGCGACGGTCACTGACAAAATGCATGCAGCATGTTATAGATTCCGCAATCCCAAGTACTTTGCTTACTTCAGTGGGGGGTTAAAGTTGGCGCCAGATGACCACCAAGCCACCACTACCATGTCTGACAAATTAAACTAAACATAAATAGTTCAATACATTCTAAACTAAAGAGGGCAAATAAGAATAGCAGAATACAGATATTTCTAGATGGCCTATAAACATGTCCGTACAAAGTGAGACAAATCTATTCACATATCAGTGCTAAAACAGTCAAAGAGTCAGAAATGCTTTCAAAAAGTATGTATTATTTCAGGTCACAATCAATTAAAACGTAGAAGCGTATATCTGGCTAGCACAGACAGACTGCTCTTCCTAGGATAGAATCTCTGTTTTTTAAGGCGGATCCAGAAAACCCCAAAAAGGACCACATTCAATTATGTTACACATCAGACAAGACCATTCCACCTTAAATCTTAAACGGTGTAAAGATGCAGTTCAACGTTCACGCATGCGACCTGTCTGTGTCGTGCTACGTGAACTATCTGTTCATTTCAATCTGTTATTATTTTCTTTTGTGAATTAAATATTATCATCACACAATAAATTAAATTAAGAACGCAGAATTATATGAAATACTAATAATAAATAAACCATTATTTTCTTGGGGGTGCTTTGGGGGTGCTATGGCTAATCCAGGGGGAGCTGTAGCACCCCCTAGCCCCTCCCTGGCGCCGCCCCTGTTTCTTACCGTAGAATGCCATTCTAAACGTCATGCATGTTACATTTTATAATACGCCTAATGCTACTTGAAATGTATTTTTCCGCGTCAATGTCGTTAAAAGAAGTTACTTTGCTCATAGGTCTAACAGATATTTTTGGAGGAAGTTTGTTTTGTAATTTGTTGCAGCAGACGAGGCGCTGTCGAGCGGCTATTCCGATAAATCCATGTAAATGTTCGTAATTCACAATAATGTTTGATAACCCCCTGAAGAAGTGGTATTAATGTTTCCCCATGTGTTGTCTATCAGCTCATTATACACTGCTTCTCCAAAATCAGTTTGATCGATGAAATACTGTGTTCATGGGCGTTTTCATGACAACATATTGTAGCAACCCTTAATGTGTATTGTACATGTATGCATGCATCTCACTAGACTGCAATATCATTGTTATCACCTGACGTTACGATGGTAAGGGGGGCCCATTAACATGGTTTGCACTCGGGCCCGTCAAGACATTGTTACGCCGCTGCCTATGTGACTCCATACAAGCTTACATAATAGTAATTGAGTAAATGAGTGTAATCATGTCTAATTTATAAATAGTTATATAGACTAAAGTTAATAGCTTTATGCATTATGAATACTTTATAATAATAATAACTAGAAAATGCATTTCCTGAAGGAAATACCAGTGCATGAAATGCAAAGGTTAAGAAAGGAAGAAGAAAAGAAAGAAGAGTGAAAGAAGGAAAGAAGAAAGCAAAGAAGAGTGGAAGAAGGAAAGACAAAAGGAAAGAAGAGTGAAGAAAGGAGAGAAGAGTGGAAGAAGAAAGAAGAAAGGAAAGAAGAGTGAAAGAAGGAAAGAAGAAAAGAAAGAAGAGTGAAGAAAGGAAAGAAGAGTGGAAGAAGGAAAGAAAGAAGAGTGAAATAATGAAAGAAGAAAGGAAAGAAGAGTGAAGGAAGGAAAGAAGAGTGGAAGAAGGAAATAAGAAAAGAAAGAAGAGTGAAAGAAGGAAAGAAGAAAGGAAAGAAGAGTGTAAGAAGGAAAGAAGAGTGAAGAAAGGAAAGAAAAGTGAAAGAAGGAAAGAAGAGTGGATGAAGGAAAAAAGAAAGGCAAGAAGAGTGGAAGAAGGAAAGAAAAATGGAAGAAGAAAATAAGAAAGGAAAGAAGAGTGGAAGAAGGAAAGAAGAGTGAACAAGAGTGGCTCTGGATGAAGAGACAAAGAGAGAGTGAAAATATTGAAAAAAGGAGATAAAAATGAGTGAGAAGAAGAGAGATTGAGTGTGAGAGAAAGTTGACTGAGAGAGAAAGATGGAGAGATGGAGAAAAAAAAATAGAGAATGGATGGTGTCTTAATGTTCCTAGTTACAGTTAAATTGAGAGGGACAGAGAGAGAAGAGGTTCCTTGGATTTGGCACAGGTGTCAGTAAAGCACAGGTGCAAGCCAGTTTAAAGACCCTATTATGATGTCATAATGGCCCAATGTAAGTCAATGGGAGAAATTTATATTCGTTTTTCTTTAATATCTTAAAAAGTATAAAGTTTAGAAAAGTGAAAAATACATAGCATAAGTGTCGTTTACAAGACCTACGCGACAAAGTTTGAATGAAGTTTCTACGTTAAGCGGTTCGGGCTGAATTAATCGCAGAAAAAGGTAACAAGAATAACTAGAAAATGCATTTCCTGAAGGAAATACCAGTGCATGAAATGCAAAGGTTAAGAAAGGAAGAAGAAAAGAAAGAAGAGTGAAAGAAGGAAAGAAGAAAGGAAAGAAGAGTGTAAGAAGGAAAGAAGAGTGAAGAAAGGAAAGAAAAGTGGAAGAAGGAAAGAAGAGTGGATGAAGGAAAAAAGAAAGGCAAGAAGAGTGGAAGAAGGAAAGACAAAAGGAAAGAAGAGTGAAGAAAGGAGAGAAGAGTGGAAGAGGGAAAGAAGAAAGGAAAGAAGAGTGAAAGAAGGAAAGAAGAAAAGAAAGAAGAGTGAAGAAAGGAAAGAAGAGTGGAAGAAGGAAAGAAGAAAAGAAAGAAGAGTGAAATAATGAAAGAAGAAAGGAAAGAAGAGTGAAGGAAGGAAAGAAGAGTGGAAGAAGGAAATAAGGAAAGAAAGAAGAGTGAAAGAAGGAAAGAAGAAAGGAAAGAAGAGTGTAAGAAGGAAAGAAGAGTGAAGAAAGGAAAGAAAAGTGGAAGAAGGAAAGAAGAGTGGATGAAGGAAAAAAGAAAGGCAAGAAGAGTGGAAGAAGGAACGAAAAATGGAAGAAGAAAATAAGAAAGGAAAGAAGAGTGGAAGAAGGAAAGAAGAGTGAACAAGAGTGGCTCTGGATGAAGAGATAAAGAGAGAGTGAAAATATTGAAAAAAGGAGATAAAAATGGAGTGAAGAAGAGAGATTGAGTGTGAGAGAAAGTTGACAGAGAGAAAGATGGAGAGATGGAGAGAAAAAAAATAGAGAATGGATGGTGTCTTAATGTTCCTAGTTACAGTTAAATTGAGAGGGACAGAGAGAGAAGAGGTTCTTTGGATTTGGCACAGGTGTCAGTGAAGCATACTAAGGCAGAAGGCAGTAACTTCTATGTTAAAGCTCAGTGGTATGATAACAATGGAATAATGACCCTATTAATTAATCAGTAGTAATACTATTTCATTTATCACAATTACCAATACAATGATTATCACACACACACACACACACACACACACACACACCATTGAATTATCACATTAAGCACATAAAACAATGAACTTGAATTGTCACATGAAACACATAAAACATCTATGTCAGTCCATTGGGGAGTGTGTGTGTGTGTGTGTGTGTGTGTGTGTGTGTGTGAGAGAGAGAGAGAGAGAGAGAGAGAGAGAGAACGATAGAGAATGAGGCCCATTTTCCCCCTCCACATGCCCCCGCTCGCCAAGCGAAGTTACCCGATTTAGATGCACCTTTTTCGGACTAGCCACAGGCACTGGGTGGGGGAATAGCCCGATAGCTTAGCATATCTGCCATGCAATTCTAATGGTAATGCTACCTAGCTTGGTATGCTAACTGTCGGTAGCCTATACATCGTGAAATCAACCAAAATACTGATGTCACTAGCTTTAATTTGATAATGGCATGTTAGTAGTACATTTAATATCAGTACATTTGTTTAATTACTGCTGATATTTTACAAATACGTCAAAAACTCATTTTTGACCAAACTTGAAGTTACGGTCTTTTGCCTTAGCACGGCAGAGTAAAGCACAGGTGCAAGCCAGTTTAAAGACCCTATTATGATGTCATAATGGCCCAATGTAAGTCAATGGGAGAAATTTATATTCGTTTTTCTTTAATATCTTAAAAAGTATAAAGTTTAGAAAAGTGAAAAATACATAGCATAAGTGTCGTTTACAAGACCTACGCGACAAAGTTTGAATGAAGTTTCTACGTTAAGTGGTTCGGGCTGAATTAATCGCAGAAAAAGGTAACAAGAATAAGAAGAAGAAGAAGAAGAAGAAGAAGAAGAAGAAGAAGAAGCCTAGGAATAACAATACAGGGCATTTCATGCACTGTAACTAGAAAATGCATTTCCTGAAGGAAATACCAGTGCATGAAATGCAAAGGTTAAGAAAGGAAGAAGAAAAGAAAGAAGAGTGAAAGAAGGAAAGAAGAAAGGAAAGAAGAGTGTAAGAAGGAAAGAAGAGTGAAGAAAGGAAAGAAAAGTGGAAGAAGGAAAGAAGAGTGGATGAAGGAAAAAAGAAAGGCAAGAAGAGTGGAAGAAGGAAAGGCAAAAGGAAAGAAGAGTGAAGAAAGGAGAGAAGAGTGGAAGAGGGAAAGAAGAAAGGGAAGAAGAGTGAAAGAAGGAAAGAAGAAAAGAAAGAAGAGTGAAGAAAGGAAAGAAGAGTGGAAGAAGGAAAGAAGAAAAGAAAGAAGAGTGAAATTATGAAAGAAGAAAGGAAAGAAGAGTGAAGGAAGGAAAGAAGAGTGGAAGAAGGAAATAAGGAAAGAAAGAAGAGTGAAAGAAGGAAAGAAGAAAGGAAAGAAGAGTGTAAGAAGGAAAGAAGAGTGAAGAAAGGAAAGAAAAGTGTAAGAAGGAAAGAAGAGTGGATGAAGGAAAAAAGAAAGGCAAGAAGAGTGGAAGAAGGAAAGAAAAATGGAAGAAGAAAATAAGAAAGGAAAGAAGAGTGGAAGAAGGAAAGAAGAGTGAACAAGAGTGGCTCTGGATGAAGAGATAAAGAGAGAGTGAAAATATTGAAAAAAGGAGATAAAAATGGAGTGAAGAAGAGAGATTGAGTGTGAGAGAAAGTTGACAGAGAGAAAGATGGAGAGATGGAGAGAAAAAAAAATAGAGAATGGATGGTGTCTTAATGTTCCTAGTTACAGTTAAATTGAGAGGGACAGAGAGAGAAGAGGTTCTTTGGATTTGGCACAGGTGTCAGTGAAGCATACTAAGGCAGAAGGCAGTAACTTCTATGCTCAGTGGTATGATAACAATGGAATAATGACCCTATTAATTAATCAGTAGTAATACTATTTCATTTATCACAATTACCAATACAATGATTATCACACACACACACACACACACACACACACACACACACACACACACCATTGAATTATCACATTAAGCACATAAAACAATGAACTTGAATTGTCACATGAAACACATAAAACATCTATGTCAGTCCATTGGGGGGTGTGTGTGTGTGTGTGTGTGTGTTTGTGTGTGTGTGTGTGTGAGAGAGAGAGAGAGAGAGAGAGAGAGAGAGAGAACGATAGAGAATGAGGCCCATTTTCCCCCTCCACATGCCCCCGCTCGCCAAGCGAAGTTACCCGATTTAGATGCACCTTTTTCGGACTAGCCACAGGCACTGGGTGGGGGAATAGCCCGATAGCTTAGCATATCTGCCATGCAATTCTAATGGTAATGCTACCTAGCTTGGTATGCTAACTGTCGGTAGCCTATACATCGTGAAATCAACCAAAATACTGATGTCACTGGCTTTAATTTGATAATGGCATGTTAGTAGTACATTTAATATCAGTACATTTGTTTAATTACTGCTGATATTTTACAAATACGTCAAAAACTCATTTTTGACCAAACTTGAAGTTACGGTCTTTTGCCTTAGCACGGCAGAGTAAAGCACAGGTGCAAGCCAGTTTAAAGACCCTATTATGATGTCATAATGGCCCAATGTAAGTCAATGGGAGAAATTTATATTCGTTTTTCTTTAATATCTTAAAAAGTATAAAGTTTAGAAAAGTGAAAAATACATAGCATAAGTGTCGTTTACAAGACCTACGCGACAAAGTTTGAATGAAGTTTCTACGTTAAGTGGTTCGGGCTGAATTAATCGCAGAAAAAGGTAACAAGAATAAGAAGAAGAAGAAGCCTAGGAATAACAATACAGGGCATTTCATGCACTGTAACTAGAAAATGCATTTCCTGAAGGAAATACCAGTGCATGAAATGCAAAAGTTAAGAAAGAACGAATAAAGAAAAGTGAAAGAAGGAAGGAAGAAAGGAAAGAACAGTAAAAGAAGGAAAGAAGAGTTGAAGAAGGAAAGAAGAAAGGAAAGAAGAGTGAAGAAAGAAAGAAGAGTGGAAGAAGGGAAGAAGAAAGGAAAGAAGAGTGAAGAAAGGAAATTAGAGTGGAAGAAGGAAAGAAGAGTGGAAGAAGGAAAGAAGAAAAGAAAAAAGGTAAGAAGAGTGGAAGAAGGGAAGAAGAAAGGAAAGAAGAGTGGAAGAAGGAAAGAAGAAAGTAAAGAAGAGTAGAAAGAAGGAAAGAAGAAAGGAAAGAAGAGAGGAAGAAACAAAGTAAGGAAAGAAGAGTGAACAAGAGTGGCTCTGGATAAAGACAGTAAAGAGAGAGTGAAAATATTGAAAGAAGGAGAAAAAAAGAGTGAAGCAGAGAGATGGAGTGTGAGAGAAAGTAGAGTGAGAG
The DNA here is from genome assembly GCF_963457725.1 of Sprattus sprattus. Classification (NCBI taxonomy): domain Eukaryota; kingdom Metazoa; phylum Chordata; class Actinopteri; order Clupeiformes; family Clupeidae; genus Sprattus; species Sprattus sprattus. Next base: position 32,355,413 of record NC_137921.1, on the reverse strand, counting down.
CGATAGAGAGAAAAAAAAGTAGAGTATGGAAGGTGTCTATTAATATTCCTAGTTATACAGTTGAATGGAGAGGTACAGAGAGAAGAGGACCCTTGGAGGCTTGCCGCAGGTGTCAGTGAAGCACAGGTGCAAGCCAGTTTAATTACCCTATTATGATGTCATAATGGCCCAATGTAAGTCAATGGGAAAATTTAGATTCGTTTTTCTTTAATAACTTAAAAAGTATAAAGTTTAAAAAAGTGAAAAATACATAGCATAAGTGTCCTTTACAAGACCTACGCGACAAAGTTTGAATGAAGTTTCTACGTTAAGCGGTTCGGGCTGAATTAATCGCAGAAAAAGGTAACAAGAATAAGAAGAAGAAGAAGCCTAGGAATAACAATACAGGGCATTTCATGCACTGTAACTAGAAAATGCATTTCCTGAAGGAAATACCAGTGCATGAAATGCAAAGGTTAAGAAAGGAAGAAGAAAAGAAAGAAGAGTGAAAGAAGAGTGGAAGAAGGAAAGACAAAAGGAAAGAAGAGTGAAGAAAGGAGAGAAGAGCGGAAGAAGGAAAGAAGAAAGGAAAGAAGAGTGAAAGAAGGAAAGAAGAAAAGAAAGAAGAGTGGAAGAAGGAAAGAAGAAAAGAAAGAAGAGTGAAATAATGAAAGAAGAAAGGAAAGAAGAGTGAAGGAAGGAAAGAAGAGTGGAAGAAGGAAATAAGAAAAGAAAGAAGAGTGAAAGAAGGAAAGAACAAAGGAAAGAAGAGTGAAAGAAGAAAATAAGAAAGGAAAGAAGAGTGGAAGAAGGAAAGAAGAGTGAACAAGAGTGGCTCTGGATGAAGAGATAAAGAGAGAGTGAAAATATTGAAAAAAGGAGATAAAAAATGGAGTGAAGAAGAGAGATTGAGTGTGAGAGAAAGTTGACTGAGAGAGAAAGATGGAGAGATGGAGAGAAAAAAAAGTAGAGAATGGATGGTGTCTTAATGTTCCTAGTTACAGTTAAATTGAGAGGGACAGAGAGAGTAGAGGTTCCTTTGATTTGGTGCAGCTGTCAGTGAAGCACAGGTGCAAGCCAGTTTAAAGACCCTATTATGATGTCATAATGGCCCAATGTAAGTCAATGGGAGACATTTATATTCGTTTTTCTTTAATATCTTAAAAAGTATAAAGTTTAGAAAAGTGAAAAATACATAGCATAAGTGTCGTTTACAAGACCTACGCGACAAAGTTTGAATGAAGTTTCTACGTTAAGCGGTTCGGGCTGAATTAATCGCAGAAAAAGGTAACAAGAATAAGAAGAAGAAGAAGAAGAAGCCTAGGAATAACAATACAGGGCATTTCATGCACTGTAACTAGAAAATGCATTTCCTGAAGGAAATACCAGTGCATGAAATGCAAAGGTTAAGAAAGGAAGAAGAAAAGAAAGAAGAGTGAAAGAAGGAATGAAGAAAGGAAAGAAGAGTGGAAGAAGGAAAGACAAAAGGAAAGAAGAGTGAAGAAAGGAGAGAAGAGTGGAAGAAGGAAAAAAGAAAGGAAAGAAGAGTGAAAGAAGGAAAGAAGAAAAGAAAGAAGAGTGAAGAAAGGAAAGAAGAGTGGAAGAAGGAAAGAAGAAAAGAAAGAAGAGTGAAATAATGAAAGAAGAAAGGAAAGAAGGGTGAAATAATGAAAGAAGAAAGGAAAGAAGAGTGAAGGAAGGAAAGAAGAGTGTAAGAAGGAAAGAAGAAAAGAAAGAAGCGTGAAAGAAGGAAAGAATAAAGGAAAGAAGAGTGTAAGAAGGAAAGAAGAGTGAAGAAAGGAAAGAAAAGTGGAAGAAGGAAAGAAGAGTGGATGAAGGAAAAAAGAAAGGCAAGAAGAGTGGAAGAAGGAAAGAAAAATGGAAGAAGAAAATAAGAAAGGAAAGAAGAGTGGAAGAAGGAAAGAAGAGTGAACAAGAGTGGCTCTGGATGAAGAGATAGTGAAAATATTGAAAAAAGGAGATAAAAATGGAGTGAAGAAGAGAGATTGAGTGTGAGAGAAAGTTGACTGAGAGAGAAAGATGGAGAGATGGAGAGAAAAAAAATAGAGAATGGATGGTGTCTTAATGTTCCTAGTTACAGTTAAATTGAGAGGGACAGAGAGAGAAGGGGTTCCTTTGATTTGGCACAGGTGTCAGTAAAGCACAGGTGCAAGCCAGTTTAAAGACCCTATTATGATGTCATAATGGCCCAATGTAAGTCAATGGGAGAAATTTATATTCGTTTTTCTTTAATATCTTAAAAAGTTTAAAGTTTAGAAAAGTGAAAAATACATAGCATAAGTGTCGTTTACAAGACCTACGCGACAAAGTTTGAATGAAGTTTCTACGTTAAGCGGTTCGGGCTGAATTAATCGCAGAAAAAGGTAACAAGAATAAGAAGAAGAAGAAGAAGAAGCCTAGGAATAACAATACAGGGCATTTCATGCACTGTAATAATAAGAAGAAGAAGAAGCCTAGGAATAACAATACAGGGCATTTCATGCACTGTAATTACATAATAGTAATTGAGTAAATGAGTGTAAACATGTCTATTTATAAATAGTTATATAGACTAAAGTTAGTAGCTTTATGCATTATGAATACTTTATAATAATATACTATAAGCATAAGTGTGTTGATAATGCTTATGGATACTGGGTTTAAGTAAAGTGTTATTGAGTTACCTCTGTTGGGGATATGTGTATGCATAGGTAGGACACTTTAAACCTTTGATCATGTTCTCTGTTTCAGTCATGAATATTTAAAACTTTGAGAGTTCTTAAAAAATACAACATTATGCTTCGTTATAGTACATAATCACCCTAAGTGAACTATGGCTCATTTAACATTGAACATGGTCAGTTTATTGCAGTTACAATATTACAAAAGGGGCCGTAGTATACACACAGTTAACACCAGTAGCTGTAGCAAATGGTTATGCGGCTATGTAATGCCAATGAAGTTATCAATAAACAATCACATGACATTAGTTTGGCTGTACATGGTCAATGTAATGCATTTACAGTCGTACAAAAGGGACCGTGGTATACACACAACTGACACCATTAGCTGCGTCAAGTGGTTATGTGGGTATGTCATGCCAAAGAAACTATCAATAAACAATTATGTGCCATTGGTTTGGTAGCCAGCAGAATGAACCGATTCAGTTAACTGAAGGTGGGAAAAATTTGCTGTTAATGAATAACAGCATGTAAAAAACTTTTTTATCAATAACACTAACTGTCAGGTACTAGCTGTTGTATTGTAGGTACTTATATTAGATAATCTAACATACTTATACTTGTGATCTAATCATAGCTTATGACAGTTTTTCACAACAACACATTCCCTCGCTTGTTCTGTTGTATTGCATGATTCTTCTCACAGTCACCCTGGAGACATTCATCTCTGAAACGATAGCACTGTTTAACGACCAATCTTGTAGTTTACCTCTGACACCTTCAGGTAAACATGATCTAAATCGCTGAATATTTGCATGTGGTGTAGAGAATCCACAATTAAATTAAGTGCCTCTTTTTCCATGGGCAGCCCTGATTTGAATAACTATCTCTGTGTAGACTGTTTGCTGAATGTGTGATGCTGTGTGCACTCATTAAAGAAAAAAAAATCATACAAATCTTATTTTCTATACAGGGAGAGGGCACGCGGGAAAGAGAGAGAATGAAAAAAGAGATAGAGAGAGAGAGATCGAAATGGAATAGACTGATTATTTTCTTAATTAACTTTTTGTTATGACAGGAATCAGACTGGGACTCCAATATCTCATTCATCTAATTAGCATTTTCCCATTCAGTTGTGCTGATTAACACAGAAGAGAGATTCAAGAGTTGATTAGCCACCCCTGCTCTGCTCTGTGCAGTGTGGCATCCCAACCATGCTGCCATTGACCAGGTTTGAAGAAATCACCAGAAACAGTGGACTTAAAGCTTGATTGTACAAGCGCGGGCAAGAACTCTTGTCAGTCAGTCCAGGCTGACAAGCTCTATAATAGCTACAAGGAAATCCATCAAAACCACAACATGCTTTGGACAAAAAGAGGTTGAGATCTGTGCTCATGACGAGGACCTCTACTGGCCACTGTGTGGAGCTCTTTATCCACACAGTCTGTCCCTCATCTTCTCTGTGAGCTTGAAGGAGAGAGCAGCACAGGGCAACTCAGATCAATGTTTCTCATTTAAAATACCCAGCTGGTCAGAGTCTCTTAGACCACTGCTCATTGGCCAGTGTTTCAATTACAGTTATGTGCAGCGGGCCAGGCCTTACAGACGAAGATAGCAAAGATCATGTAGCACACAGTAGGCATGCTGCGTCTCAATGTCAATGAAGAGAAAGTGACTTGATTTAGAAGAGACTCATCAGTTGAATTCATGCCTTTTGGATATCCTTTATTCTACTCTAAGTGGAATATATGATGTAGTGTAGGCCAATTATCAAACATTATGTATGCATATAAACAAGCATATAAAAATGTTATGTGCGAATATATAAATGGGGGTAACTAGGTTGGCTAATTAAAGTTTGGTACACAAGGTTTCTTGAAATCCAGGATGTACTGGAGCTTCCCAGACCTCAGGTCTTTTCACTTGAGCCTTCATTTCAGATCCATCACGTTCACTATGAACAGCTCAGGATGCGCTGGGGGGGAAAACCTTCATCACAAATCCTATGTATTATGAATACCATTGTTTGTTTGTCTGTTAGGGATGCCTTTGTTTAGGCCTTGGGTACAGCATTTATTATTGCCTTTTATCTGGCTTCCACTTTTTAAACCTTTGAGATGAAGAGCTAGTCTTAACATAATTAGACTTTGATTAAGTATTCATAAGTGATTATGCCATTGTTTTCCCTTGAATGATTCAAATTACCACTAATTATCTATGCTAATTGTGGCCACAGACTGTTGTGAGTTGTGGTGTGCTGTAGCTCATGACATTATTTATCTAATAGCTACACATGTAAATATTTTGTCGTAAGTAAGCCCTCACTTCATGTCACTGCATGTGTTTGCCCTCCATACATTACAGGCTGCCGCAGGAAGATAAATGTTTGGAGAATCGCGTCGATCAGGTATACAAGAATTATACATTTATTTATAGTGCATGTGTGTGTGTGTGGACAGGCATTTACTTTTGTGTGTGTGTGTGTGTTGGGGGGAGGGGTTGAAAGAGAGGGAGACAGAGATTAATCTTTAGTTGTGTGGTAAGACGCAAAATGAGTTTGTACACAGATAACTGAATACATCCTGTAATCTTGATCTCTTACCCTCAAGAGAGTGACTTAGTGGCTTGTTTGTTAACTATTGTTGGTTTTTGATATTGTAAGGTGTCAACAACAACGTGTATCACACGGTAAGTCAACACAAATGTGTATGTTTCCATGGTCACACGTTAAGTCAACACAAAAGTGTATGTTTCCATGGTCACACGGTAAGTCAACACAAAAGTGTATGTTTCCATGGTCACACGGTAAGTCAACTGCCCTTTTATATGTAATTTGAATTGGGCAGGCAGGGCAATGGACCTTTGTGAGCAGGTCTAGGTCCAGATGTTTGCCACCATTGTCTGCAAACAAAAGGACAGAGAGAAACCACACAGAATACCTCCTAGCACCAAGAAGAAGCAGAAGACAACAACAACAACAACAACAGACATCGCATACAGCCTGAAACAAAACATATGGTAACTGAAGCAGGGGAAAGAAATGCATAGAAGCACACACACTTTAACACAAGCACACCAAAAAAATATTAAGGCAGCCAGTCTGCACTGATGTAAAATGGTAGGAACTCTTCTCCTCCATGCCTCTGAGTGATAGCTGCTATGCTCTTTCACTTTCACAGCATAGTCCCATGGGTGTGGAATAAATGACTCAATCTGACTCAAGGCTCACTGTGTAAGCTCACGAGAACTCAAAGAACCTGATGAGGGTTTTTCTTTTCTCCCTTTCACTCAATTGTTCTATGTTATCAAGTCTCAATAAGCATTGAATTATTTGCTCTTTATTTGATTTGTTTCCTTTTTTTCTTCTCATATTTCAGGAATTCCATATTAGGGGGCCTGTCCCATTGTTAGACCGTGCTCTTAAGATATTCTGAGCAGAATAACACCCTACCTCTGTTGTTCCCTTGCCTGGCGGCTTCTGGCCCTCTCCTCAGGGTAATGTGCTTTTGTGAGAGACTAAATATAGCTTAAGAGGGAGTTCCTGTCTGTGTAGCGGAGAAACGGATGGAGCACGTAGAGAGGAGTGGTACATTTCACACCCGTAACGCTAGTGGCTGTATGACAAGTTTCAGAACTGCTCAAAGTGAGGGCTTCCCTAAATGGGTCAGTAAAATATAAATGCAAAGAGACTCTGGGTAATAAACAACCTGCTGCACTACTCTTAAGAACCAGAAATTGTGTCTCCTAAATGTTAATCTCTACGTGTCAATTTGAAGCATTTTGAATAGTTAATGGCAGCATGGTTTATGCACATTTTGTTCCTCTTGCAATAAGTGGATAGGTTTCACTTTCTTCCGGTTGAGATCATAATCTCAAAACTACATCTGACATTTTCTGTGGTAAAAGTAAACAGTATAGTAAGGTAAACCACAGAACTAAATGTTGGTAAATGCTGTTGTTACGACAAAGAGGGAGAATCTGGAACTTCACAACATTTATATACATGAAGAAACCAATTGTATTAGCCCATGAGAAGGTGTAAATTCAAAATATATTGCAAAAGTAATAATAACAAAAGTATCAGACTATTCAATTGAATAGTCAACATACACGTTCTCATTGCTTCTATTCTTTGGCTTTGAGATGGGTGACTTTCCCTCTCCTACTCTACATACCACATGCATGATTGACAGTGTTCATTAGGCCTCTCTTTCTCTCTTTTCTGGTTTAATTAGAAAATTAATTACAGACAAACCCTCATGGGGTATGCCATGTAGTCATGGTGAACACTTGAAAATCTAGAAAGGAAATCTATTATAGTTATTTAGCCTGACAAGTGAAGTGGACCACGTGAACGCACTGCAGCTTATTATTTAGTCTGTGTGCTGTACTGTACTGTACACAGCCCTCATCCAATAGAAGTTCAGTCATTATGAAGACCACTAATGGCACCCATACCTGGTAGATTGTTTGACAGGACTGGGTCAAGCACCCTCAGTTATTCTCATGAGTGCTACTCAGACAGTCACTAGAAATGAAGATGGAGGGCAAAAAATACATACAAAAAAAAAAGGGGAAAAATTTGATGATTTCTTACCCCTACATGATGGGCTTAAACATCTGCATATTTGGAAAACTTAAATTATGTCAACATTTTGCCCTCTTCTGTACATTTGTGTGTATCCTCAGTGGAACAGGTGGAACTTCCCACTGTTAACCTACCAGCGTTCTCCTTTTAGGTCACCCTCTGACACCTTCTCACTTCTTCTCCTTGGTCTCCTCTTCTCTACTACCTCCAAGCACCTTCTCTTCATTCGAGGTTAATGATGCCACAGATCCTCTGGACTATCTCTGCTCTTTCCTCAAGATCAGCCTGTGATAACATGTCCCACCCTAGGCTGAGCGATACCACGTCAGACTGTGTACCAGTCCCCAAGCAGTTGAGAGAAAATTGCATAAACCCAGAGATCACACAGACCTTCCTTGGAATCAGTCTTTTTTTCTTGTCCTCTTCCAGTTTTTTTCCATTACTGCAGACAACGTTGCAACTGTCTTGACCAAAAAGGTTTCCATCAAACCAAAAAGTCACCAAGTCATGAATTCCATGATCTTTAACACAATTGCCATATTGTTTTCCATATTTTCCCCTCTTACCATGGGAGAATGATACAAACCTGTACACTGTAACCTTTCCACTACATGTCACGTGGACCCCATTTGCACCAACCTCCATCATGCCATTTTACCTACATTCCTTCCACACAATGCATTGCTGGCTCTGGGAAATTTTCCTAGGAGTTTAAATGTGCGGGCCAATCTTAACCCTTCTGGTCTTACTACTTTCTTATCTAAAATTATTGTATATTTGTAATCAAGTCTGATTTTCTTCATCCATCTTCATCCAAACCAACCAGGTTTTGAAACAACTCTGTTATTTGATAGTCAGTCAGTCATCTTGATGGACCCTCTGTCATCCTGCTGGGCGTGTCGGCAGCCACAGCCACTGCGCCGCTAGATCCCTCTATTCACACTCTCTAATCTGTGCATCTCTCCTAACACACACATTATTCTCAAACAAAAAAACATCGATTACGTGTGTTTGTGATGTGTAATATCCTTTATCAGTCATTCAAGTTATTTACGTTTTCGTGAATGTACCGCTGGTGAGATTACAGCTAGGTCAAGATACTGTAGTCTAACCAATTACCTAATACATAACGTTTAAGAACAACTGCGATAGCTTTGTGTTCACAGCCAAACGAGTCTTTAACAGTGAAGTCCGCGATCCAAATTAAGTTTGAGACGTCCAAAGCGAGCTTTAAATGAACAGAATATCGGTGATATTAAGTTATTTGATCGTATTTATCGCCGTAATTCCCTAGTCATGTTCGGTGTCATATTAAAATTCTTTATCACGTCTGTTGCGTCATCCGGAACTTCTCGCTAGCCGGATAAACAGCTGATCGGTCTCTGTTGCGTCACCCGGAACTTCTGGCTAGCCCGGAACTTTTCGCTCATGACAGCACCTCAAGGCTTAGGGCCCTATCTTGCACCCAGCGCAAGTGACATTGTCACCGACGCAAGTATCATTCCTATCTTGCACCCGGCGCACAGCGCGATTTTCCCTCCAGAGGTCCGCTTCGAAATGAACTTGCGTCAACATGGGCGGGGGCGGAACAGAGAAGGCGTTTCTCTGGCGCAAGTGGTATTTTGCAGTTTTCAAAACAACGCCGTGCGCCGTGCGCCATTGACCAAAAAAAAGCTGGTCTAATGTGAGGCGCAATGTCTAAAGTCTGTAACGCGTATTCAGAACGCTATTTTAAGGGCGCATGTGCTTGCCGGCACAGTATAGGACCTAGGCTACACTTTACTTCTGTCGTCTTCACGAGAGATTTACACCAATTGTTTGGCAAGCCATATATAATTACAAGGAAAATAAAGTATTTACCACATGAGGAAATCATTGTGATATCCGTATCCAAGACATTTAAAAACTAGGCATACATCTAGCGTACACAATTGACCCAAATGATTCAGGTTAATTGAAGCTGCGTGACATTTGATTTATTGTATGTGTGGCATAACAATATGGTGAGTTGATGGGACTACCTCAAGCACGACTACGCCACCCTGGGGATTTCGCCCAGGGAAATAGTTGATTTAATCTAGCACACACACACTAGGGCACACAGGTTGGTGAAACTGAGGACGCTTAGAGACGTGTTTCCATAAATAATAAATATATGTTTATTAATACACAGGTATAAAATACACACAACACACAAAGACAAGGAATAACAAACACAACAGATGGATGAACACAACACAAACAGACACTGGACTGAGGCTTACCAGTCAGGCAGGAGTTTTAGACAGCAGGGATATATCTCCGGGAGGGGGGGAACACAGCAACCGTGCACTGCTCACACCAAATGCATATACGGTAAAGGGGTGAATCCACGCACAAACACACCAAAAGGGGCTCAAGACCACACACACACACACGGGAGATATTACCAGCGCTAGGGTGGGGAAGGAGGAACTACCTTACCTCGAGCACAGTCAACAGAACATTGAAGACGTAACAAACAGAAACAAAACAAAAGTACCCACACGAAGATGGACACAAATAAACAGAAAAGAAATATGAAAACAGTAACACAACCACGCAGACACAAGCACACGCAGGAGCAGCTGTAGCAAACTGCAGCTGCGTGGGAGGAGGACGAGACGTGAAGGGAGACGAGACAAACGATACAGTCACTGTAAGCAAAACAGCAGCGGCAACCCACCCAGGCCAATTCCTATGGGAGAGATGAGAACGTTACCGCCACACCACGTTAATAGTAAATATTAAAACAGAGGCAGCAAGGTAGCCTACCAGGCATCCAAGGGTATGAGACGCAAGATGACAGGCAGCAGCTTCTATGTGTCCGCTAGCTAAATACAAAGTGTAATAAACTGTGAGTAGCCAGCTTAAACAGAGTAACCGTTTGTGCAGGTCAAGGACCCAAACATACCTGTTTGCAGCGGCACACAACGAACACGTAATCCGTTTGACTGAACAGGATACGGAGTAATGGCTGGAACCACGATTTAAACAGGCTTAAACACACGACGAAAGGTGAACTGAGCTTTACGCAACAGGTACCATGAAATACGACGCATGCCCAGATGGCACGTAGTTGCCCATATATAGGAGCTAAGGAGAGGCACTTAATTAGGGCTCAATGAGACAGGCGGGGAGAAGCAAACAGACAGAGCAGTGACGTCAGCTTCTACCCGTCCTGCTACATTCTACCCCCCAGTCTTTCGTCGTCGCCCCGACGATGGACACCTCAAAGCTACAAATACCCCTTGGCTAACTCCATGGTCGAAACCACCCCGAAATAGCACGAGAAGTAAGGCTGGCAGGGTTTGCAAGCCCTTCAGCAGCTGCTTGGGGGAGCCGGTGAGGGTTGGAGTGCTGGCCAGCTGAGGCTCTAGTGGTTCGTCGCAATGGCAACGCATTAGCGTTGGGCTCAGTTACAAAAGCGGGAACTGGGGACCTTGAGGGCAAACTCTCACTTTCCAACTCAATCTCACCCAGGGCAGCAGGTACAGCCGCAACTGGGGCCGTCGGGACCATGGGTTGGCCAGAAGCGCACATACTCCTTGGGGCTGGGTCTGGCCATGAGCTAGAGGATGGTTGAGGTGCTTCCGGGACCAGGATAAGCCAGTCACCACTATCTAATTCTGCACTGCTTGAGGCTGGAGAGGCACTGCCCGGTGGACCAGCTGGTGGGTTGGGGACAGGCACGTTCCTCTCCAGCACACGTTTTAAAAGAGTGCGGTGGACCCGTTTGACCTTCAGCAGGCTATCTACGGGTGCAATGGTGTAGACAGAACCTCCCTCCGGAGGCGCTTTCAACACCTGATACACCACTGGGCTCCACAGGTCATGAATCTTGTGACGGCCTCTCACGCCGTAATCACGAAGATAAACCCGCTGACCCTCCACCAGTGGCGCATCGCGGACATGCTGGTCATGTTGAGCCTTGCGACGGCCTGCAGCCACCTTGAGTCGTTCCCGTGCCCCCTCAAAAGCTACCTGTAACCGGGTTTGGTGTTCCAGAACCCACTCATGCACACTCCCTGCAGCCGGCTCTGACACCCTACCAAGCAGAAAGTCTACTGGCAGTCGGGGTTCTTGGCCAAACATCAAAAAATGTGGTGTCTCACCGGTTGCCTGATGGGGGGTGCTGTTGTAGCAGAAGAGCAGCTGGGGGAGACACGACACCCAATCCCTCTTCCTGGACACTGGCAGGGTGCGCAGTAGGTTGTGCAACGTGCGATTAAAACGCTCGCACTGTCCATTACCCGCTGGGTGGTATGGGGTAGTGCGGGACTTCTGGACCCCATAGAGGTTGCAGAGCTGTTGAAGGAGCCTAGACTCAAAACTCCGACCCTGATCAGAGTGGATGCGGCCAGGCGCCCCAAACTTACAAAACCACTCGGCCACTAGTACTTGGGCCACCGTCTCCGCTCGCTGGTCCCTAGTTGGCACAGCTAAGGTGTATTTGCTAAAAACGTCCGTCATTACTAAGACGTTCTCATGCCCAGAAGCAGAGGGCTCCAGCAAGGTAAAATCAATTGCCACAATCTCGTGTGGACGCCCAGCTAGGAGATGGCCCATGAAGCTCTGCGCAGCCGGCTGGGTGTTCTTTGCCAACTGGCACCGCTCGCACTCTTGACACCAACGTGCCACATCAGAGGACATACCTGGCCAATAACAACGCTGCCGCAGCAATTCTGTGGTGCGCTCAATGCCCTGATGCCCATGCTCCTGGTGTAGCAGTGTCAATACCTCCGGCCTCAAGGTTGATGGTAGAACTACCTGGAGGATCTCCTCTGCCCCCTCAGGGCGAAGGATCCGGCGGTAAAGCACACCGTCCTGTTCCACAAGACGGTCCCACTGACGGAGCAGGGTCAACGCAGACTTGGAGAGCTGACGGCGTTCGTCAGGACCAGGTCGGGTCTTACGCCTCCAGAAATCAAATACCTCCCTCAGAACTGGATCGGCCCTCTGTAAAGAGTGGACATCAGTAGGAGAACGACAAGGTAAAGCGTCAATAAGTGACTGGCTAACCTGAACAGTGGGCCCTTGCTCCATGGCTTGCTGTAGAGAAGGCGGGACGGCTGTGCCCGGGATAAGTCCTTGCACCCCAGAGGGAGCAGCTTGGTTTTGCCGGGAAAGGGCATCGGCGTTTACATTGCTCCTTCCTGACCTGTACCGCAGCTCAAAATCAAAAGATGCTAACTGGGCAGCCCAGCGTTGCTCAGTTGCTCCCAGCTTAGCAGAGGACAGATGGCTAAGGGGATTATTATCTGTAAATACCAAACACTTATGTCCCAACAGATACTCCCTAAACTTCTCCGTCATGGCCCACTTGAGCGCCAAGAACTCTAGCTTCATAGAGCTATAATTGTCCATGTTGCGCTCAGTGGGCCGAAGACCACGGCTAGCATATGCAATGGGTCGTACCTTACCTCCTTGATCCTGGGAGAGTACGGCTCCTAGCCCCCCAAAGCTAGCGTCTACCTCCAGGATGAAGGGCAGCGAGAAGTCCGCATAGGCCAGCACGGGGGCGGTGGTGAGCTTGGCCCTCAAGGCCTCAAAGCTCGCCTGACAACCCGCTGTCCATGCACTAGCCAGACTCTGTTTGGTGGACCTGTGGGACTTGGACCCGGTTTGCTCGGCCACCAACCTGTGTAAAGGGGCTGCCAGTTTGGCAAACCCCTCCACAAAGCGCCGGTAATAACTGGCAAACCCCAAGAATGAGCGCAGTTCAGAGACGCTGGTAGGGTTACGCCACTGAGCCACTGCCTCGATTTTACTGGGATCAGTTGCGACGCCCTGGTCTGATATGACATGGCCCAGATATTTCACTTCCCTCTGAAAGAAAGCGCACTTAGTCAGTTTTGCCTTAAGACCTTGGTCATGCAGCCGGTCCAGAACAAGCTCCAACCGTTCTAAGTGCTGAGACACTGTGGACGAAAACACCACAATGTCGTCAAGGTACAACAACAGGGACTGGCACTGCTGATCACCAAATATACGCTCCATGAGCCGCTGGAACGTAGAGGGAGCATTGCAGAGCCCAAACGGCATTCGATTCCATTCGAATAATCCAAATGGGGTACAAAAGGCGGTCTTGGCCTTATCCCTCTCGGTGACAGGGACCTGGTTATACCCACTGGCCAAGTCCATAGTGGAAAACCAACGGGCCCCTGTCAGCGCATCCAGCGACTCCTCAATGCGAGGTAGGGGGAACGCATCCTTCCTGGTCTTCGCATTCAATTGTCGATAGTCGACACACAAACGTAGTGCACCATCCTTCTTTTTAACCAGGACAATTGGGGAAGCATATGGGCTGCAGCTCTCCCTAATTACCTGAGCCTCAAGCAGTTGATTGATGTGGGCCTTCACAGTCTCGTACTCTGATGGAGGTATGCGGCGGTAGCGCTGCCGAACAGGCGTTTCATCAACCAGGGGGATGTCATGGGAGAGCAAATTAGTGCAGCCCAAGTCTCCATCATGAGCCGAAAAAACGGTGTGATGCTTCTGAAGCAAGGCACTAACCTGCCTCTGCTCCGAACTAGACAGTGATGGCAGCTCAAGCGCTTTAATTTGGTCTAGTATGGAGTGCGGTGATGGCTGAACAGTGTGGGAATTAACAGTGGCCGTGATAGGCTGAACTTCAGTCACCCCTGAAGGCAGACTGACCACATACACACTCTGTAATGTGCCCAGGGTGGTACGTGGATACAGGAGCACATCTGCAGTACTGACATTGACCACTGGTATACAGGCAGTGCCACGGACAACCCTCACCAGAGCAGGGGAGGCCAACAACCCAGCCGGTAGGCCAGACTCTGGGGGTTCAAATAAAACAGTGCCATGAGCGTACAGTGCTGAGCAAGTGGACGGGATAAGCTTCATAGTCCCACCAGGGTTACGACACGCTTTTCCACCACGCACTTTCACCTGACCCACCATATCAGGGAGGGGCTGTGTCTCAGCATGACGGCACTGTTGCAATGCCTCAAGGAGGGGAGTAGGGGCCTGTGAGACCAAGGGCAGTTTGAAAAGAGCTGGGCCATGTTGTCCAAAAAGTTCCTGGTAGCACCTGCTAAGGACATTCATCCCTAGCACACCAGGAACTTTGGCGCACAGGTCACCAGGGGGGTCCTTTACGACCAGGATCCCACAGTTTGGTACAGACTTGCCACAAAGCTCCACACCTAACTCTATGTAGCCAACGTAGGGGATAGCAAGCCCGTTGGCTGCGCGGAGCTGAAGCCACTGACAACAGAACATTGAAGACGTAACAAACAGAAACAAAACAAAAGTACCCACACGAAGATGGACACAAATAAACAGAAAAGAAATATGAAAACAGTAACACAACCACGCAGACACAAGCACACGCAGGAGCAGCTGTAGCAAACTGCAGCTGCGTGGGAGGAGGACGAGACGTGAAGGGAGACGAGACAAACGATACAGTCACTGTAAGCAAAACAGCAGCGGCAACCCACCCAGGCCAATTCCTATGGGAGAGATGAGAACGTTACCGCCACACCACGTTAATAGTAAATATTAAAACAGAGGCAGCAAGGTAGCCTACCAGGCATCCAAGGGTATGAGACGCAAGATGACAGGCAGCAGCTTCTATGTGTCCGCTAGCTAAATACAAAGTGTAATAAACTGTGAGTAGCCAGCTTAAACAGAGTAACCGTTTGTGCAGGTCAAGGACCCAAACATACCTGTTTGCAGCGGCACACAACGAACACGTAATCCGTTTGACTGAACAGGATACGGAGTAATGGCTGGAACCACGATTTAAACAGGCTTAAACACACGACGAAAGGTGAACTGAGCTTTACGCAACAGGTACCATGAAATACGACGCATGCCCAGATGGCACGTAGTTGCCCATATATAGGAGCTAAGGAGAGGCACTTAATTAGGGCTCAATGAGACAGGCGGGGAGAAGCAAACAGACAGAGCAGTGACGTCAGCTTCTACCCGTCCTGCTACATATGGCTTTGTTGCATTTATTTAATGCCAGTATTATTATAAATCTTGTAAACTCATCTCTGTGTATGTGGACTTTATTTATGTACCTTGGGTTTGGTCAGCTGGTGCACTGGCTTGGGTGCCGATTTCCATGCCCCCAAATCCCTGCACGCTCTCAGGCGTGAGGGTAGACGTGGCGATGTCCTCTGCTGCCGTCAGATCCTGGGTCGAGGCAGATCCACCTCCCGTGAAGGCACGAGAACGTGTGTTACCTTCCAGCTTGGATGTTCCACGTCTCCGGACGTCATTATAGCGTTTTCGGCAACGTTTTCGGGTGCCCCGTTGCAGAAACAATCACGGCAATATATTGACATGCTTGCTTGACTTTGCTTACTTTTGGAGGGTTTCTCGCATCCCCATATATATCTATCTCCCGGCTTTTTACAAAGCCATACAATAAATCAAATGTCACGCAGCTTCAATTAACCTGAATCATTTGGGTCAATGTGTAGGCTACATGTATGCTTATTTTTAAAATATCTTGGATATGGATTTCACACTGATTTCCTCAAGTGGTAAATACTTTATTTTCCTTGTAATTATATATGGCTTGCCAAAAAATTGGTGTAAATCTCACGTCGGTCTCCTCGGCTGTGAA
Organism: Sprattus sprattus; assembly: GCF_963457725.1. Classification (NCBI taxonomy): domain Eukaryota; kingdom Metazoa; phylum Chordata; class Actinopteri; order Clupeiformes; family Clupeidae; genus Sprattus; species Sprattus sprattus. The sequence continues at coordinate 32,339,536 of NC_137921.1, read as the reverse complement.
CTTCTCCGGTCTTCCACCAGGTAATTCCGCCATCAAAATAACAAGCCGCTATGGACTATGCGCTTCTCGCTCTTAAAGGGAATGTGAAATGACGCTCCGATTGGTTTATTGCATATTACGCCCAAACCACACCTATGGCTGAGTAACCTCCTTTGGACCAACCCTTTTGACACTTGCGCTGGACGCAAGTGTGTTTTTTCCGCCGTTAAAATAGCAACTGCGCCATAGAGCCGCCCACACAGCTACTTGCGCTTGGCGCCGTCCTACTTGCGTTTCTGATCGGCAAGATAGGGCCCTTAGTGTTTGATCCCCTTCTCTTTTTGATATACCTAGGTTCAATTACCTGATGATATGCTTTCAGTTATGGTGGTAGGGGATCTAGACTTGTGTCACTGTTTAACACTCTCCACTGCCTCCATGTACCTGTATGCATACAATTCAAGAGCAGACATAAGATCAGCACAGTTACTTGAATTTCACAGTTACTTGAATTCCGAAATACAATCTTTCTTGCCCACTATGTTTCTTCAAATAATTAAACTTACCATTTCATCACTCCACCGAAAGAAATGACAGTTTATACACACACACACACACACACACAATACGGGTCCCCCCCCACACACACAATTCTTTGTCGACTTTATCTTAATGAAAACATTATTTTTATTGTGCTATTGTTGCTTCAAAGAACTGTATAAAATATGAACTCAGTATCTGGACCTTTAGCATGAAATAATGAAACCACAAAATGACTTGTATAATGCCTTTCATAGTCCTCATATATTGCATGCAATGCATTTATAATGTTATAAGACCGGTCCATTGGAATCATTTAAAATACTGCTTCATGCTGAAGTGATTACTTTTTTCTCTTTTTGAAGTGAACAGTTCATCTATAGAATATTGCCCTTGGTGTTCCTAAACATTAGGAATTAGTTTTGTATTATTATTTGAAACATGAAATATGTGTGTCACCCCATGGTGGAAACAACAACGTATTGCTGTGGATTCAGAGAAAATTCAACAATAAGCATAAAAAACATTTAGAACATGCATCAATGTTACACCATAATGAACTGTTTTTGTCTTAGGGGCATGAAAACACACATGCTTTCCGATGTGATATTGCCCATTTCAGTTTGCACATTTAAATCATATTTCATTTCTGACACTCCAGGCTTCCTGTTTAGAGGGTGGTCTCGTGGGGGAGCGCTGCACAGCTGCAGGGGGAGGTGAGCACAAATGGCCGTGCTCCAAACACCAGCCACTAGAACGTAATGAAACTCAGCATTATTGCAATATTTGCTGCAATCATTGCAGCCCTGAAGGGTGCATGGAAATCGTAATGACTTTGTAGGTTTCCTGCCAATTATGACACTCTCATCTCACCCTTTTTCTGGTCATAACTGCAGAGGGTACTCCAAACACACAGGGCTTGTTGGGACCCCTGCAGCAATCTGATGCTATGATTGAGCATAAAAAAGAGCAATTCTGGTGACAGTATTGTTTTAGGTCCATGGTACCATGTAAAGCTTAGCCCATGGGTTTGAACTAGGAGAAAGCACTGTATTTAAAGCACAAAGGCTTATGAGTTAGTGTCAAATAAGAAATAAATGCAATGAAGATGCATTAACATTAAAGCGCCCACACAAAGCTCATTAGCTACGGAGCACATTGTTCATGTTTATCCTGTTTTATTTTCACATTAGCATGTTTGATAACCCCCATCTGATAGAGTGGCGGCAGCAAATGTGAAAACGCACTCAAATGCTTTTGAAAATACACCTACGGATGGAAATTAATGGCAGATGGAAGTTCAGTTCAGCTTTGAGAAACGTTCAAGTAAAAAAAGCCCTCTTAAACGCTGTCCTCACCGATAGGCTACTAAAAGATGTCCAGAATATGTTTCTGCTGTAAAGACAAATCAGAGAGCTAACATGAACTACCATCATTCAGTGCGGCCCTTGGTCTTTGACGTCTCCTTTTCAAACACCCCTCGAACAGCTGCTCGATTGCTCTTGAGTTTATTTTCATATCTTCACTGGTGAAATTCAAAATGATCACTCTAGTCTGTCCAGTCTCATCATGTTGAATTACAGCCAGGCCCTAGATTTGATAGACAGAAAGCATTTTGTGATGGATGCATTTTGTCCACTCAAATATAAAAGCCTTAACATTTTGTCAAATACATCAAATACAGGAAAAGAGACTGAATAGGCTTCTTTTGTGAAAATGTTTTCCTGAGTCCTCTATCACACTTTTGAATGCATATGTATATCGTAACGGTGTTAAGTATAAGACAGCATGTGTTATCGGCAAACGTTTGCGTTGTCATGTGAATCCATTATTAAACTGAAGTTATAGATTGTTAATCCATTATTAAACTTAGCATTTTGATTGTTTAACAGATAGGCCGATGTTTGACACTGTCCAATAAGTGACATAGTCATTCCATGCTGCTGAATCATTATGTTTAAGTGACTAGTTGCTAGGTAACTGAAGGAATTGTCCAGTTGCTGTTGTGACTCAGCAGATCACATGATGAATTTCATTAAGGTAAACAAAAATACTTCTTTCCGAGGAACCAAACTTTCCGTTTGAATCACAGAGTGTCATTATCTGTTAGGTGTTCCACACTGCAGATAGGTGGATGTGGATCTAGGTATAAACACTAAGATTACCCCTCCACACAGATGTCAAAAGCTAGAGACAAGGGTCTGTCTTATCCATGACCTCAGTGTGTGTGTGTGTGTGTTTTTGTGTGTGTGCCCTTTTAGACAACTCATTTCTCTTCAGTGATTTGTCAACAGCTCTGTTATTTGTGCCTAAAAGACATTCTTATAATGCATCTAGTGGAAAGACAAGTGAAGAGAAAGTCTAGGATGAGAGTGCATTTCTCAATGTGACAGACAATGAGAGCCACCACAACCTTCACCTTCCCTAATTAGTGAGACTTATTTGCCAAGTGTAGGGTCCAGTCCTGGAGAGACACCTCCACTGCAGCATAGACAAAGTGCTTCTTTCACATTGCGGCTACTTAAATCTGGCTATTCTGTCAGCAACTTACTGCTGCAATGGAATTGAATGGATTTTTATCAATTTGTGCCATGTGCTTGACATATCTCATACATGAATGCCCTATGTGAGTGTTCAAAGACAATAAAAAAGGGAGCTGTCGGTTCATTCGCACAGATCATCAAGGCAAATTATCCATAAAAAAAATACAGTTGAGTCAGTTATGTTATCTCCGGGATAGTATTGATCACAGCGTGGCTCCAACGATTATTCTCTCACAGAGCAGAAAATCATTAATATACAAAATGCCACTCATGAACAAAACTGAATTTAAGTCACATCTTGTACTGGATTGGAATAGGTTTTTTTCTGTTGGTTTGAGAAGCAACAGCTGTTACTTGCCAGTGACCACCACAGATGCTGCAAAGATCCCAGTATTATGTGTAGGCCCATCCATATTTTCACTCCAAATTGCTCTTGGCACATGACATACTGCACACTTGCACCAAATTCTAAATCAACATAAAATATTATATACCTCACCAGCAAATATCCACCTGTCTGTGCATTTCAACGTCCTGCTACCATTCCGAGAGGTATTACCTAGTGTTGTTTCTATTAGGGTGACCAGACGTCCTCTTTTTCCCGGACATGTCCTCTTTTTGAGACCTATAAAAAGCGTCCGGCAGGGATTCCTAAATTGTCCGGGATTTTGCCTCGTCGACGAGTCTGTCTATTGCAGTCACCGCGGCGGCCGATAATTGAGGAGTTGAGGAAACACACCAGCGGCCAATGACTGGTTAGAGCTCTAAGAAAATAGCCTACCATATGCTATATATACCGTCGGAATGGCCAACCTATCACGGTCATGGTGGCCATTATTTTGTAGAAAGGAAATAGTCAGTAGCAATCTATAACACAATTATATGCTTATCCTACATAAACTATGGAAACTATTTAAAAAAAACGATTCAATTAAATGAATAATTTCTTATTTTCATTGGTATTGTTGTCATATACAGATATGCAATGATTTGTGGGTAATATTTTGATGTCCAATGTCAAGTCTCTATTTGATCATGTGACTAGACGATCTAATGATGCAAAATCTAAACGTCAAGACCTAGAGGCAAAGTACACAGGCAAGCACCTTTCAAACATAAAGGTGGTGATGCATGATATGCGTTTTCAATGGAAAGGATAGCCAGCCTCTCCTGCTCCATGCGGCCAGGTAGGTAGGTCTTACTGAGTTTCAATTTGGAAAAAGATCACTCGGCTGTTACCACTGTCACATATGTCAGAAACAATAGCAGAGCAGTGCACTGCACACCTTACCGAAGGTGGATTTTAGGGAATGATATTCACAACCTGCATCTTGGCAAATTGGGAGACTACGGACTGCTAGGCAATCTGCTCCAAAACAGGCCCTGAATGATAGGTCGCAGCCGAGCACCTGTTTCATTGTATATGTGTTTTTCAGATGTTAGTAAAGCTGCTGTGCCGCCGCAACAAATCGTGCTTTTCTTAAGTGTTTTTAAAGAACCTTTCAGCACTTTGACCGTTTGTTTACGTTAGTGTGTCAGAGTGCTATTGTTGATAGCTTTCTTTTTCACATGTCTACTTTCCCAATACAATAGCCTTAGTAACTAATTCGACTGTAGAATCCAACACATTTCTGGTAATAGGCCTATGTATTGGTAGATACATTAATATTAATACATTAATATTAATGAGAGGGAGGCCAGCTATTAGAGTTTGTTGTTGCTTTATCTTTAGCAAAAGGAGAGATGACACAATGGATTATACATAATTACAACAACATTATACATAATTAGGAAAGTTTAACTTTTATATAGGCTATATATATATATATATACGCCTAATGGTGTGTGTGTGTGCGCGTGCCTCTTAACTAGTAAATAGCGCGCACTAGGGCCCTTGATAATAGCATGCCCCCCCCCCCCCCCCCCCCCCCCCGACCGTCACCGCTGAAGTGTCCTCTTTTTCACCAACTCAAATCTGGTCACCCTAGTTTCTATACATGTTGATGATTCTGATGTGACAGGGTTATTACATTTCATCTGTATCCAGAATGCAAGCTGGATAAAAGCGATGACTTATGGACGTCTTCCCTCCGATTTTGAAAGACCATCTGTCTGACAGGCAGTATGTGATAGGGGCCCTAGGCTCATAGACTATAATAGGGCAGGTAGACTGATCGTATGAAATGATGCAAATACTGTACTAGCTGGCTCTGGGGAGATGCACTCCCGTTGCTAACCACTGCGATTTCTTTTGTACATGTGAACACATTGTTCCTGCATTTGTACCCTGATCTGTAAGGAGACTCTCATCTGTAAAGAGCCATAAGCATTCGGGTGCTAGGCTAAGCGTTTTCATCAACTGTCTTACACCTTAAAGGTTTGTTTTAGGCAGGAGGAAGGAATATGTGTTTTTTTTAAACCATCTGTTTGTGTATGCACTGAATCACTTGTTTTTATTTATGGGTGTTCTTTTTCAGTATTTGCCTATTTTGAACACATGATCATATAAATAGTCAGTTTAGTCACAATGCATGTTGAAAAACAAATTCACATTTCCCCTCTCTCAACTCAAATCAGGTATATACACAATAAAGTTATCCAGATGAACCATATGGCACAGACAACTTCAGTTAAAAGCCTACACACAGTGTCCATTATTGATATGGTTTTCCATTTCGGTAAGTGCCCTTTGGACCAATCAAAAAAATCCAGTTTACCAATCTATCGCTTTTACCTTAGAGCGTCCCAGTAGGAGGGCTTTTAGATGCGGAGTGAATAGGAGTTAATGCTCTTGGAAATCTTGGTTTAAGTGGTAGGAAATGTCAGTTTCAGGGCTTTGAAGCCATAATGGTCACAAAAACCTCTCTCTGGTACAACTGCAGTAATGATGATTATACATTGGTGCGGAAGTCACAAAAGAAATAGAACAGCAGATCTTTTTTATTCAGAACCACATTGCAAAATGTGCATTTGCATTGTCCCTAACTGAAATCTCACTCATCTGACTGAAAGCTTTCTTTTACCCTAATTTCCCCCTTAGTTCTACTTCCCCTGTATTTGTGCAAGCTTATTAGGCAGTGCCGGTGTATTTTCTTTTATGACAGCTCAACCATCTTTTGTCCATCTTAATTGCAATTTATCATCAGTTAGCGAAATAAGCTGAAACATTGTTGGCGTTTTTGTCTTCTTCCTTCAGTCATGCCATCATATTTACATATGAAAAGATGAATCACTGTTGAACCCAGGAGAAGCTGTTCCGTACCTTTCACAGTGGATGATTGGTCCATCTCACAAAGCTCTCAGTATCTGCCCTAAGACTGCTGTCCTCCAGCTGAGTCTTCTGCAGGTCTGTATTTATATATATCATCCAAATCCATCTGAGTATGAAATCATACATTTATTATTGGCGGTAGAAGGCTAATGTAAATGGTCAAAGAAAATTGGTATGAACAGTGGATGGAGCTATACCACCAGTTTTTAGTCAATTTCACTGCCCAACACCACCCTACCCCTCCCCCTCCATGACTTCATGTCAGAACTGGCCATGTTAGAACAGATTGCCATGGCAACCAGGTCTGTGCACGAGAATAATGCTTCTGCTGGAAGTTGTCGCTGTGGTTATCTCCCCCCCCCCCCTTTTATTTCTTTCATTTCTGCAGATGATTTAAATTCAGTGTCCTTCATTTTGTGACACTCAAAATGTCACAAATTGAACTTCCATTTATAGTTTGGTGGAGTGCTTTCGTCAAGGCCATAAAGAAGGGGGTCTTCACCTGGACCTATAAACTAAAAGTGTTGCTAAATGCTTGTTCCACTTTCACTCCTGTAGCCCTGATGGTAGTGTCCACCTCTGAGGCAAGCTGAAGTGATCACAGCCTTTGTAATGTATACTCAGGGGCAAATTATGTTTATTTATGCCTAACTGACACTGTGTGACATACGATGTAGTAAGTCACACTTTACGTTCCAGTCGGTCTTTCCGCACGTACAATGCTCACATTGAGGTAAATCACACCGTGGAATCATCCCAATCTCAGACTGGACAACTGCAATTCACTGTTCGCTGGGCTCACTGGCAAGAACATCCAGAAGCTGCAGTACATCCAGAGCAGCGCTGCCAGGATCCTGATGAGAGTCAGGAAATACAACCACATAACACCCATTTTACACTCACTACACTGGCTCCCTGTATCATCCCGCATTGACTACAAAGTCCTCCTACTCACTCAATGTATAAACGGTCATGCCCCCCCCCACCTGCAAGAAGTCATCACTCCCCAAACATCAAACCGCACCCTCAGATCCAAAAACAGTTAGCTCCTGCAGGTCCCAAACACTAGGCTACGCACCATGGGCGACCGGGCCTTCTCCTCTGCAGCACCGCGACTGTGGAACAGCCTCCCGGACCACTTAAGGGCAACACAGACACTAGACTGTTTTAAGACTGGCCTAAAAACCTTTTTATTCAGAAAGGTGTTTGCTACTTAAAAAAAAAAAAAAAAAAAAAAAAAAACGTATTATCTTTAACTATGCTTTTGTTATGAACTGTTTTTAACCTTGTAGCACTCTGAGACTCTTTTTGAATGTAGAGCGCAATACAAATAAAATGTATTATTATTATTATTATTAATAACCCGATCATTCAGGAGCTGGAGCGTTGATTGTTCAGGCTTTTAATCAGGCAAAAGGCTGAAATCATATCTGTGTCTGTCCGGCTGTACCCTCTTCCCGTACCAATTGTCCACACATTCATACATGAATTCAAGATAATTATTCAAGAAATAAGCTACTGAGTATGAAATCTGGTCAGAGCACTGTTTCAGATCACGCCAATCCATACATCCACAGTCCACAGTCTCCCCCTGCCTAGAATTCCACACATGAGGATTTCATGATCCTCCCCACCCTTCTTCCTAGTGCCAGAGTGCAATGTAAATTGGCCGAGAAGGCCCGCAGACAGCCCTGGTGGCTCTACAAGTAATAGTTTCGACTTGCACTGTGATAAGTCAGAAACCCGGAGGCCTGCAGATACACTGTGCTGAGCAGTGCCATTTATCAAGCCTGACTGGAAGCTCCTGGTGGCCATATTATGAGACTGTGCCGGACACCAGAAGGCAGACAGAGGTTTGGCAGGTAAAGTCATTACTTTGGCACACATACCAGGCCTCTCTACTAGGTGCATGCATTAGATCACACATGTATGCTCACAACACGACTGCTTATTTATTTATTGCTGTTATTGTTGTTTATGGTGGGTTTTATATTGTCATCGCTTAGAAGCTGCTATCTCAGGGAAGGCTCCAAATTGTCATTTCCACCTTTCCTTTTTACAGGGTTGTGTCAGAATCCAAATGTTTTTAAGAGAGATTTTTTACTAGTGAAACCCCCTTAGGATGTAGAAGGATTAAAAGTGGAAATGAAGGAAGTGGAGTCCACAGTGTGAGCAGAATTCATTGCTCTTTACCCTTCATCATGACAACCAAGGTTTCTGGGTATAGCCATGATGGGGAGTGGGGCACTGGTGGTATAGGGTGGAGGGGGGGGTTCAAAGCTGTTAAAATGATCTCATTTGAATTCTCATAATTAGGATGTTGGACATTTAATGATGGACTTTGCAGCCTGCCGTCCTGCTGGAGGTGTGGGCCCAGTCAGTCAGCGTAATAAGAGTGCTCTGCTGGCTTTGAATGCCTTTCCTTCCACTCCGTTGCACTGCCATAAAACACTGTGTGTCACAGAGAGACGTGAACCCCAATTCAGAGACAGCCTTGAAATCATGACTAAAGGATGACGAAATTCTTCTTTCCTTTAAAAGGGTGATTTTGAGATATATGTGACCATTGTATGCCTTAATAAAAGTTCTGCCGTGAAGACTTGGGAGGCAGAAAAATAATTCAAGATTTAAATCTAGATAGGCTGTTACAATGATGAAAAAAGATAATGACCAAGATATACAATAAAAAAAGATACACAGATAGCAGTCTTTCGCAAAAGTATAAGTCAGGTCCTGCCGAGGGCAACAGCGAGCAGCCTCTCCCCAGAACATAAACACGGGGACCAACTGGTGGTGTTTTTTTAGAATGATTATAATGTTAATAAAGGACAGCAAACCACACACACAAAAGTTGAACTGGTTGTGTTGACTGCACAAAAAAAAAAAAAAAGTGACAGGGTTGTAATAAGCTTTCAATTGCCAGCCTAAATGTCAGTGTTTCGCCTTTCTCCTTGGGACAGCTCAATACATCTCTCTGATCTTATAAGGGATGTGTCACATGTGTTCCAGGATATATTGGTTCTTTGTCAAAACAAAGCCTGGAAGGTATATGACCAATTTACTACATTGTCTCAAAAGGAAGCCATCTTGCTATACAGCTAGCGCATGTATACGGGAACTTTTTGAATATGCTTGTCTCGTTTTCCTCCATGGACTAATTAGCAAATATTCTGCCACCATTTCATGATCAAGATACATATATTTTTTGTATCAAAGTGGTCTGATCGTCACTGATGATCTGAACACGAGTGCAGAGGCTTGGGCACTTAATGTATGCCTTCTCCCCCTTGCTCGTTTCATTTTTATTTTAACTGTAATCCCATGGCGTTGTTATTCTAACTTCCTGTTATCAGCCTTGTGTGGCTACTCAGCCTAGGATTGAAGTGGAGCAGATGGCGTGCTTGGTTGTCAGTGTGATTTGCAGCACCACTTAAAGCAGTGCACAGTATGATTCATATGTTTCATATCCCTTTTTTTAGATCTTTTCTCTGGACCTGATTAATGGATTCTTAATCACTGTCGCAAGTGAGGTACACGTCTAGATGCAAGAGTGACAGAAGATCTACAGCCATGTACGGCAAAGCATTAACTAAGTTAGTCAGACTGTAATGCTTGTAATTAGGCGACCAGCATGCCCTGCTCGGTGTGAGAGCAAATTGCTGCTTGGCAAAGAGAAAAAAAAAGAAATGGGGAGAGAACATAATCCCTTGACAACCCACACACTTTGGTTTCAACACAGACCCAAGCAGTGATCACAATCTTTGTCTAGACATTCAGGATGCAAGTGCAGTTGTTTTTTAGGTAGCGTTTGAATGTATCACAATTATGGCTGAATATTGAGTGAGGGTATGCACGACTGAAGGCCCTAGGTCAGGGCTCTTCAATTAGTTTGGAGCTGGGGCCGGTTCTTGAAACTGAGGCAAAGCCAGGGGCCGGAGGATATGAGTAATCACGGTAACTTATAAAGAAATTACAACAACATACTGAAGGAGTCAATATATTCTATTTTGTAAGTCCTAGAGGCGCATAGGCCCAAGGATTAAAAAATCAAACCAGGTGAGCAATAACCAAGCCATATTAACAGACAATTGAATAAATGCAATTAACTAACAAAAACATGCACTTCATTGTACATAGATGTACCAACACAACTTTACTGGTCATTATCCTCAATATTTAAGATTAAACTGATTTCAGTGACAGGCTCAATCAAATGTATCTCCACCAACAAAGTGCATTGCATGGAACTGAATAGAATTGCAACAACTTAAAAGTGCATGGTATATCAAGGAAAAGTGTTTCAAATTTCACTCAGTTCAGGTGAACTGTATCAGTTCTTTAGAATTTCATTCATTTAACTGGCAAACAACTTCCAAGTGCACCAACTCTTTTTTTACTATTCTGCCTGTGCTTCTTTGTGGCATGGTTCCTCTAGCCTGCTAAATTGGCTTGGCAGATAGATAACAGTTTTCCCAAGAGAAAGTCTGAAGCTTGAAGTTCTTTTCAAACCTTTACTTAAGAAGCACTGTAAACTGAGCAGACATACAGAGTAATCTTGGCAATCTCATCTCGTAACATTCGTTTCTAAAAACAATCACTTAGCATTGCATCTTTAACTGTGATAGAAATTACGTTAGCTTAATGCTAACTTAAAGGGGAAATTACATTGAGACCGCGCTAGCGTTTAGCATATTCATCAAAGTAAACAATTCGAACAAACTACGTTTACATTATGTAATGACAGATAGTGACCTGAAGAGGTCAGGGTCATATACCAAGGGCATTGTTCTATGCCAAGCAGAAGAAGCGTTACACACATGAGGAGTAATTACGTTGTGTTGTACTAAAGAGACGGTTCGGAAATAAACCAGACACTGAGAACTCACGCGTGGTCTTATGCCTGTTAGTTACTTAGCTACAGACATTACATGGTGTCAGACATAGTTAGACAGTGTGTTGGTAATACGTAATACGTTATGGCAAAGTTTAGAGCACCGAACGAATTCAAGTTCGAGAGTCCAACAGAATGGCCAGAGTGGAAACAGAGATTTTGCCGCTACCGGCTAGCCACGAAGCTCAACCTAGAAGATGGCGAGATACAAGTGAGTGCACTTATCTACGCGATGGGAAGTGAGGCTGAAAAGATATTCAGCTCATTCGAGTTTCAGGATGAAGATCATAAGGAGGACATTGATGAGGTAATGAAAAAGTTTGACGAGTACTTTATTCCAAGACGTAATATCATACATGAACGAGCATGTTTCTACCAACGTTGCCAGCATTCCGGAGAATCGGCGGAGATGTACGTTAGGACTTTGTATGACATGGCGGAACATTGTCAATTCGGAGCTACGAGAGATGAACATATAAGGGATCGTCTTGTAGTAGGAATAGCAGATAAAGAACTTTCGCGCCAATTCCAGCTCAAAGCAGACCTGACTCTCGCGCAGGTTATTGAACGGGTGCGCCACGCAGAGGTGGTGACTAAACAGATCAGTCTTCAAGCCAACAGACCGGAACATCAGCTAGCCAACATTGACGCGGTGAAATGGAAAGGTGGACAGTATGGAAAGAAAGGCCATGACAACTGGAGAAGCGGGAACAGCAGCCAGGGAGCCTACACAAAGGAGGAGTGTGGAAGATGTGGTAAGCCACAACATTCTGATGAAAAACGTTGCCCTGCATTCAAAAGTAAGTGCAATAAATGTCACAAAAATGGACACTGGGAACGTAAATGTCAGTCTAAAGCAGTCAGGGAAGTCACAAGTGAACAGCCTGAACAGACATATTTCCTTGGTGCTGTTGACCGTAAGAATGAGGAAAATAAATGGACTGTAAGCTTAACCATAAACAATGTGATAGTAGCTTTCAAGATCGACACAGGAGCTGACGCTACCATTATCGATCAAGACACATTCAAGAAGATGAGTCCTAAAATACAGTTAGGGCCTCCAGACACACGTTTTGTAAGCCCAGGGGGCGACCTCAAATGTGCAGGCATGTTCCAAGGCACCACCAGCTACAGAGAGAAAAGGTTTTCTTTCAAAGTGTATGTGATGGAGGGAACAAGCTGCTTATTAGGCCGTGAGGAAGCAGTGAAAATGGGCCTAGTGAAGAGGTTGGACGAGGTCAGCGGTGTGTTTGGATCGAGCGGGCTATTGAAAACAGAGCCAGTCAGAATAGCCCTGCATGATGATGCCCAGCCGTATGCAGTGCCAACAGCCAGACGAATACCCCTGCCACTGGTACCGCTGGTGAAGAGGGAACTACAGCGCATGGAGGATGAGGACATAATCGAAAAGGTGACACAGCCAACTGAATGGTGTGCCGCCATGGTGCCGGTCCTCAAACCAAACAAGAGAGAGGTCCGTCTCTGCGCCGACCTCAGGAAACTGAATAAAGCTGTGAGGCGAGAGAGGTTTGTCCTACCTACAGTGGAGGAGATAATGCCCAGGCTCGCTGGTTCAAAAGTGTTCACATCATTAGATGCAGCAAGTGGATTCTATCAGATTCCTCTGCATGAAGAGAGCAGGATGCTCACTACGTTCATTACTCCGTTTGGGAGATATGCCTTCCGCCGTCTCCCTTTCGGAATAACATCAGCGCCTGAAATTTTTCAGAGGAAGATGGCAGAGACTTTGGCCGGCCTTGAAGGAACAGAGATCTTCATGGACGACGTCTTGATCCATGGTGAGACTGAGGAGCAACACGACCAACGCTTAGCAGAGGTGTTAAAGGTCATCGAGGCGGCAGGACTAAAGCTCAACAAAGCCAAGTGCAAATTCAAACAGCGACAGGTTCGTTTCCTGGGTCACGTAATCGACGAGACAGGGGTCAGTGTTGACCCAAGCAAAGTGACGGGAATAGAGAACTTCCCACAACCACAGAACGTGACAGAACTCAAGCGGTTCTTAGGCATGGTGAATTATTTAGCCAAGTTCATCCCAGAGCTATCAACAGTGGCCCATCCACTGTATGAGTTACTGAAGGGAGACACAGAGTGGATGTGGGGTCCCGCACAGTGTGAAGCATTCAGAAATCTAAAGACTGCATTAGCCACAGATCCGGTACTTACCTTCTATGATTCCAACAAGCCCACCATCGTGTCAGCAGACGCCAGCAGCTACGGGCTGGGGGGTGTCCTACTCCAGCAGCATGGGGAGAGCTGGAAACCCGTGGCCTACTGCTCCAGACGATTAAGCGATGCGGAGAAACGGTACGCACAGATTGAGAAGGAGTGCCTTGCCAGCGTGTGGGCCTGTGAACGGTTCGACAAGTACCTGTATGGACTGGACAGTTTTAGACTGGTGACTGATCACAAACCACTGGTACCCCTCATGAACAGTAAAGATCTGGACTGCGTCCCAATCAGGTGCCAGAGGCTGCTGATGAGGCTCATGCGTTTCAACGCCACCGCAGAGCATGCACCTGGTAAGACATTAGCAGTAGCAGATGCACTGTCTAGGGGCCCAGAGCAGTGTCAGGGGGATGGGGTTTGTCACGAAGATGTAGCAGCACACATTGAGGCTGTTATGGACCAGGTCCCAGCCACACCACACAGAATGGTAGAGCTAAGACAGAACACTGCAAATGATAGCCAGCTCCAGACAGCCATAGGTTTCATTAGGAGTGGGTGGCCTGAGTTTGAAAACAAGGTGCCGGAGGGAGTTAAAGACTTCTACAAAGTGAGAGGAGAGCTATCAGAGGTAGAAGGTTTAGTCACTAGAGGTCAACGCATCGTCATTCCCACTGAAATGAGAGAGGAAATGCTAAAAAGAATTCACGATGGGCACCAAGGCCTAGTGAAGTGCAGGGAAAGAGCTTACCAATCAGTATGGTGGCCTGGAATAGCTGATGAAATAACGAGAACAGTACAGCAGTGTACATTCTGTAGGGAGAATAAAAACACTCAGAGAAAGGAGCCATTAATGCCTAGTGAGCTCCCATCCAGGCCATGGCAGAAAATTGCTATAGATCTGTGTGAGTATAAGAAGCACAACTACTTAGTAGTGTCAGATTATTACTCCAGGTATCTTGACATTTTGAATCTGCCTACAACTACTACCCACCAGGTTGTAGCTAAGCTGAAAGCCACATTTGCACGTTTCGGTATCCCCGAAGTGATAGTGAGTGACAATGGGCCCCAGCTAGCTTCAGCAGAGATGAGGGAATTTAGTGAGGATTATGATTTTGTCCAGGTCACATCCAGCCCTCACTACCCCCAGAGTAACGGGCAGGCAGAGAGGGCAGTTCAGATAGCTAAATCCATATTGAGACAGAAAGACCCCCTCCTAGCCCTAATGACATACAGAGCCACACCCACCTCATCGACAGGAGTCAGCCCAGCGGAACTGCTGATGGGCAGGAAAATTAGGACCACCTTGCCCATCTTGCAGGACAATCTGAGACCCAGCTGGCCCGATGAGGATGAGATCAGGCAGGCAGACGCTGCAGCCAAGCAGCGGCAGGCCTACTTTTACAATCGCAGAAATGGAGTTAAGATTCTACCACCCCTGAGCCCAGGGGACTCCACGCTAATGAAGCTGGATGGACAGAACCAGTGGACAATGCCTGCTGTTGTTCATAGCTCTAGCTCCACTCCAAGGTCCTATGTCGTTGAGACAGCACAAGGTGAGCGCTACAGAAGGAACAGGCGCCATCTGCAGTCTACGCCTGTCAAAGAAAGTTCTGACCAGGTGACTCCAGAGGTCACTGACACTGATACTGGGGACACACAGGGTGCGGGGACACAAACACAATACACTCCCACGCGACCACAAGGGACTGTGATCGTCACTCGTTCTGGCAGAGTGAGCAAGCCCCCAGTCAAACTGAACTGGTGAATAGGGACTGCAGGGCTGTCTTGGAGAAAACTCAGGGTCAAGAGACTTTGCAGTACGGCCTTTGGGGGAGGGAGTTTTGGAAGAAAAAAAAAAGGGAGGGGAAATGTTTGATTGATGAATGATTTTGGGTTGCAGAAAATGCACTTTCAACATCTTTGTAGTTCAACGTCTTTGGCGAACTATTTCTTTGCTTTTTAACACTACGAATGGTAACAAATAAATTGTCAAAAGACATACTGTGTTTAGTAATTTTTTCGTTTTGGCAAGTAGCCGTGTAATTAACGGGATAATGTATAGAACGCCGGTCATTATCGGGAAAATAAGCCCCTTCAGGGTGAAGCAACACCCCTCCGCTTCGCTTATTTTCCCGATAATGGCCGCCGTTCTATACATTATCCCTTACGTATTACTTGACACTAACCCAGAGCGCAGCTGCTTCTGAAAAGTACATGGAGCAGACTAGGGCTTGGTGTATCCCAAAGTTTATTACCATGAGAGAACAATAGTGAGTTTATGCCTGTGTGTAATGCTAAGTGCTAATGAATCAGAGGTCATATTTCCTTCTGGATAATTGTATCCCTAATCAAGTCTCACAACTGAAGTCTTGACTGTAGGACACTTCGTTAAGTCTAGTCATTTTGATTGGCATATTTTTTTAAGTAATTTGTGAATGCTTAAGTGAACAAACGCCATTCATTGCATACATTAAAGTGAATTCAAACCTTACAGAGCTAATAGAGGTAAGATAGACAGCAACAGTAAGATAGACCGATAAAGATACTAGCTGTTTTCAAATGTCAGAACAAGCCATCCAAAATGACATTACATTTACATTTACGTTTACTCATTTGGCTGACGCTTTTATCCAAAGCAACTTGTAAAGTGAGGAACAACAATCAAGCTTCAATACAGTTGGAGACCTTGGGAGTAAGCACTAAGTATGAAATCTATTTAATTAGACAAAGTGCAGAGAGATCAGGTAAAGAAGTGCACAGTAAGTGCAAATCAGGCTTGTTAGGGTGTTAGACGGGGCGGACTGGGACAACAAATCGGCCCGGGCATTTTGAACCAGACCGGCCCACTAAATTCGATAACACACCTTTTTAATCTCGAATGTCTACACCAACCAGGCTTATAGCTAGCAGGGCGTCTGCCCTATAGTCTACTAAAAAATAAGAAGAAACGGGACGCCCTACTTTTAGGCAGGACGGCCTAAAAACGCCCTATTTTTCTCCCGTTTTCCCTGTTAACTTCGCTGAATGTGATCAAAATTCACCGTTTCAGTCGCTTCAGTGCTTAGCGAAGTCTAGAATCATACATATGACCTGCCAATTAGAAAATACAAATAGCATTGCTGTATTCCCGCTACAACAACGTTACATCATGATTCCAACGAAACATTGATTCACGGGCTCGCAGAAGCTCCAGAAGACAGCTGTCTCACCGCACGTCACTGAACCTATTACTGTATGAGTTCAACAAGAGTTTGTGTGTTAAGGTGGTGGTCTTAATTAATCTAAATGCAATACACATCATACACTTTAAAGCTTTGTTCAGAATACGGAGGTATAAGATCGGTCGATATTTTCCATGAAAATAGCGACTGAAGAACCCCCTGTTCTCGTCTCCGAGAGGACAGGCTGTATTGCTCCCTTTTCTAGAAGGGAGTCTATTTCCTCCTGTAGGAAACGCGCTTGATGAGGTGGCATTAACGTTTGAACTACGCCCCTGAACTTCGGGGGGGACGGGAAAACTGGAGCGTATAACGGGCTATCATAATTCGGTATCTGGACAAATTGGCATATTTTCGGAATACCAGGGTTTGGGAATACTGGGGTTTCGGAACAATTGACATGGCACCGCGCACCACTCAAACACACAACATAGAGTGTAGGCTAACGGCTGGCTGTTTCAGAGTAGGCCTACAGTAGGCTGAGGGCTAGCAACAGCTACAGACTTGTCTTGTATTTAGCTATGCAAACGAACTTGGCCATAGAACATAGATTCTAAGTCAAACATATTTTAGAGACGTTTTAATTCATGATCAGTAAGCTTACCGTAGGTCGTTGTATCGTATCTCCCTGGCTGTAGCCACCAGCACTGTCATCCACGGGAACTGATGGCAAAGTTTAGCTAAAGGTTATGATTGGACGAGACCCTAGTCACTCAAGAAGACGGCCAATGGGCCGCAGACTAGCGTGCGCGTGTCAAGCATGTCAAGGCCATTGGCCACGCTGTTTACCGTCCTAATGCATTATGTAGGCAGGTCCAAATCGAAAGGGGTTTGTGTTGGGTCAGCCCAGGGGATGTGATTGGGCCAGCCCAGTGTCAGTAGGGCCGCTGATGAACTAATTTCGTGGGCCAGCCGGTCAGACCATTATATGGGGAAAAAAATTAAAAAATAAAATTCGGGACCATCGGCCCATATTGCACCCCGGCCCAGCGGGCAAACGCCCGGTATGCCCGATGGCCAGTCCGTCCCTGGTGTTAGAGGTGTTAGGAGAGGAGGTGCTCTCTGAAGAGATGAGTCTTCAAGAGATTTTTGAAGATAGAGAGGGGCGCCCCTGCTCTGGTAGTATTTAGTAGTTCCACCATCGGAGAACCACAAATGCCTTGAGCCTTGGTTACTGTATAGGGATGGCAATGCCAGACGACAGTCATCGGAGGAAGTGTCCTAGAAGGAGCACAGACCTGTATGCTTGAGAAAGAGCTGTCTACAAGCATATGCTCACTATTGCTTATAGCCTCTAATGTTCTGTAATGACCTTTCCGTGAACTGTGTCAACAGTAAACGGTGATATGCTGATATAACAGGCATCTACTGTAGAATCACACATGACTCTCTGTAGCAGCATTGAGAATAAGACAATGTCACATGTAGTCTCAGGGGTGCCCTTCATTTTAAGACCAATTATTCTGTAACCTGCAGGTTTTAGGTGAGGGGATAATGAGGGATTGCTTTGGTGCACTCGTGACCAGGTTATGTCCCAGGGGGTCCCTCGGAGAGGCCTGCCTGCCAAGTTCAAAAACAGGTTCTCCTGCTCAAAATAAAGTGACATCAACAGTGAGTTCTTCTAGCAAGTACTTTCCAGAGGGCCAACATTAATTGTGAGGAAATAAGGCTGTAAATAAGTGGTGTCACTTGAATGGTCCATTATGTGTCACCAAACCAACAAGTAATCAGCCAATTTTAACCTAGTTGTCAAGCCTATTCTCTAGTTCTTGTCAATTAGCCCTGACCTAAACCCTAACCCTTAATGTAAGCCTATTTGTATTTGTTATGGCCAACATAGCTTCAACAGATGGTCTGTTTGTTTATGATGTCCTATCTAGCTAAAGTTGGGTTGCTGAAGTGTCTGTCTAACATTATTTTCATGTCTGTGCATGGAAAATCAGCTTGGCTGGTGACAGCTTCTTGGATGGGTAATTCCTGTTGTTGTGAACAAAATGCTTCATTTGTGCATCCAGGGGAAGGATTACACATTGAGGGGGGAAAAATCCAGTCTTGCAGTACCAGACAAAATGGCTGCCTCGTTATAGTTAAGCAGAGGACAGACTGCTTTTTATATTTTAGGGTTGCATTCATGCCAATAAGTTCTGGGGCCCTATCTTGCCGATCAGAAACGCAAGTAGGACGGCGCCAAGCGCAAGTAGCTGTGTGGGCGGCTCTATGGCGCAGTTGCTATTTTAACGGCGGAAAAAACACACTTGCGTCCAGCGCAAGTGTCAAAAGGGTTGGTCCAAAGGAGGTTACTCAGCCATAGGTGTGGTTTGGGCGTAATATGCAATAAACCAATCCGAGCGTCATTTCACATTCCCTTTAAGAGCGAGGAGCGCATAGTCCATAGCGGCTTGTTATTTTGATGGCGGAATTACCTGGTGGAAGACCGGAAAAGTTCACAGCCGAGGAGACCGACGCGAGATTTACACCAATTTTTTGGCAAGCCATATATAATTACAAGGAAAATAAAGTATTTACCACTTGAGGAAATCATTGTGATATCCATATCCAAGATATTTTAAAAATAGGCATACATCTAGCGTAGCCTACACATTGACCCAAATGATTCAGGTTAATTGAAGCTGCGTGACATTTGATTTATTGTATGGCTTTGTAAAAAGCCGGGAGATAGATATATATGGGGATGCGAGAAACCCTCCAAAAGTAAGCAAAGTCAAGCAAGCATGTCAAGATATTGCCGTGATTGTTTCTGCAACGGGGCACCCGAAAACGTTGCCGAAAACGCTATAATGACGTCCGGAGACGTGGGACATCCAAGCTGGAAGGTAACACACGTTCTCGTGCCTTCACGGGAGGTGGATCTGCCTCGACCCAGGATCTGACGGCAGCAGAGGACATCGCCACGTCTACCCTCACGCCTGAGAGCCTGCAGGGATTTGGGGTCATGGAAATCGGCACCCAAGCCAGTGCACCAGCTGACCAAACCCAAGGTACATAAATAAAGTCCACATACACAAAGATGAGTTGACAAGATTTATAATAATACTGGCATTAAATAAATGCAACAAAGCCATACAATAAATCAAATGTCACGCAGCTTCAATTAACCTGAATCATTTGGGTCAATTGTGTACGCTAGATGTATGCCTAGTTTTAAAATGTCTTGGATACGGATATCACAATGATTTCCTCATGTGGTAAATACTTTATTTTCCTTGTAATTATATATGGCTTGCCAAACAATTGGTGTAAATCTCTTGTGAAGACGACAGAAGTAAAGTGTAGCCTATAGGTCCTATACTGTGCGGGCAAGCACGTGCGCCCTTAAAATAGCGTTCTGAATACGCGTTACAGACTTTAGACATTGCGCCTCACATTAGACCAGCTTTTTTTTGGTCAATGGCGCACGGCGCACGGCGTTGTTTTGAAACTGCAAAATACCACTTGCGCCAGAGAAACGCCTTCTCTGTTCCGCCCCCGCCCATGTCGACGCAAGTTCATTTCGAAGCGCGCCTCTGGAGGGAAAATCGCGCTGTGCGCCGGGTGCAAGATAGGAATTATACATGCGTCGGTGACAATGTCAATTGCGCTGGGTGCAAGATAGGGCCCCTGGTGTGTTTGTACACAATTATGTCCAAAACTTTGTTATTCACTGAAGGAAAACATAGCTTAACATAAAAAATGAATGACAACAGCTGAAGTGTGAAGTCATGAGTTGGTATTTAACAAATAATGGTGAGTCTAAACCAATTATCTTTTTGATCCATTGCCATACTTAGTCTGCAATGATCAATGCCTATAATGTGACTTGGATTGAATTCAAGTACCCTTCCTGGCCCATGCCATTAGTTTGGTGGTTAAATTGCTCTACTGATCTTCCTCAGCAAATAAACTAACAGAAATGTATGCCTTTTTTCTCCCAACACCACAATTTGTTTTCAAGGGACGGCACAAAGCTTAGCAAGTGAGTTGACATAAATAGATAGATAAATAGATAGATAAATACTTTATTAATCCCGTGGGGAAATTCTGGAATGAACCAAGCAATAGGGAAACATCAACAACAAATTGTGCCTTCATGGCCTCAATGTGAAAATCCATCCCTTAACTACTGTTCCACTGTTATTGCATACACATGCAAATGTTATTGCATATCGCAAGTCTGTCTTGCTCTCCTTGCCTTACTCCCTCAGGTAAGGTGTCAGGGAACCTGAAGACTGAGGGCCTGATTTACTAATATGCGAGCGCTGCTTAATCTGCGTTCGCATATTAACGCACAGTGTTTTTGCGCATTTTCAGTGGTATTTATCAAGCCAGATCTGCGCTTGGCAAACTGTGCTTACTCCGCCCTTTAAAGAGCCTGATTTACTAAGATTGATTTGCGAACGCATCTTAATCTGCGCCTTTGCCAGGCGCACATTAACGCACGGTGATTCCCCGCATTTTCCGGGCAATCATTATTTAGCGCACCGTTAAAAGACTGGAGAACTTGCCAGCAAGTTACTGCCACCATGGAGATTCGAGGAAGAAAAAAAACTAAGGTTCAGCGAATAGATAGCGAGATATATATATTGGTTCACGTTCGCTCAATCACTGAACCTGATTCAATGGGTTATATTGTTGTTTTGCCCGCCATCACCTACAGCGAGATGTTTAAAAGAACACGATTATAAATACTATGCTATTGGTGGCATTAATGTGTATATGGCGAGATTAATACGTTCTACAAGGGACATGGGTTCACTACAATATATCCCCACTGAAACAAATACATTTACCAAGTAGCCAGGCCTCTCC
Source organism: Sprattus sprattus (assembly GCF_963457725.1). Lineage (NCBI taxonomy): Eukaryota > Metazoa > Chordata > Actinopteri > Clupeiformes > Clupeidae > Sprattus > Sprattus sprattus. The sequence continues at coordinate 32,318,101 of NC_137921.1, read as the reverse complement.
AAAATCACCGTTGCTCAATCATGGATAGATGGCACTATTCCGGAAGATAAAACTGTCATGGACAGACCACTACCACGTAAGTAATGGTCATGTTGGCATCACATATGACCTTGACATTCTTTGAATATGTGTGCTTTCTGTTTCGGTAAACGTGTTCGTGGATTGAAGGTGGCACTGTGGGTGCGATCAATTTCTCCAATTACGTTCGGAAAGTTTAATTTCATATATATGAATATATGAATTATACGAGTTGAAAAAAATATTTCTGTTCGCTGTCTCTGTCTATGTCTTTGCCTTGCTGCTGCCATATCAACGTTTTCAGACTCAGTGGAAATGCGCTTCCTGGTTAGGATGTGCTTTTATGAGGCGGAGAATTAGCCTGCAAATCAGAGATGTGCGCTCACCGGGCAGTTTAGTAAATACCACGCAGTTCATCATTAGGCGCACTCCTCCCATTAAATAGCGCTTCACGCCTACGTTACCACTCACGTTTCCGAACCATCCCACCTGTTTGCAGGTACACACCCTCAAAGCGTTAATATGCGACTCTACTCAAATGCGCCCCCATAGTAAATACCGCTTTATGTTTACGACCGCTATTTTACGCCAGAAATGGGCGCAATCCTGTTAGTAAATCAGGCCCTGAGTGACATCGGTTCACATGACACTAATGACCCAAGTTTCTTCTCAGCAACCATAGACACTAATAGAAAGTTTAACATTTTTTTGTAAAACATAGTATCTTTTGGCAACCACCTTATAAAAACAAGAAAATGCACGAAGTAATTCAACAGGAAAATACTGTTTGTGAAAGGCACTCTGATTTGCGTTGTGCCAACAGAGCCTGTCTGCCATATATTCCTGAATTATTGACTTGTAATTCATATTTTACAATTCTTAAATGTTAAGGGGGGAATTGATGGAAGGCAACGAGCACTGTGAACAGGCTTCGCGCATCAGCAACCATGCACTGGGTATAGGCAGGCTTTCCTACATCTGTTCATTTCATTGACACAATGCAGGGCACAGTCAATGAGTAATTTGTGGATGTGGCAATGAAGTCATTCTTTATCAGCCAATCAAAATGATCCAACCATACCTTATTAATGTTGACACTGAGCTCAGTAATTGTTGTACAATGAAGCAAACAACACATTTCTGTTTGCGAACACAGCAGTTTAGAAAGATGGATGCTGGAGGTCATTCAGAGGTTTCACGGAAAAAGGTGTTGCTTTGAAGTAACTCATTTATACAAGGAACTCCCACATCTGTGTACTGACCCACCCATTTTTGTGCTTAGAATCTTGCTCATGCTATGAATTTTGCTAAATGATATTAAATAAGCACGTGTTGCCCATCAATGAAATTAGGGCCCATTAAGTACAACTTGAATCTAAATATATTTTGCAAGTCGTGAAAGCATAACAGAAAATTATGACTTGACCAACGTTGTATAATAATGTATAGTCCTAGGTCTGAGGAATCACCAGTCAGAGATGATTAGTCTAGACTAGTCTAGATGATTAGACTGGTCTGTTGGCAAAAAATTACGGAAAACGCTACCTAGTTTTGGCAGACTTTGTGACTTTCTGCTGATAAAACTCTTATATGTCATTGTTAAATGCTTAGACCCTGCTACACTGTCACACATCAGCATGTATTTTGTTCATGTTTAGCATCTGCACATACATTAATTAATGTAAAATAATCAGAATGTCCAGAATCAATCATAGACTCAATGGGCCCTATCTTGCCGATCAGAAACGCAAGTAGGACGGCGCCAAACGCAAGTAGCTGTGTGGGCGGCTCTATGGCGCAGTTGCTATTTTAACGGCGGAAAAAACACACTTGCGTCCAGCACAAGTGTCAAAAGGGTTGGTCCAAAGGAGGTTACTCAGCCATAGGTGTGGTTTGGGCGTAATATGCAATAAACCAATCAGAGCGTCATCTCACATTCCCTTTAAGAGCGAGGAGCGTATATTGCAAAGCGGCTTGTTATCGTAATTGCGGAATTACCGGGAGGAAGACCGTGAAGCCACCAGAACGTGTGTTACCAGAAACAATCACGGCAATATTTTCCCATGCTTGTTTGGAGAAATGGTTCTACTTTTCATTTCTCGTTTGTATTTTTTCAGTTACTAGCATTCGTTTTTTGGTGGCAACATATTTGAAGTAAAAGTCACAAAAACATACTTTCCGATGTTTTGGGTTCACCCTCACTGAATCACTAGGTTATGTACAGTATGCATGGTAATAATATTGCACCCATCGGCACATGCAGTTCAACCTCACGTCTTCTAAAGTCCTCTAGTCTATCCTCATTTATGTCATTGACACATCCATGATTCATGGCAATGTTGTGTAAAACACTGGGGGGGGCACGTATGTGAATATGGGTGCAGTCTATAGCGCCAAGGACGCCAGGGAACCCATACTTCTGTACCCGATTCAGCACCCTCCGCGGCAGATGCACCACTCGCTTGATCGGAAAGGAAAGCAGTTCGCCTAAACAAACGCAGGGAAAAATACTATACTACGATTTCATTATTTGTGAAAGAGATGGAAGAGAAGAACACAAGTGATTACAGTCTTTAGAACTGTTCTAAAGAGTACAAACAACCGATGTTTTTCTTCCAAAAACCTCGGATAATAGCGAACGCAAAAGAACACCTTTTTGTTCTGTGGAAATATATAGCCTACCCCAGCCATGACTACAAAATTAATTAACTTAATTTTCCTTTGAGCAAGTTGAATGTATTTGACACGGCGTTTCACAACACTAAATATCGAGGGGGTGCATCTGCCGCGGAGGGTGCTGAATCGGGTACAACACTGCCATTACAATTAACCTGAATCATTTGGGTCAATGTGTACGCTAGATGTATGCCTATTTTTTAAATATCTTGGATATGGATATCACAATATTTTCCTCATGTGGTAAATACTTTATTTTCCTTGTAATTATATATGGCTTGCCAAAAAATTGGTGTTAATCTCTCGTGAAGACGACAGAAGTAAAGTGTAGCCTATAGGTCCTATACTGTGCGGGCAAGCACATGCGCCCTTAAAATAGCGTTCTGAATACGTGTTACAGACTTTAGACATTGCGCCTCTGACATTAGAACAGCTTTTTTGTGGTCAATGGCGCACGGCGCACGGTGTTGTTTTGAAACTGCAAAATACCACTTGCGCCAGAGAAATGCCTTCTCTGTTCCGCCCCCGCCCATGTCGACGCAAGTTCATTTCGAAGCGCGCCTCTGGAGGGAAAATCGCGCTGTGCGTCGAGTGCAAGATAGGAATGATACATGCGTCGGTGACCATGTCAATTGCGCTGGGTGCAAGATAGGGCCCAATATATATCAACATCTGATTGGATTTTCTCTCTCTCTCTCTCTCTCTCTCCCCCTCTCTCTCTCTCTCTCTCAATTGTTCTCTTTGCCTTCTCTGCTTCCTTGGGTTTCTAGGCCAGGTGTTCAAAGAAACATTACGTTTCAATGCCAAACACCAAAGGAGAAGCTGGGGGGAGTAAACTGGCTGATTAAAATGTAAAAACATAACAGTGCTACTTTTGGTATGAAAAAAAAAAACACTCCCTGCTTCTTCTTAGACTTGATAATGAACCCTACTTTTTCAGTTTGGAGCTTATTCATTTAAACAGAGAGAGTGTGGGAAGAGCTAACTCAATATTCAGCCCAAGATCCTTAAACCAGATTAAAACAATCCATCAGGTAATGCCATGTGCTTTAAGATTACCAAGCAGTACAAATCCACATCAAGTTTTGCTGAATTGTCTTGCTTATCCATACACTAGGGGGCAAATTTACCAACACGTTAAGCGCCTGTTTTTAGGTGTCATTTTGTCACAGTGTGTGCCTAAAGACATGGCATTGTATGTATGAACAGACCGCACATGGCTAAAACCAGGCATTTTACCTGACGCAAGAGCAAGTTGTGCTTCTCTGACACATATGAATTCATGGGAGGGACATGGGAAAAGTGAGTGGATAAGCCAAAATGATGGCAGGAGACCCGCAAAGAGAGGCTGATTAAGCATTCCATTGCATGTACGCAAAATATATATATATATATATTTTTTGTGGTGAAAATGTTCTGCCATTTTAAAGCCGGTGTAATTCAGGTTGCAAGTTTGATGCTTGCTTAGGGGAAGCTTTTAGCCTGGATACCAGACCGGACCCCGCCCACACATTTTTTTGGTCTGGAAGTTCGGTCTGGCGTTGCTCAGTTGGGGAGAATTTTTTCCACGGTCGAAAACATGACAGCCAATCAAATTGTTAGGGCGGGCTTTATACGATGATAGACAGATGGCTTGAGTTGAATTAACAGTAGATTTGAAATCGTACCAAGATGGCGGCGTCTCGGGAGCCTGTTAGTGGAAATATTTTATATGAATTAAGCTATCTACACGATGTCTACATTGACTCGGTTAGTGAGTATTGTAGAACCTAACTGAAACTCTCTAGACATTTATTGTTGGGTTATTGCTAACGCTTAGACCAAAAATCCATTGAAACACATAGTAGCTAGCTAGCCTCGCTGCTAATAAGTATAACGTGAGTAGGCTATGCATATCTCACAGATATTGACATCGCATTCATTTTGAAAGAGCAACAGAGAAACGCGCTTAAGGCATTTGTCGATCTTAAAGAGATCCTTCCTACGGGTTCCGGTAAAAGTTTAAAGTATCAGATGGTCATACTACGTTGCTCTGATTGGTTCTAGGTATCCAATTGAGCGAAGAGGCATTTTCTTTCCTGGTTCGTTGAAACACGCCCCATAATCACAGCTCAATGGAGCAGACTCAGGGCTTGATTTACTAAAAGGAATGCGCCCATTTCAGGCGTAAAATAGCGGTCGTAAACATAAAACGATATTTATTAAGGAGGCGCATTTGAGTAGAGGCGCATATTAACGCTTTGGGGGTGTGAACGTGGGAGGGCACGGAAACGTGGGTGGAACTTGGGCGTGAAGCGCAATTTAATGGGAGGAGAGAAGGTAAGTGCGCCTTATGATGTATTGCGTGGTATTTACTAAAACTGCCTGGCGAGCGCACGTCTCTAATTTGCGGGATAATTCTCTGCCTCATAAAAGCACGTCTTAACCAGGAGGCGCATTTCCATTGAGTCTGAAAACGTTGATATGGCAGCAGTTTTAAGAGCAAGGCGAAGACATAGACAGAGACAGCGCACAGAAATATTTTTTTCAACTTCTATAACAATTTTTCAGTTAAGTGAACCACAAATCATTAGACGGTACAGGTTAACCAGCCACGCAATACTTCAATTACTGAACCAGATCAGAGACGACATCGAACCATCCAACCGGAGATCACATTCCATTCCATCAGTTGTTAAACTCCGGACAACATTGCAAATATTGGCATCGGATCATTCCAAACAGTTATAGCATCAGCAGTTGGTATATCTCAGCCTTCACTCAGCCAAATATTCACCCAGGTACTCGACGCATTGCTACGGTGCACTGGCCAATACATTTCCCCACTGCCATAGCTGAAATTAGAGACATCAAACAGGACTTTTTTTTTTAAATCGCAAACTTTCCGAACATAATTGGAACCTTTGATTGCACCCACGTCCATATATATTGTAGTGAACCCATGTCCCTTGTAGAAATTATTAATCTCGCCATGTATACATCTATATTGTTATAATAGACAGTTTATGCATTAATGCCACCAATAGCATATTCTTTATAATCGTGTTCTTTTAAACATCTCGCTGTAGGTGATGGCAGGCAGAAAAACAATATAACAGCGCACACATTGAATCAGGTTCAGTGATTGAGCGAACGTGAACCAATATATTTATCTCCTCTTCGCTAATACCAGCAGATTAAGCTGCGGTCGCAATGTTAGTAAATCAGGCCCTATAGGGCGGAGTAAACACAGATTGCCCAGCGCGGATCTGGTTTAATAAATACCACGGAAAATGCGCCAAAACACTGTGCGTTAATGTGCGACCGCAGATTAAGCTGCGGTCGCAATGTTAGTAAATCAGGCCCTCAGACTCATATTCTGACTAGAATTATTCCAACTAGCAGTTTTGGTAAATACTTCCATTTCAAAAGCAACCTTACGTTGGTTCGCCATTTATGTCTTGCCATCTCTTTTTCACTCCATCCAAGTACTGTACGTGTAACTGCCTGCTTCACTATTGATTTAGTTTGTTCCAGCCTCACAAGTCCTAGTATTTTTTAGAGGGGTGTAGAATAACTGTCCTGTATTATCTCTCTGTTCGATGACACATCGTTAGCACGTATATCTATTTCCTGATCACAAAACTTTTGTTTCCTTTTCTTTTGATCAGTGGTTTCATGAATCCATTAAATTGCACTTCCTTTCACACACTCCTATACGATTAAATGATTCCTTTCAGTTGTGGACGAAACAAATAACAGTTAGAGGGCGGTGACGGGTTGATTACACAATCAGCTGCAGGTATAGTAAATTCAACATAAATTGAAAAGACACTTTCTGAGGACTGGCCAAGTTGCTGTTGGCGCTGCACACTCTAAAGTAGATACATCAGCTCCTGAGTCACTCAAATAATTCATCCCTACAGAGGAGACATGGATCATCCTCTGCTTGTTGCCTGATTCACTCTCATTGGTACAGCACACACACAGACACACACATATATATATTGAGGCCCAAGCAATAAACAAGTTTCCACTAATTGTTAAAAACTATCAACTGCAGAACTACATACACCTCCTCCAGTCAAAATGCAAATATGAAAGTCTGAGCTTCATCTGTTTGTTCAATATGCAGTAATAACTGAAAATCTGAGCTTCATTTGTGTGTTCAATATGCAGTTATAACTGAAATAGTGGGCCAGTCAGGTCTCTGGCTGCTCCTCAGTTGACAAGATTCATCAGTCTCGCTTGACAAGTCCCCAGGATTAAATAGTGGGGCAATACAAGAGGGAACAAGCTCTCAAAATACCTGGCCGTGGCTAAGTTCAGCACTTATGGAAATGAGAGCAGAAATTCACTGCGGATCATTTTATACTGAGACCTTTAGAATCTACTTGTGTACATAGCCAAACATACATCATTAACTACTTACACATTATCAGTTTTACAGACAAATGCACACGAGTGAAGGTTCTGTAAAGAGGATTTTTAAACTGGAGGTGTCTGATTGTGTGTGTCCTTCATCTGTTAAACTGTACGCAATGGACAAGCAATATCTAGTGTCTTAATATATCATTGGCCGAAAGTGTGTACTTTCATGCATGGCAAAAAAAATATGACCCATGACCTGACTATAAACTTTTTAATTGTTATATTTCTGTCCCTAGCTGTTGTTGCTATTCAGAGCCCCTGATTGTTAGTTCCATTTTAACCCAGGCAGCCCTTTAACTCAATGTGTTACAGGTAAGAGTTCCAAATCGACCATGTGTGAGTGCATCTGTGTGCCTGTGAGTGTATGAGAGAGAGAGAAAGGAAGAGAAAGACAGAGAAAGTTTGTGTGTGTGTGTGTGTGTGTGTGTGTGTGTTTGTGTGTGTGTGTGTGTGTGTGTGTGTGTGAGTGTATGAGAGAGAGAGAGAGAGAGAGCGAGAGCGAGAGCGAGAGAAAGACAGAGAAAGTGTGTGTGTGCGTGTGTGTGTGTGTGTGTGTGTCTGTGTGTGTGTGTGTGTGTGTGTGTGTGTGTGTGCTTGCTTACTTTGGTGTTTCTGTGAGTATTGGCGTGTCTGTCGGGCTGTCGTTCTCAGCAGGCAAGTCTAGCAGTACAAGGTGAGGGCCCCGGAGCTCTGGAAAGCTTTGTTGTGAATCAGTGCATAGAAGCCTAATTTTCAGACACCCTGACTGATGTGGCTTTAAAGAGGGCCCGACAGCCCACTTATAATGTGTCTATAAAACTGCCAGACCTTCTTGGGTCATCAACGCCACATGCCAATAGTGATGGATTCCCCTGTCTTGAGGGGGAGGCTTCAAATATAGTGTACATTCAAATCTAGATTTTCATTCAATCAATAGATATTTTTTTCTCTCTTATTTTCTAGTGCTAAACTTTACAACAGCATGAACGCCGCAGCTCTGGGCAAAATCAAATTAAGTGCGTGTCTCAAGCCAATGGGCAGCGACAATTAATATGCCTCCTTTCTTTAGACAATTAAGGGGCCTCTATTACGTCTGCATATTGCAGGACAGCATGGTCTTGGATATGTACACGATATTTTCTTTTAAAGTAACACTATGCAACAATTTGACACTTTTTGAGGTATGGTTTTATAGGCAACTAGTTTTGGTACCATCCTCAAATTAATTTTGATAGCATATGGTCATGTAAAGGATAGATAAACCCCTGTGTCTTCCCCACTAGCCATCCAGGATATGCCCTATGTAGTTCTCTGTACCGGGCTGGAACACCCTGCAAAAATTGAAGAAAAGCTTTCACACGCTTTCACATGAAAAAAGATGTTGGTGGTGTTTGCAAGGTTTTTACATGCCTTTTAGGTAGTTAGATTACTAGTTTTGGAAAAGAACTCCGTATTGCTGCTTTACAGAACTAAAGTTTGCTGGAATCTACAGATTTGGTGCAGTACTGATAGTGCCAGCGTAATATATATGAGTTCCATAGAGTGTACATAGCTGTCTTCACTGTGTCCTTTAAGGACAACATACAGATTCATGGTATAAAACATTTATATACAGTACTGTGCAAAAGTTTTAGGCAGGTGTGAAAAAATGCTATGAACTAAGAATGCTTTGAAAAATGTAAAGAATAAATGTTTATTTTTTATCCATTTACATGGTAAGACTGAGCACAGCAACAAGACACAACGTAGTTATACTGCATCAGCAGGGCCTCTCCCAGACAAAGATTTCAAAGCAGACAGGGGTTTCAAAATGTGCAGTTCAAGCTCTTTTGAAGAAGACGTTGAGGATCGTAGACGCAGTGGTCAGCCAAGGAAACTTAATGCAGCTGATGAAAAACACATCAAGCTTATTTAACTTCGAAATCGGAAGATTTCAAGCAGTGGCATCACCTCAGAACTGGCAGAAACCAGTGGTACCCAGGTACAGACATTTACTGTCCTGGGAAGGCAGGCCAGAAGTGGTCTTCATGGAAGAGTTGCAGCCAAAAAGCTCTACCCCGACAAGGAAACAAGGCCAAGTGACTGAATTAAGCACGAAAACATAGAAACTGGGGTGCAGAAACATGGCAGAAGGTGCTCTGGACTGATGAGTCAAATAGAACTATTTGGCTGTAGAAGAAGGCAGTTTGTTCGCCGAAGGGCTGGAGAGAGGTACAATAATGAGAGTCTGCAGGCAACAGTGAAGCATGGTAGAGGTTCCTTTCCAGTTTGGGGCTGCATTTCTGCAAGTGGAGTTGGAGATTTAGTCAGGATGAATGGTGTCCTCAATGCTGAGAAATACAGGCAGATACTAATCCATCATGCAATACCATCAGGGAGGCGTATGATTGGCACCAAATGTATTCTGCAGCAGGAACATAACCCCAAACATACAGCCAATGTCATTAACCACTATCTTCAGCTTAAAGAAGAACAGAAAGTCCTGCAAGTGATGGTATGACCCCCACAGAGCCCTGATCTCTTCATCATCGAGTCTGTCTGGGTTTACATGAAGAGACAGAAGAATTTTAGGAAGCCTACATCCACAGCAGGGACGTGCAGTCATAGGAGGCAGGGGAGGCAGAGCCTCACCTGTCATTTTGAAAAGTAAAAAAAATATATATTAAAAATTTTTTTTTTTTTTTGTATAATAATCATACATATTTATGTATTCTAAATATTCATATTTCTCTAGTTATCTGTGTTACGAGTGTCATTTCTGCATGATTCCGATCATTTCGAGCATTTTTATTATCAAAATCGCTGAATTTGAGCATTTCCGGTTCCCAGTGATCAGCCAATGAACATTGGACGTGCGGTCAAGGGAGGCAGATGCATTGCAGTCTATGGGCAGGGTAGGCAGTGCCTCCCCTAGGATTGCGAAATCACTCCAAACTGGGTGTTACGCATGCGTGCGCAAGCGTAGAACCTTTTGAGTTGAGCTGAAAACGCATTGAAAAATATTGCAAGGGAGGCACGCACTACCACGGATTCAAGAAGGGTGGCGAGCGAGAGGGCACTTGTTGGGTATATAACCTGACGTTGGATTTTCTTCTTCACTTCTCTTCTTGAGTTTGACAGCGAAAATGGAAGATTGCATTGCTAACCTGAGGCATGTTGAATTAACTAAGAACGTTTAAGTATTTTAAGTTAACACAGTTGTATTACACATGCATTGGAGTATTTCACGTTTCCCAACGGGACTACATATTCATGCGCAACACGAACCTAAAGAAGCTAAAGGCTGTTGATGCAGGAAAGTTGCCTTGAAGTTGTGAGCAGACTAGGTAGGTGCTAATCCTGAGCTAAACTAGCCACTGACTGCATTCACTCAAGAAGACAGTGATGCCAACTCGTACGAATTGATCCGTATTAATACGAAAATGTGGTGGAAATACGGCGATACGAATATAATGACTCATTCATACGAATTTAGGGTCAACTTGCAATATTATTTAATGAATAGAATATTTGCGGTAAGTCCAGAAATAAGCAAAAATGTGTCATGATTTGGCTTCCTGCTTACGAACGCGGAGGGCGCCATTCTTGTTTTGACCGACGTGATATATGCTTGAGCTGATTGGTCGATATTATAGCTGCAGCGACACGGGAAGAGTATTTACTTTTGACGTTGATGGATAAAGTTAACTTGTCGCATCTGCTTTTAGTTTACAAATGGCCACCACCAACATATTTGGGTACGTTTCTGTGATTGTTTTTAATCAACTACTGCTTAATATGGTACCCCAATCAAAGGATATTAAACTACTGATCAAGAATAAAACTTTCTTGACTCGAGCGATATATTTTTCAAACACAAATACGAATGGTCAACGCAGAATTTCCGTCGAATCAAGGTATATTTCTGTCAAAAGAGTGAGCTAAATGAAAAGACTCAGGCAAAAGACTGAAGTTGGAACAGATCGCATTTGTTGTCATCCCCGTGGCAACAAACTGACACGAGCACCGCTGCTGTCACTGCTCTTCTGGGCGTTGTCTAGCAGTACTTTCCACTTGACGGTATTCCGTATAATCGAGCTCCTTTCTTACTTCGCTCAATTTGCCTTACTGAGTCTTTTCATTTAGCTCAATCTTTTGTGGACGAACACTTTCTCATTTTTTATACGTGATCGAATATAGCATGCAACGTTACAATCTAAAACTAGAATGCGTTTCGTGAACGAACTGCAAGAGTGTGCTTGCTCTGTTGCGGCCATGACCGAGAGAACAAGTGCCTTGGAATTGGGGCAGGTGTCAGCTCTCCAGCTCTCCCTGCTGGATGAGCATGCACAAATGAGTATTCACAAATGAGTATGCATGAGTGAGTATGCATGAGTGAGTATGCATGAGTGAGTATGCATGAGTGAGTAAACATGAGTGAGTATGCACGAGTGAGTATGCATGAGTGAGTATGCATGAGTGAGTATGCATGAGTGAGTATGCATGAGTGAGTATGCATGAGTGAGTAAACATGAGTGAGTATGCACAAGTGAGTAAACATGAGTGAGTATGCATGAGTGAGTATGCATGAGTGAGTAAACATGAGTGAGTACGCATGAGTGAGTACGCATGAGTGAGTAAACATGAGTGAGTAAACATGAGTGAGTATGCATGAGTAAGTATGCATGAGTGAGTATGCACGAGTGAGTATGCATGAGTGAGTATGCATGAGTGAGTATGCACGAGTGAGTAAACATGAGTGAGTATGCATGAGTGAGTAGAGCCCTGGTATGGAAGGTGTCTCTTAATATTCCTAGTTATACAGTTGAATGGAGAGGGACAGAGAGAGAAGAGGAACCGTGCGCTGGTGTCAGTGAGAGTTGTCAGTGAATCACAGGTGCAAGCCAGTTTAATTAGCCTATTATGATGTCATAATGCCTCAAAGTTCTGCCATGCAAGTCTATGGAGAAAAAAGGTGATGGAAAAAGAGGAATAAAAAAGGAGTGGCAAGGAGTACCGCCACGAAAAGTCATAGCAACCTGCACCGGATCGGGCCGGACATTTTGGTGTTTGAATGGCGTCTCTAGCTCAATCGGGCGAGGAGTAGTTAGCTGCAAGAAAAACTACTAGAATAAAAAAAATAGTAAAAAACGAAGAACAATAGTGTGCTTCCCTTCGGGCAAGCACACTAATTATGGCTGAAAAAAAAGAAGCCATTTCCTAGGAATCAGACTTTCTCCCAGATACCAAGGAATACACTTCTATTAGTTGAAGTCCTGTGTCTACCAGTCATGCCTTTTGCACTATATGTCGGTCCACATTTAGCATTGCCCATAGTGGACTCTATGATGTTAAGACACACATGTCTGCCATCAAACACAAAACAGCCAGCACCCAAGTCCAGGGGAATAATAGTCTGCTGTCAATGGGTTTTGAGACCCAGTCCAGTGGCATGACCCTGACTGAGAAAGTCACCTTGATTTTATTTTATAAGGGTTGCATTTTGTGTACAGAAACTTATAAAATATGAGATACTTCCACCATGATATGAAAAGTTTGCCAAAATACACTATGACAGCCAAATTCACGTGATTAAGAAAAGAGAGACCCTCTCAAAGTGAGCTTAAAGTCTATGAGTCTACGTTTGTAGGCTGAATGCCAAAATATTGTTTCTTTTACAAGTACATATCAACATTTTGCCCGTTGCACCCATTAACGCAGTACAGATTTCACTTAAGGAAAAATACTAATTTACTGGGGAAAATACTAATTTTGGAACCATTGAGTACAGATTGGCACACCACAATGTTGGCAATACTGAGAAGAGGACAACGGATTTCCACTGATCTATACTGATAATCGTGAGTGGATTCATTTTGTTTCACCTCAAACTGACGGTTATGAGCTCCAACGAAAGTGCACCAACTTTAAATTATACTGGCCAGTAGAACATTTTGGTATTGTGTGCTATGTATGCGGTGTTTAACTGTTTACATGTTAATATGTTGTGTAAATAAATATGGAATTGTTTTTTCGAAGCTGTCCGAGTTGGTTAAATGGTCATTTAAATTAGCATCCCACCACCGTAGTTATATTTTCTCCAGACAAAATGAAATGAGCCATATCATTGGTGGGAGGGCTACATACACTAGCTTGCAACTATTAATATCTTATTAATAACTCATCATAATACAATAAAAAAAACAATCGTTTGAAAATAATGGTATTAGACAATAAAACAACGTTTTTTCAGTTCTGATCAGATGACAATTTTAAAACCATAGACATATATACATGTATATATACATTATATATATAGTTTAAACTAGAGCTCAAAATGACGTAATCACTTCCGGTTTCTGAGCCTCACCAGCTCCGAACCTCACTGCACGTCCCTGATCCACAGAGGATCTGTGGTTAGTTCTCCAAGATGTTTGGAACAATTTACCAGCCGAGTTCCTTCAAAAACTGTGCGCAAGTGTATCTGGAAGAATTGATGCTATTTTGAAGGCAAAGGGTGGTCACACCAAAATTGATTTAATTTAGAATTTTCTTCTGTTCCTTCACTGCATTTAGTTAATTTATGAAGAATTGATGAAAATAAACTGTTAACACTTCCATTTTTGAAAGCATTCTTAGTTTACAGCATTTTTTCACACCTGCCTAAAACTTTTGCATAGTACTGGTGTATATTTTTTTAAATTACGGTTTTGGATTCATTAACAATTTGAAATTGGTTTCATCCTATATTCAACATGTTTAACATTACACATCTGTTACAACGCATCCAATGTTATAATTCACTTTGTGTATTTAAACATCATAAAATGTTTGTTCTGCTTGCTTGATTGATTGAAATCTTTTGAGAGTATTAACAATATTTTTTTCTTTCTTTATATGAAATCTGCATACTCATGCAGAGCCAAGGAAAAGTAAAGCAAAAATATCGCTTAGTTTGAAAACAAGCCAAACAAAATTAACATCTGCCACTCATGTAATCTTTCAGTCTGCGAATACATTTGGAAAACTAAAATCAATTGCCACTGATTGCCATAGCTCAGCAGTTCCTTGATCAGAGAAGAAAAGCAAGATAATCTTCTGGGATACGAATATGTTCTGACAATATTCTTTCAAAACAATGTTTACATCTTAATTGGATACGTCCTCATATTTATGTAACACCTTCTCTAAGCTGTACTGGGGAATATCATGCACAAACACTCAAATATCGAATGCAAAACCACCATGAGCCTTATGCACCTATTTCCAGTTTCATAGCAAAGTTAAATCCACCACTAGACGCCAGAAGCAGAAGACACGTATGCAGCACATTCAATTCAGGGGGGCATTAGGTACAGCTAGGTGCCAGACTGTATGGGAGGGTAAATCCTTGTGGGACACATTCTGTCTGGTTGCTGTGGGATCTGCAGGAACAGTTCAAAGAGGCTTGGTTAATGATAGCTACAGTTTGTTCAGAGGAAGTCAAGCAGTCCCGAGAGAGCTCCAATATGGCGCTCCCAGGAAATAACAGCCAGGGAGGAAGGTCATTTGGCCTAGCTCACACTGGCAGGATATACACACAACCTTGATGTATGGAGGTAAAGTTTCTGTTGGAGGATCTCCACCGAGGACTCCTGTGGATTGTGTATGATGATAGCCAATTGGACAGCTGCTTAAGAAGTAAGTTGACTGGAAGTGTTCCACAAGGTGCAAGCATGAATCTCATGGGAATTTGGGCCTGGCCTGGTCTTCAGAAGGCTGCCGGAGATTTACTGTACATTGGCTTGCGAAGTGTATTGAACTTGTGCCGCATTTTCTTTGAGTCCACTGGCAGGCTTCATTATTTGGAGGGAAAGAACAAAGGAGAGAGACTTTTCATCTTGAAAGGGTTCCTTAAAACTGGATATCATCCTTCTAATTGGGAAAAGATACCTTTTTAACAAATCTCAGCCTTTTCAGAAAATAGCTCAATCATGTTATTAAAAACTAACCCTTTACAAAATTTACATTTACAAAACTTAAGGCTTTTTGGCCTTTGTTCACATTCTACTGCAGTCATAGTGAAGTGTGAAGTAATACACAAGGTAACTAGACGTAACGCAAAGCGTTACAAAATATGACCGCCGAACTGTTCAGTAGGTTTTGGCACAGAATGAGTCATGGTCGTCAGTGTGTTAAGACATTTTCTCTGGATCAAACAATATACGCAAGAGTTATAAGAGACTTTGGGCCTGATTTACTAACAGGATTGCGCCCATTTCAGGCGTAAAATAGCGGTCGTAAACATAAAACGGTATTTACTAAGGGCGCGCAACGCATATTAACGCCTGTGGGTGTGAACAGGGGAGGGCACGGAAACGTGGGTGGAAACCTGGGTGGAACGGTGGGCATGGAGCGCAATTTAATGGGAGGAGAGAAGGTTAGTGCGCCTAATGATGTATTGCGTGGTATTTACTAAAACTGCCTGTCGAGCGCACGTCTCAATTTGCGGGATAATTCTCCGCCTCCTAAAAGCACGTCTTAACCAGGAAGCGCATTTTCATTGAGTCTGAAAACGTTGATATTGCACCAGTTACAAGAGCAAGGCGAAGTTATAGACAGAGACAGCGCACAGAAATATTTTTTCAACTCGTATAACACTTTTTCAGTTAAGCATCCACAAATCATTAGACGGTAGAGGTTAACCAGCCACGCAATACGTCTGAACCAGATCAGAGACATCGAAGCCTCCAACCGGAGATCACATTCCATTCCATCAGTTGTTAAACTCAGGACAACATTACAAATATTGGCATCGGATCATTTCAAACAGTTATATCATCAGCAGTTGGTATATTTCAGCCTTCACTCAACCAAATATTCACCCAAGTACTCGACGCATTGCTACGGTGCGCTGGTCAATACATTTCCCCACTGCCATAGCTGAAATTAGAGACATCAAACAGGACTTTTTTTGAAATCGCAAACTTTCCGAACGTAATTGGAACCATTGCTTGCACCCACATGCAAACAGTCCCACCTTCAATCCACGAACATGTTTACCGAAACAGAAAGCACACATATTCAATGAATGTCCAGGTCATATGTGATGCCAACATGACCATTACTTACGTGGTAGTGGTCTGTCCATGACAGTTTTATCTTCCGGAATAGTGCCATCTATTCATGATTGAGCAACAGTGATTTTGGAGAGGTCTGGCTACTTGGTAAATGTATTTGTTTCAGTGGGGATATATTGTAGTGAACCCATGTCCCAGAACGTATTAATCTCGCCATGTACACACCTATATTGTTATAATAGACAGTTTATGCATTAATGCCACCAATAGCATATTATTTATAATCGTGTTCTTTTAAACATTTTGCTGTAGGTGATGGCGGGCAAAACAACAATATAACCCATTGAATCAGGTTCAATGATTGAGCGAACGTGAACCAATATCTATCTCCTCTCCGCTGAACCTTAGTTTTTTCTTTCCTCGAATCTCCATGGTGGGCAGTAACTTGCAGGCAATTTCTCCCGTCTTTTAACGGTGCGCTAAATAATGATTGCCCAGCGCAGATCTGGCTTGATAAATATCACGGAAAATGCGTGGAAACACTGTGCGTTAATGTGCGCCTGGCAAAGGCGCAGATTAAGCTAAGTTCGCACATCAATGATAGTAAATCAGGCCCTTTAAAGGGCGGAGTAAGCACCCCAGTGCCCAGCGCAGATGTGGTTTGTGGGAAAATGCGCAAAAACACTGTGCGTTAATTTGCGAATGCAAATTAAGCAGCGCTCGCATATTAGTAAATCAGGCCCTAAGTTGTGTTTTGTGGCAAGCACTGACAAGTTGGCAAAGTTTGAGGGTCTGCCACGCCCACACCTTCCGACTAATGAGAAAATCCAATATAACTTTTAGTCGCCCATGGCTGAAGAGTAGCCGGACCACATTTCAAGGCGTTACCATTAAAGCTGTCGGACGAGTTCGATCAGATGCAAGTTGTGCAAACGCCATCAAAACGCATCTTCCACTCAAAATGGCCGACTTCCTGTGGACCTGCCACCATGGCGTCAAGAGACTTTTTGGTGCGTCCAAGAATGATCAAGACGTGTACCGAATTCCGTCAAGCTACGCCAAAATAACCCCAATGCGCAGGGTTTTTTGCAATGTTCTAGGGGGCGCTACAGAGCCATTTTGCTCCATCCATGGACAAAAACTCTACCGAAGATGGACGGTTCCAGGCTTGATGTGCCTGGCAAATTTGGTAATTTTTCGAGCACTTTGACATATATTCGATTTAAACACCTCATTTTTGCTTTTTAATTTTTAACTAGGTGGCGCTATACATGTAATGACTGGTGATGGTATGGGTTGACATGGCCCCTTGACACAAACATACAAGAACAATTTGGCCCTCCAAGGCCCTACGGTTCTCGAGATATTCGAAGAAAACTGTGTCGCGCCACTTACAGGCCAGTTGGTGTATAATCATATAAATCAATTTATTGCATGCCCCCCCGTGAACGGAATTCCACGAAACTTAACGTGCAGTCAGAAGGTGTCATAATGATCCCACACCTCCGATTTTGTGCAGTTCTGACCTTGTCAACTTACAATAAAAATGTTTTACAACACTCCATTTTTGCTTTTTCATTTGTAACTAGGTGGCGCTATACATGAAATAAGTGGTAGTGGAATGGTTGACGTGGGCTCTTAAGACCAACATACAAAACAAATTTGGTCGTCCTAAGCCCTACGGTTTTCGAGTTATTCACAGAAAACTGAATCGCCCCACCCTCTCTAAAACGGGTCCAGTCCGACAGGGGTGCAACGGATCAAAACAAAAATCAATGGTTCCACGCTCATCTAGTGGGGCTACATGCCCACCAAATTTTGTACACCTCGGTGTTTCAGTGTCCCGGGAATCGTTGACAAAACTCTGACTAAACCTATATGACCGCCGCTGCGCGCTGTCGCGCGGCGGTCATAATAAGTTAGTACAAGGAGATCGTCTCGGTTACTTACGTAACCTCGGTTCCTTTAGTGGAACCGCAGACATTACCAGATGGGACGTGACATCGTCACGGCTCCAATTCAAATACACTATTCATTCACGCCGGAAGGCTGAAATATGTCAATCATCTCCTGAGCCCGCCCCCTCAGGAGCGCATAAATAGCAGCGTTTGACATATGAATATCCTCTTGGACAATTTTGAGCGTAACATAAGAACACACCCACTCCAAGAAGGATGGACACTGTACACGCAACCTTGGTAATGTCTGCGGTTCCACTAAAGGAACCGAGGTTACGTAAGTAACCGAGACGTTCCTTGTCGTAGAACACTACGACATTACCAGATGGGACCGTATCCCTTCACGAGTGAAAAATGCAGTGTCAATCAACTTTGACCAGCTCCTCGTACTTCTGACCTCCCAAGAGGCACACACGGTAGCTGGTGGTTAACATCACAGGGCAATCCTTTTTTACGTAGGCTATACAACGATCTCTGATCACCAGCCTACATGATTGCCCTGTACATCGGTTAATTTGCGTTTATCATATAAAAGCCGATGAACACACACATCACTATACCTTCCTCTCACGTAGCCCAGAGTGTTCTAAACACCTGCCTACGTGTATTCAATAGAACGGTTCATCTGCGTTTAACCATAAAAGCTAATGAACACATAGTATATTATCAATAACCATTTCCAATCGTATGTCTACACGATATCCCCATACACCGGAATGTCAGCATTTAACCCTGAAAAGGACTGACAACCGTTCATATTTAAGAAACCATTCACAGGCTCTGGGGGGCTATTGCATTTTCAGCGTGCAAGACTCCTTGCAAGAAGGAGGGGGTCGACACATCTAACATATCTATCTATAAATCCAGGAATCTCTGTGTGTCTGTCAGTCTGTCGGTCTAGGGCGTATCTCACTCACGGTAGTTACGTTAGTTATGAGATTTCGCATGTAGCTTACGCATGTCATGAACCTGTGCATCCTTGATTTTGAAAATTTTTGAAATTATAGTTCGCGAGATATTTGTATTTTACCGTTTCCCGTAGCCACTAATGGGTTATCGTTTCCCGTCCCGTCGGCACTATGGGTAGTGACGTCACAATCAAACAATATACGCGTAGTAACTATCCTGCCTTCACTCAAAGTTCAGAATACCGTTGGATACGAGGTCCGTATTCAAATTCTTCTTGGTGAACAGATACAGACTTTTGCTCAGGTAATCTTAAGACAGTGATTGATTTGATCTATTCGTTTATTTTAAGCTTCTTTATATTAAGTTTCAAAGTAATGTAGCTTATGCATGTCATGAACCTGTGCATCCTTGATTTTGAAGATTTTTGAATTCATAGTTTGCGAGATATTTGCATTTTACCGTTTGCCGTAGCCTACGGTGCAAACCCATGTCACCGTTGTAGCGATGTAGTCTACTCCACTCTTGCGTTGTGATTTTGATTGGCACCCAGCCTTTTATTCATACACTCTGACAGGTTTAATGAACACAGAGCAAAGGCGATCACACACAGTATCTTCCGAATGACAGCCTCTCCCAGCCAGGTTAAATGCAGACTGAGGTTTATAATATTGCAATAATGAGAAAACAAAGTACAAACGAATTACAACAGATACATCGGGACACTTTTTTGTGGATGATGTCATAGTCATAGAACAGTCGTCGTCATAGATGTTACCCCCTATGGGCACTGCACTAGTAGAATCTAATTAAAGTGTGGCGAGAATTCCAACTTGCAGCCTTACATATGTCTTCAACTGAGACGCCTTTCAACAAGGCCCAGGAGGAAGCAACTCCCCGAGTGGAGTGCGCACGCGCACCGGGCATAGTTTATTCAAGCGCTCCTCCTCCGCCGAAGCGAAAGGAGGAGGCGAAAACACTGCCAACTCAATTACTTGGTTGCGAAATGGAGTCGAAACCACCTTGGGTGTGTAGGCAGCATTAGGTCGCATAACCACCTTGTCACCAGCGATCGTGAACTGAAGGCAAGATGCGCTGACTGACAGAGCTTGCAAATCGCCCACGTGCTTGGCTGACACCAAAGCCAGTAAAAGCGCAGTTTTTAGTGAGACAAATTTCATGTCTACGTCCTCAAGGGGCTCGAACGGAGGCCCTGTAAGAGCGCGTAAAACCACCAGTAGATCCCATGAGGGCACTAAGCGCCTGTCAGGCACTCTGAGACGCCTAACGCCAGCCATAAAGCGTGACGTTAAAGGGTGGTTACCTGGGGTTTTACCATTGATGCCTGCATGACAGGCCGAAATAGCCGCCAGGTAAACTTTGAGAGTGGAAACAGCCTTCCCCTTGTCAAATAAATGCTGTAGGAATTCTAAAATGACGCTCAGAGCGCAGTTGATGGAGTCCTACTGACGTGCGAAACACCATTGATCAAACCTGCGCCACTTCAACGTATAGAGGGACCGTGTCGATAGAGCCCGAGCACTCTGTATAGTGGACACCACTGCATCAGACAGCCCCGAAGCTATGAGCCTGCTCCTTTCAGGTGCCAGGCACTGAGCTGCCACAGTTGAGGTGGCCCGGAACATGAACTGCTCTGAGGGAACTGATGCGAGTTGCCGCCCACATGAGCAGGCGGGTTGCCAGGTGATGCAGCGTCGGAGACCAAACACCCCCTTGGCGATTGATATAAGCGATCGCTGACGTGTTGTCTGTCCTGACTAGTACGTGCTGACCGTTTAACATGGGCAGAAAGTGCTGCAGTGCCAGGAAAATCGTCTTGAGTTCTAAGACATTTATGTGTGACTCGGCTTCCGTCGCAGACCAGAGGCCGTTCACTGATTTCCCCTCGCAGATCGCTCCCCACCCTGTCGTGGAAGCGTCTGTGGTTATCACTAAGCGACGTGTCACTATGCCCATCGGCGCTGCCGCAGTGAGGAAGTGTGGCGTTCTCCAGATCGCCAGTGCTTTCAGGCACCTGGCATCCACTGTCACCCTCTCGTAACTGTTCCTGGCGGAACTGAGTTTCAGAGAGAGGTACCACGATTGGAAGGGCCGTGCGTGTAGCATTCCGAATGGTAACGCTATAGCGGCCGAAGCCATCATCCCCATCAGCCTTTGGCAAAGAAGGGATGAGACTTTCTTTTTCAGCTTGAACTGACTCACACACGACCAGATTGCCTCTATTCTTCCTTGAGATAATCCAACCGTCATAGAGGTGGAGTTTAAAGTCATGCCTAGGAAGAGAGCGGATTGACTGGGAACTAAGACGCTTTTCTCTCTGTTCACCACAAAGCCCAGACGATGTAGGTGCAACACCACTAGATGGCACTCTTGCAACGCCGCTTCTTTTGACTTTGAGCAAATAAGCCAGTCGTCTAAGTAGTTGTGAATTCGCAAGCCTTGTCTCCGCAAAGGGGCGATGGCTGCTTCTACGCATTTCGTGAATACTCTTGGTGCCAGAGCTATACAGAAAGGCAGCGCGCAGAACTGATATGCCTTCCCTCCGAACACAAACCTCAGAAACTGTCGGTGTCTGGGGTGAATCGGGATATGGAAGTATGCGTCTTTTAGATTGATGGAGGTGAACCAATCTCCTGATCTTATGTATTGAATTAACAGACGAGGGGTCAGCATCCTGAATTTCATCGTCATGAGAGCTTTGTTCAGAATATGGAGGTCTAAGATCGGTCGATATTTTCCGTCCTTTTTAGGAACCAGAAAATAGCGACTGAAGAACCCCCTGTTCTCGTCTCCGAGCGGTACAGACTGTATAGCTCCTTTTCCTAGGAGGAAGTCTATTTCCTCCTGTAGGAAGACCGCTTGATGACGTGGCACTAACGTTTGAACTACGCCTCTGAACCTTGGGGGGGGGGCGGGCAAACTGGAGCGTATAACCCACTGAAATGGTTTTTAGAACCCAGGGTGACACTGCGCATGCGCGCCAGCTCTCCACACAACCGTGCAGGTTGGGCCGAGAGAGAAACAATAGGTCGAGCACTAGCTCGCTCATATTCAATCTGACAATGTCTAGATCTGTGCCCGCTCCGACTAAGGAGGGGGACGAGATCTGGGGTTGCCCCCTCAGTTTGAATAAAAAATGCGGGACGTGCAGTGGGGACACTGCGGGGGGAGTTACACAAGCATGTCGAAACGCTGCGCCTAAAGGGACAGTTGGGACAGAGATATTTTGTGTTGGTGTAACATGACAAACCGTTGCTGGCATGATTTTTACATGCGAGTATCGGGCCAATTTCCCTGGTGGTGAGGATTCCACCTCTCCACCTCTCCACCTCTCCACCTCTCCTCTTCCTCAGCCTTGTATCAGGAGGCTGGAGAGAATCCGCGACCTTTCCCACGCTTGGCAGCCTTCTGGTGTGGGGCGCGGGGTGCGCTCTGCGTCTGGCGTGGAGCGGGCTGATGCGAGTTGGGCTGCTCCGGGAGGCGGAAGGGGTGTCTGCCATCCACGGCGAGCCGGCACCTTAGCTGGCGGAGGCGCTGGTGAGCGGAAGCCGCTGCGCTTGGCCCCTGTGGCTGGTGTCGCTTGAGTAGAAGAGCGCTGGTCAGAGGTATAGCGGGGCATCCAGGCTCGGAACACCTCGCTGCTCTTCTTCTCCGCCTCAAACTCGGCGGCCATCGTCTCCACGGACTCACCGAAGATCCCATCGGTGGTGAGTGGCGAGTCTAGGAGCGGCGCCTTTTCCTTGCTTCGCCAGCGACAGCCAGAGCGAGCGAAGAGTCGCGACAGAGTCGCGACTGAGGCGCGACAGAGGCGACCATGACCCTCCCATGTGCCTGCGCGGTGCAGCAGGTAAGGCGGAGAGAGGGGTCAGTAGCCCGGCGCAGCTCGGATACCACCTGATGTTCGCCTCCCAATGATGCGGCTAGCTCAGTAAGCAGCTTTGCTTGGTAGTGCTGCAGGAGAGCAGAGGTGTTGGTGGAGCAGGCGGCTTGCCCAGCCGCCAGGTACGCCTTCTCAGCCAACGAAGCCTGGTGACGGGAAATCCAGGACGGCAGGGTGGGCTTCTGGCCGAGACGCGCTGTGGGAGCAGAGGGCGAGAGGTATGCAGCCACCGCGTCTTCTACCTGAGGGAGAGGTAGCCGCTCTCCTTTGCCTGGTCGAGGTGGAGGTAGGCGGCGAAGCCTGGGACCGGGCCCGTCCAGAGAAGGGTGTGGCCCAGGTCGCTGTGTGCTCCCTGTGCACCTACGCGAAGAAGGGGAGGGGGCTGGGAGCTGAGGCTGGAGGGCCGCTGTAGAACTCGCCGTCCAGCAGGGAAGGCTGCACGACGGGAGGTGACGGGAGAGGGAGACCGAGGTAGGTCGCAGCCCTCAGCGCCACCTCATGCAGTTGTTGGCCCAGGGTCCTGGAGGTAACGGGCAGCTGCTCGGCCACGTCCATCTCCTCGCTCTCAGACGAGAGCTCCTCAAGTTCGGGCAGGCTCTCGGTATCCAGTCCGAAATCCAGCTCGAGGGCAGGCAACTCCTCAAAGCAGGAGGGCAGTTCCACCGCCTCGCGTTCCGTGGTCACCAGCGGGGCGAGGGGAGGGATGGGAGAGGGGGAAGGGCTAGCGGGTGAGGCTCCGGCTTGAGGGCGGTTGCCAGACACCACGCTGCTGGAAGCTGAAGGAGCACGAAGACCGAGTGGGGAAGCCCAGAACGCCAGGCGCTTCCGGACTCTGGCCAAATCCATTTTGGCACAGAGTTCACATGCGGGGTCATTGTCACCGAGGGCAGCAGCTGCGTGGTCCTTGCCCAGGCAGCGAAGGCACAGGCGGTGACGGTCCCCCTTTTCTCTGGCGTGCCCGCAGTCCGGGTACACCTGTCTGGAGGACATAACTGCAAAAAACAGGAATTAGTGCGAGTGAAGTAAATGTAACAAGCACTTAGCAGGTGGTTAGCAAGCTAGTCAGCGACTGGCTAGTAACAAGTTACAATACAGCGACTCCACAGAATAGCAGAATAAAACAAGCCAATAAACTTGTTGCACCCAGAGCTAGTGAAAGGGATAAACCAAACTCACCGGCTACAAAGAGTTAGAAGCACAGCAAGTAGCAATAGCAAATTTCTTTGAGCGTAACGAAGAGTGAGGTTAGGTACGGATACCTAACGTCGAAATTGGAAAAGAGGATATTCATATGTCAAGCGCTGCTATTTATGCGCTCCTGAGTAGGGATGGGTATCGTTTGGGTTTTTTCCGATACCGGTACATAACCGATACTTTTAAAACGATACCGGTGCCTAAACGGTGCCAGAACCGATACTTTTTTTTTTTTTTTTTTTTTTAATTAAAGACATTAGGCTTATTTATTGCCAAGGCAAATCGTTTTCTTCAAATTTAACAATATATTAACTGTTTAAGGTATACTATAAATAAAAATAAATACAAAACAATTGGCTTCAAACCTTTTAACTTCAACTATGAACAATATATTAACTTATAACAACTGTTTTACAGTATACTTAAATAAATATAAATAAATACATAACACACTCTGTACACACACTTCACACTTCAGTAATACTTTTGCAGAAATATGAGCATGTTTGCCTTCAGAGTAAAAACAAATATTAATTAGTTTGCATTTATTTAAACCCACTGGTTTCGTGAATGTGTACTGCCCCTTTAAGAGTTTAGCTTCAGGGCCTCTTGAGTTCTCTCCCCCATTTACACGCTCTGTGCAAGGCTGCCTGCTCTTCGCTGTCAGACTGTTGCAATGTTATTGTAGCGTCCGAGTGCTCTCTTAAGAACTCACATTGAGAAGGAATATCTTTGGGTGAGACGGTAGCTCTCCGTTTAATAAAGCGTATCCAACTTCTGCTTAGAACAACCACACTTATCTTGAAACCGAAACCACACGCAAGTCAACCCATTACCATGGCAACTACTCAACACAAATCTCGTTTCCACTAGTCCCATACAGAATGCAGCGTGAGCGACACAGGCGAGAGTCTACATTGGGAGATGGAGCAGTTTTATATGTGCCCCACGAAATCTGTTAGCAACACAAAAAAGTATACAGATCGTACTCAGAAAGATCTACGCCACTAACGTTACATCTCGTTAGCTATCGCTAGTTTTGTTAAATTATAAAAATTTAAATAAAAAAAAAAAAAAAAAAAAAAAAAAATCTGCTCAGGCACTGAAAGGAAGCACCGAAATCTGCGTTGCATTTCGGTCCGGGTAGGTATCGGTTGTATGGAACCGGTGCCATATTGGTACCGGTTCTCGGTACCCAACCCTACTCCTGAGGGGGCGGGCTCAGGAGATGATTGACATATTTCAGCCTTCCGGCGTGAATTAATAGTGTATTCGAATTGGAGACGTGACGATGTCACGTCCCATCTGGTAATGTCGTAGTGTTCTACGACAAGGAACACTCAATTCTACCTCTTTCAGTTGTACCTATACCCAAAGGATAGTCAAACCCTCATGACTTGGCACTAAACACAGCTGCCAATGCCAGTGCTGCCACTCCTCTCTAAAACACAAAAGCCCAGGTTGTCCTCACAACCAAAGAGAAAAGGCAACACTAACCCCTCAGGGCTTGGCACGGCGCT
Source organism: Sprattus sprattus (assembly GCF_963457725.1). Lineage (NCBI taxonomy): Eukaryota > Metazoa > Chordata > Actinopteri > Clupeiformes > Clupeidae > Sprattus > Sprattus sprattus. The sequence continues at coordinate 32,292,501 of NC_137921.1, read as the reverse complement.
TGGTGTGTCCATGGTCCAGCTTCTGATTTATACACAAAGACCCAATTCACAGCAAATTTCACCTACCTATCCCTGTTTTCCATGAGAGAGAGGATCACACTACAACAAATCTCTCTAATAGACACTGGTAAACCCTCAGAGCTGGGCAGTGTTGAGCTTGTGCCAGTTTCAACAACAATATAAAACATCAACAGGCACAGCTTTACCTACACAACTTTCCACTAAAGAGGAGAATGTAACATTCCCATGGCCCATGCCTCCATAAAACTGTTTCATACCAAATCTAGCAATCATGCACCTTTTAAAATCAGCGTTACAGACTGAGACAGTTTTATTTTGTCAGAAAGAATATTTATGAATAGTTAACAAAAAGCAAATGTTAAGAAATGTAATTATTGGAGTGATTAACCACTCCATTCATTGAGATTTAAGTGCTGAAATTACTTACCAAGGCCGTAATATTTCCAGTATGTTTTTGTTGTTGCCTTTTTGGCTGATTCTTATCTGATGATGATATTCTTGTACATTGAATCTTTGGTGAATAATGTAGTCCTATATCTGTGCATAATTTTAATATTGCCTTGTAATTTGCCAATTTGCAGCTTTAATTAGTTCATGGGTTGAATGTATTTCAGCATTATGATTCAATGACTACTTGTCAAAATCAAAGATGTTGAACCAGTCAGTTTGAGGATCGGGTAAAATTTAAATTAGCTCAGCGTGGCATCCTTACAGATACAGCTTAAATCTACACAAGATATTTTTCTCTGTGCATTTAAGATGGGAGGTAAATCACTGATAGTGCTTTGCCCTTTTCATTGTTTTGTGCACAGTGTGTAACATATCACTGGTCTTAATGTTATGATGGCCATTGATCAGAATGTCAAGGGCTACACAGACTCACTATAAACTTCATGGCTGAATGATCCCACCACTGACGATAATAGGGAATCCTTCAGTAAGGCTGTAGAGATGCACACAAATCAAAATACAACAGAAAAACTGCACAGCAAAGTAATGGCAAACTGAAATAGCATATGATTTTGCATTACTTCCCTTTCTGATTGAAAACAACCATCATCTAAATTCTTAATTCATAAGTTGTGTACATTGCAGTTCGGGCAGAAACAGTCTACACTCTACATTGTGTCAATTGACAAAAACCGAACACATTTTAAAAGTTTACTTGCCAAGAGGATGATTGTGCTCTGTTTAGTGTTTGGACCGATCCAGATACAATTTTCACTCTGTCAGTTCCAAGTGCAAACCCCTCTAATTACCATTCGGGGGAAATATACATTTTGGACAAGATCAAGTCAGGGGATCTCACATCTAGGATGTCACTTGGAAGAATGTGTGCATCTTCATGGTACACTAACTCACTTTCATCAATAGTCAAATTAAAAACATTGATTTGAGGCTTGGGTCAAAGGCAGGCCTTATTGCATGAATGTTCTTTGCCGGTCAAGTCAGTAACCTAGAGGGGGGAGGGGCGGTGCGAACTGTAGTTAAGGTAGAGTGGGATTCTTGTCCATTGTGTGGAGGCATTGCCACTAATGGCCGAGTCCTGTACAATAAACCACTGGAAAGGTACCGGTCTCTTGTCATAAAGAATATTTGGCATCAATAAGGAGCGATCACCCAGTTAGAGCGGTTTGTATAGTAGCTGGGTCATTTGATAAATGACTTGCAGCAGAGTCCTGGCAGAGGGCCAGGATGAAGTGGAGAGCAAATGCCATTCAATTTAGCCGTGGAGAAAATAAAGAAGCAGCAGAGAGCGTTCTTATGGGGGATGATTACTCAAGGGGTGGTGATTTTTTCTGAACCTCATTCAGAGGATGAGCAGAGACAGAAGCAACTAAGCAGACAGAAGGGGAGGGAGGAGGGGGGACAGGTGACTGGTTGAGGGAGGTGTGCTCGGGTGCAGGGGGGGGGGATGCACCAGTGGTGATTATTTATTGGTCTCTTGGGGGGCAGTACAGTAGACTGCAGCCAGAGAAAAATCCAAATCTACTATATGGAGCAATATTTCTACAGAAATGACCTGAGAAGGTGTCACACGAAAGTACTATGCCCATGACCCATTTAGAACAGTACAGACACAACAGATGTTAATAAATACAGACACCCTTGAGGCTAGTTGATGTCACAGTGCATATCTTGCTAATGCCAGTATGTCAAGATTCGGGATGTCTGAAATACCTGTATTTCTTAAGGCTCAAGCTAATGTTAAACCTGCACCCATTAACCTATGGACCTATAATTATTTTTGTGTTGTGGTTGCCCCGTCTTGTTTTAACAGACTACTGACATGCTAAATGACATTAGCAGAGACTTAGCAGCTGCCTTGTATTGATAAATCAACTTTGTTTTAGAAGTGTTGTTTTAAATGTATTATTCTAATACCCTTTTGGGAAGTGTTCCATCGTACAATAACAAGGCTGACATAAACAAAATGTCATAAACATACCGTCCTTCCATTAATTGTCATGACATGTCATTTGTATTGCTATAACAGTGCCAGTAATGTTAACAATGTAATGTAGTGTATCCAACACATGACAGCATAGACTGTTTCTATAACCGATCCAAATGCAGTTTGCCAAGCTGCTACTCTTAGTTCCAGAGTTACAAAAACACTATCTCGGCATACCTGTGACATGCAAAGACAATTTGGACAGATGGTATGGAAAATTATGCTTGCCCATCCCAACCCTTTGCAATCAAACGTGACTTTTTGCAAACAATGGGGATCAGCCATTATAATTCTTCACAGTCAAATTTCTGCTCATGAGTGGTATGAATATCTAATAGGTTCTGTGTCAACACTGCTAACCACCCATCACCGTTTCTGTTAAACTTCTGTAGAGGGTCCGTTGCATGCTTATATTTAGGCACCAGATATGATACGATAAAATGATAAGATATTAATGATAAGATTATATATGATAAGATATTAAGGCAAACAGTTTGCTACATCAGCTTAAAACTTTTCCAACCTGAAAAAAAAAAAAAAACAGCTATAGCAAACACTTAGAAATAATCTCTGCCGAAGCCTCTAAAATGAGTATAGACACAGCAACAGGTGGATGTGATTAGTCTTGGCAGATTTGTAGTGAGTGGCATGCTCATCTTTTTCAAAGGCTTCTGACAAGTACCTGCTAGTCTGCCCGTGGTCAATCAGATTAGCTGATAATTAGATTAGTTGACAATATTCATAAAGAAATGTTCCTCATCGGGAGGAAGACAATTAGATGACTTAATAGGATATTACCAAACATTCCCACTCGGGTTGATTTCCATATTACATGAAGGATATAACCAGTGTGGTTCCCGTCAGCCCAAATCGAAGTAGCTAGTCGCTCATTTAATTATTCCTAATGACCCAACTTAATTACCATGAAGGATAATATGCACAGGGCCTGTTCTGGATGACACTGTAGTCATTACAGCTCAACTGGGAGATTAGCTTGAAGTGGGCCAGCACATTTCCCACAGTGTGTCCTTCATTCCCTTTAAAGCACCTACACTTTGGTAAATGCATACAGCTGAAGACTCTTACGTTGTTCCCTGCCATATCTATCTGAAGCAGTGTTTTTAATGGTGGTGATTTACTCATAACTTCCTGCTTGGGGATGGCAATTGACTCAGTTGCAACAACTGATAAACTGGTTCATTTCTCAGGATGATTATGGGTTTTGATAAGGTAAAATTCACTGACTTAACGTAAAACAAAAATTAGAGTCACTCAACTGCTGTAATTAAAGAGGACAACAGTAGGACAATGGGAAAGCACAACTCAGCTCTTCTGGAATGCTTAGCCTTGTTGATACAGGAGAACGAACAACAGTACGCTCTTTTCAGCATGATTCTGAACTGGCTGCGGTGACAATAATGAAGACCTTGGGGTTATTTAAGCAACACACTCCTATCCCAGTAACGCAGACTTATGCATGCAGATGCCAGTGCAGTGAGTAAGTGCTGTGTATTTAGGAGCAGGATTAGTCGTAGACTTGAAGTAGCAACAGTATTGAGTGGAACATGATATATCGATGCATTAGTTGTCAGAGCTACAGGGCACTAACAGAATTAGAGCTTAGTCTCGAGATGAAAGCCACCTTAGGGAAGAGAAGATATACTCACCTCTTACAACAGATCACCAGTAGCATACCAAAGGGGGAAGAGAGAAAGATTAACACCCATATCCTTGACTGCATAATAAAGCAATGGTGGGAGGACTTCTCTCTCTTTAAAAATTGCAGATAACTGAAGACATTAATGTCCACTTTGAGAGAGTGAACTGAAGCAGAGGATAGAGGTGTATCAAACTTGCATTGACCTTTTTTACCAAATGTCATTTAAAGCATAAAGAACATACTCTATGTGTAATGGTAGTTGTTGCTGAGCACAGTCTTAAGAGAAAATTAAATGTTGTGATGGCATGTCTTCCGGTAACTGTCAGAAGTGAAGCAAATGGGGACAGTTTCAGCCAGATCGTCAAGACGATGCTGGAATCTGTTCTATCTGAGTGGCTTTCTCTGTCACTTCAGGAGGGTGGAAAGGGCATTCACTCACCAAGCGCAGAATCAGCATTCTATGTATGTTTCAGATCTCTATTCAGTGACTTATCGATAATTTATTTATTTTCTTCCTCCACTGGTCTGGATGTATTAAATAATCATCAAAGTGTGGTCTGAGCATTTCCTCACTTTTCTCCACCAAAAAAAAATGATCAAAAGATCCCACCCCACCGATGGATTCTGAAAGTACCTCACCTGTTCTTCCTCTGGCCCCAAAGATGTCTCTCTTGACATGTCCTTGTCCTTGCTTAGACTGGATTAAAGTCATTAATAGCATGTGATATTCATATAGTGTATTAGTATAGTACAGTTTATAAAACAATTGGGTTCTAGCGCGTAATTTAGCTGTTTCTGATTGGACGAGAGACGTTCCATGCTATAGGTTATTCGTCAACATACCTACAGTTACGGGACTTTTCACAGCTAAAAATAAATCACTCCGCGATGAAACATTCGCATTGATGATAACCGTTAATTCAAAGTTTTTAAAATTCCAAACGAAGACGTTGACAATGGAACTATTTTTTGTTGCGGAGAAACAATGGCGAAAAAAAACGGCCCAGTGGCGTAGGCAACAACACCCGTGGGATTATCCCTTACCTACCCCACTCCCACTCGTGCTATATTGCTTAAATAATATAGTATAGTGCAGTTTATATCAATGCTGCGTTATTCTCTGTGATGGGGCACTGAATAAATAATATTAGTCATATACAAAAATAATGAAAAGAGTCGATCAAATGGAGAAAAAAAGATGGAAAAGGACATTGTCTGCACTGCAAGCAATATGCAGCACAGTTCCATGACTGACTATGTCTTAGAAATTTCCTCTTCATTTCCCTGCCTCTGTTGTACATGACAACACTGTGGTGTATCAATTCTGCATGGCCTGTCAGGAACTAAACCCTGCTGGTCTGTTTTGATTTTTGACACTGATATTAAATAAATAACAAAACAGGCTTTAAAAAACCCTCTAAATTACCCTGTGTACCTCTCAGAGTTGTCACTCTGCTGGCTTTGTTTGCCCACTATATACTTCTTCGCATTCGCCTAGCAAGGACTACTGGATTTTTCTATTTGACTTTGTTGCTTTTATTACAGGGATAGACAAGTCCCAATGGTAGAGGTGGACAGACACATTATTTGTATCTGTTCAAACAACAAAATGATCTGTGTCTGTATTTGTTTAGAAGACCGGAAGAGTGTATGGTTTACCGGAAGTCACTTTAAATCAGGCACTTGTTGAATTTTGTAACCTAAAATGAATTGGCGATGATGCACGTTTGGATGACCAACATATAATGGCCACAGCAAAACTGAATGACCGCTGGGTTTTGTGTTTCTATTTCACAGCTTTCATATAATTCTGCAGGTACTCCGTTGACTTAGAAATTCATTTTAACTTTAGATCAGCAAGTTATACATTGCTGCTGTGCGCTGACTCGGTGGGGGAAAGTACAGAATATAGCATTCACTTTACAATAATGTGTTTTAAATGAAACAATTAGTTAGTGAAAGCAAAGTCCTATGTTGCAAATAGAATGGCCATTTTTATCTTCACACACAGACAAATAATGGAGCTGACTTTTTTCCAGAAAAATAATGAGCAACTTCGAGTAGAAGAAAGTTGTTTCCATCACATTATTTGTGCTTCTCCAAATAACGTATTCAGATTTGGCTACATTTCCACCCAGTAGGTTCCAGCTGAATGAGGTCTCTACCCAAGGAGCTGTGGGAAGGACTGCCAAGGCTGTCACAAGCAGGGAGAGATTATTTGCCAAGACAAGGCAAATTCCTCCTGATTCAGCCTTAATGGGCCTGTCTGTGCCTAAAACAGCTTGACCAGCACAACCAAGTCTAGAATCCCACCACTGCATGTATACATGGTGTATTTTCTGAAAGACATACCATGTTAGAGAGGGGGGAGGGTTAACTTGTACATTATATTGGTGTAAGATAGATATTACACTATGCAGGTTGCTATGGCACATTTGCACATGTGTCATGTTAAGGTAATGTAAAGTGTTGAGGTAATATATAATGAACATTTATTTCCACACTGAAAGAGCAATACAATTGAAGATAATTAAATACTTTTTTTTTTTTTTTCAGATTTGTGTCTAATCACAAATCTGAAACAATGCAGTCTTTCAAGGTAGTGATGCCACGTAGGCTACTGTAGAGGTAGTTCATTAGCATATGCCTAATAGAGGAAGTGTTCATTCCATGCCATTACGCTGGTTTTTAATCCTCTCACTTCATCGTTTGCATACAAAGAGTTGGATTATCTTGGCAGAAACGCAAGAGCCTTGTTCAATTTCTCTTTCATAGTTGTCTGCACCCTCTCCATTTTAGGCAGAAGGATGCAAGCTTGTACCCACCTGACGTTAGATCACAAAGTAATTCCACAGTTCAGCCTGAGTGCATTTCAATTTGGTCTGCATTATTGATGGGGGTTGGGGTGGAGTGACGCTAGCCTGCTACCCACACTGTGTCCCCCTAATTTTTACATTGTGGCTATATATCACTATCACTATACTTGCAATCCAATCCAAATAAAGGAACAATAAAACATGGAAACATATCACATAAGGTAAGGACGTAGCAGTGCAGATAAATGTAATTTGGAGAAAGAAAATATGTAAATAATGGCTTTTATACACACATAAAAAAGATACACACAAAACCATCAGATGGCAGTATGAAGGAAAACAGAAAAAAGGTTGTTATAAATGATGAATATAATGTTGTTTACGGTGTGAGAGTTTATTTGTATTCTGTTGGCAGCTATATTACAACTTTTGTCTTCCTTAGTTTTCCTTAAAACCCTTCCCTTGTTTTCTTATTCTTACTTTACTAAATACACATTCTCTCAAGTGATCTTTTGAGTGAAATAGGCTTCTGTCAAGCTCATGAAATGTGTATGATTCATTGGATATGGTCAGGGTGAACCTAGTTAGTTAGGGGGTGTAATGACCAGCTGCTTGGCCTTGGCAGTGGGGTGAGATGAACAGATGAGCAGATGGTTGCTGCAGCAAGGAAAAATGAATTTTGTGAGTTTTCAAAACTAAATTAGACTTGTAGTAGAAAGCAACTGTATCACAAGTAAAAAGGTTAGTGTGAAAACTACAATAAATATAAGTATATGTTTTGTCAAGTGCTAGATTTAAAAAATATACTGAATAATCGGTCATTTCATGGCAGATGTCACATGACCCTTTTGGCAATTTCAACAAAGGTACCTTCTTGCAAATGTTCCCACTTGCACTGTCTAAAGTGGAATTGCCAGCAGTGACATTTTTGTATTTACACAAGATACGGGGCATTTTATTTCTTGTATCATATCAGACCTCCAGGACAGCTCCAAATTGCGATATATTTGTAGGCTTTTTTTGTATTCGCAACATTTAGATTTTGAATACAATGCATACCAATATTAATTGACAGTGGTACAATGAAGGGATCTGACAAAATGTCAGATTTAATCAAAATCCAACTTCACACATCATTATCTTTGTAATTATTGAAGATTAAGGTTAAATCTGTCTTCAGATTCAGATCTGTGGTAGAAGATTGGTGTTGAAGATGTCAAGGTCCAAAAATTCTCAAGCTACACAGAGTGCAAAAGGAAAACTTTGTGTGAGGTCACTTTAATTCAAATTTGCAACCTTTGGTGTCTAGCTCTGAAATTTGTCACAAGCAGTGAGAGATTATTTGCCAAGACAAGGTCAATTCCTCCTGATTCAGCCTTAATGGGCCTGTCTGTGCCTAAAGCAGCTTGACCAGCACAACCAAGTCTAGAATCCCACCACTGAATACATGGTGAATTTTCTGAAAAGACCTGCCATGTTAAATATGATATGTGTCGTGCCAGCCTACTGACACAGGTTCAATCCCCTCTGAGACACACAACACCAAGCTGGGTATATTTCATTGATGTTATTGTAAGGGTCAACAGCAACACGCAAGCTCAACAGCATGGACAGACAGACCTCCACAAAGCAATATAATGGGTCACCCACAACCCACATGAACCCACCCCCTGGTTTACATAAGAGTGGACAGGTTGACTACCAGCCACCACTATACATCAAGGAGCAGCCCCCATAATGCAGCTGGAAATGTTACACAATTACAATCAAAACTCATAGAAAATAAATAAGTGCACAAAAAGGAAGCAACACAAATGAACCACAATCTGATTCACCACTCAGAGAAAAATGACTTACATCAATCCACTTCAAACTGCTCACACCAGTGTACAGGGGAAATCAGCAAGCAAATGATAACCACGACAAAAACACACTATTGGTAATCAGTACACTTCCAGCCTGCACACGTTTGCCCTCGCCAATGCCACCCACCCCCACATGGATAAGAGAGGCTTGCGAGGCCCACCCTCCTGAGCAGGTGTGCTGCCTGACCAGTTATTAGAGGTAAGTCCAATTCAATTTGGTCGGCGGCCTTCCCCCACGCCGACCAAAATAACAAAACAACCCACACGTAGGCTATACAATACTTGTTCTTAGTCCCACCACCCAGAGTTCCAATCGTCGCGCCGTCCTATCCTACGAGGAGACCGTGATCCACTGGCTCAACGTAGGCTGCGGTGCGACCACTCTCAGTCTCACACTCGAACAAGTGAGCCCTGGCAAGATGACAATCACAACTCAGGAACACGCAAAGTGCTAGGCGCCAATCAACTCACAAATCAGTCAACGTTTGATATTGTGTACTTTCCTTTTCGCAGACAATATTTAGCGTTGCTCTCCTTCTCTCTCCACAGTGCTGCTTCCGGGCCAGTCACGCCAGTATAAAATAACACGAGCCAAACACTTTCCTTTGTTGGCATGCGATCATGCATTCCTCCTTTTCCCCCAGTCGGCTGCTCTGCTGGTGTTTGTTGCGGTCACTCCCGCTCCGTCGCAGCACGATGGCGTCATTTCCCGGGCCACCTGGGAAGTCGAGTCTCTCCCGCAGTTAGGGACGTCCCGTATAAAATAGGACTGCTCCCGCCACTGTTCCAATCACTAAATTAGCTGGCCGTGTGCATTAGTCCATACAAGGAGTTCCTGTCAGTCTACACGGCCAGTCGGCAATTACTCAGCTTGATTTGTTACACACATTACATTGAACACAACCCTCCACCAATTACCCCACATATCATACAGAAACCAACAGTATGCCCCAGTCCACATATGACATTCCCCCCCACTTTATCGGTGGTCGTCCCGACCACTACTCCTGATACCTAGCTGGGGAACCCCAGCGTTAGCTCGCTGGGACCGTCTTGGACCAAGCTCCACTGCAGTAGGCCCACCCACAGGTTCCTCCCTCCCAGCCTCAGGCAGAATATCCTCAGTTTCCCCACCTTGACTATCTGCCCCCTGAGGACTTGGCACAGCTGGGAAACCTACAGGCCACCAACCCCTCTCTGTTACCTCTCTTGGCGCCATCTGAGCTCTTGCCTGATCCCCTGCCAACTCACCTACGCCTCCATGAGCCCCACGTGACCAGCCTCCTGGTCGAACACGCAGGTTGTTCTGGTGGATGGTACGTACTGGTCCAACTTGTCCCTCTGGACAGACCACATAGGTCGGACAGTCTTTCTTGGGTTGGCTCTGGACCACATACGGACGGGGATCCCAGTGGTAGCCCAGCTTGCCTCGAGCCCTTCGACGGAAGTTCCGCACCAGAACCCTCTCTCCAGGCAACAAGGGTTGTGCCCGCCGGCCTCGGTTGAGCCGCCCTTGGTCCCGCTGTTGCTGCTGCTGTGTTCGCTCCCTCACCAGCTGGTATGCGCCCAGGAGGTGGTCATGATGTTGTTGGACCCAATCGTGTAAGGTGACTTGCTGCGCCGGCCTGACTAACCCGGTCACTTGATCCACAGGAAGGCGGGCGTGGCGTCCAAACACCACAAAGAACGGAGCCAGACTGGTCACACTATATGGCGTGTTATTGTATGCTTGTACAAGCCCTGGAAGGTGCTCCCTCCACCGATGGTGCTCCCTTGGTTCCAGGGTGTTCAACAGACTGATTATTGTCTGATTCATCCTTTCACAGGCGCCGTTCCCTTGAGGATGATAAGGGGACGTCCTCACCTTCCGGCACCCGTACAGTGTGCACAACTGCTGGACAAGGTCCGCTTCGAATGATGGCCCCTGGTCGGTTAGAATGCGTTCAGGACATCCGAAGGGCTGGAATACTGTCCTCCAGAGCACCCTTGCCGTGGTCGCCGCTGTCTGATCCATTGTGGGCACAGCAAAGGCAAATCTGGAAAATAGATCAACCATCACCAGTATATACGGGTAACTATCCCCAGGGCGCCGAAGGGATAGATAATCCATGGTGATGGTCTCCCAGGGGTAACCACTGTCAATGGAGCACAGGGGAGCCTTCGGTCCAGCCTCCGCTCGACCCAGGACACACTGAGGGCACTCCTGCACCCACCTGTGACTGTCCCCGGCCATCCCGACCCAAAAGAGGCGCTCCTGTAGCGCTGTCAGGAGCCGGACACCTTTAGCGTGGCCCAGGGCAAGATGATACTGCTCCCATAGAGATTTCTGTTCGGCCGCTGGGGCCACGATTGCCACTTCATTGCGCCCAGCGGATGGGTGGCGTCGTCGCACCAGTACGCCGTCCTGAATCTCTAGCCTTTCCCACTCCCTTAGCAGCTGCCTCCCCGAAGCACCGAGAGTCTGGCGTTCTCCTATGGTGGGTCTACTTCCCTGTTGCCGCCACTGTCGAATCATGGCCAGTTCTGGGTCCAAACCCTGGCGCTCCACCCAAGAGTCCGGTTCAAGGTCCCTCTGCCCGGGCTCTGGTGCCTCTACGTGCCTCACCGCTGTAGCCCCTGGGAGCCGGGATAGCGCATCAGCGTTCAGATGGTCAGCCCCAGGCTTGTGGCGCAGAGTGAAGTCAAAATTTGCCAGCTGTGCCTGCCACCTCTGCTCCACTGCCCCCAGCTTGGCCGTCTGCAAATGGAGCAGGGGCCTGTGGTCAGTGAAGACTTGGAAAGAGGAGCCCCACAAATAGTCTTTAAATTTTTCCGTTACTGACCATTTCATCGCCAAGAGCTCCAGCTTGAACGCGCTGTAGTTTTGATCGTTCCGTTCAGCATCATAGAGACCACGGCTTCCATACGCGATCACACGCTCACGCCCCTCCTGGACCTGAGCCAGCACCGCCCCCAGTCCATGCAGGCTGGCATCTGTGTAGAGTCGGAATGGAAGACAAAAATCCGCGTAGGCCAGGACCGGGGCTTCTACTACGGACTTCTTAAGCTCCTGAAAGGCATTTTCACAATCTGGGCTCCAGTCGATGGATCGCGTCTTACTCCCTCCGGTTCCCCTCAGTAGCGCGTGCAGCGGTCCAGCCCTCCGCGCAAACGATGGGATGAAACGGCGGTAGTAACCCACAAATCCAAGGAAAGAGCGAACCTCCCGGACATTTGTGGGTGTGGGCCAATTCTGCACGGCCTCTATTTTCTCGGGGTCGGTCGCCACACCCTCTGGGGTCACCACATGGCCAAGATATTTCACAGAACGCTGGAACAGATGGCACTTTGCCGGCTGTAACTTTAAGCCGTGCTCGTGCAACTTGGCGAAGACCTGCTCCAGGTGGCCTATATGAGAGGAGAAATCAGGTGAGTATAAAATTATATCGTCCAAATAAATCAGTAAAAACTCATGCACCTGCCCCCTCAGATAACGCTGCATCAATCGTTGGAAGGTCGCTGGGGCGTTACATAGTCCAAAAGGCATTCTCTCGAACTCGTACAGCCCCAGCGGGGTTGCAAAGGGAGTTTTTTCCTTGTCAGCAGGGTGGACCTCCACCTGCCAGTAACCACTGGCAAGGTCCAGCGTGGAGTACCATTCCGCCCTCTTTAAGCTGGTCAGGGACTCCTCCACCCTTTGGAGAGGATAGGCGTCTTTATGGGTGACTGCATTTAATCTCCTATAATCAACACAAAATCTCCACGACTGGTCCTTTTTCCTTACTAAGACCACTGGACTTGCCAAAGGGCTGGCACTCTCGCGTATAATTCCTCCCTCTAACATGTCCCGCAATAGTACCCTCAGTTCCTCGTAGAGACGCGGTGGCACTGGGTGGTAGCGCTGGCGGATCGGCGCGGCGTCCCCTGTGGGAATGGTGTGATAGACCGCACCTGTGCAGCCGTGGTCCTCTTCGCTTTTGGCGAACACATTCTGCCAACACTCAAGCGACTTCTGAAGCTGGCCAGACTGGTCAGGTGTCAGTCCATCAGTCTTTTGGAGCAGAGTGGCCAGACAGGTAGGAAGGGAGCTACTCACCGGCCTTACATCCACCACCACTGCATCATCCTCCTAGCTGAGGACCAGCTGGTTTGGGGCTTGAACATCATCCCTATCCAGCCGTAAGACACGTGCCAAAGGCCGCCGAGGGGGAAGCATTACTGGGTAGGGATGGGGGTTGCACACACGCAGCAAGACTCGGCCCTCTTGTAGACGCTTCACCGCTCGGCCCACGCACCATTCTTGCCCTCCGTGGTAACAATCTTCCAGCAGGACATCCTCTTGACTGGTCTTCGGGGCCTCTGGGACGTGTGCCCACACCGCCGTCTCTGTCTGTGGTGCCAGTCGAATTGGGTCAGTTGTGCGCAAGCGTGCCACCCCAAGGCTGGGTCCCCGGTGTTCCGGTCCCAGGCCACCACCGCTGCCCTAGGGAGGGTAGACTTAAAAAGTATGAATTGGTGCCCTCCCCGCTGCCTCAAACCCTCCCAGCAATGTTGGATAACATTCATGCCTAATATACCATAGGCCGGAGGAAGATATTTATCTTCCACCACAACCACCCCCTTACCAGGTACCGACACTCCCCCCTCCCCCACTTCAAAGTCTAGCACTGCATAGCCAACATAGGGCAGGGCCAGCCCGTTAGCAGCTTTTAAGGTTAGCCAGGGGATGTCGCTTACCTCTTTTAGCTCGGTGTCTTGGAGATGGCTCTTGAACAGGCTCTGGCTGAACAAGGTCACCTGCGACCCTGTATCCAGAATGCAGGGGACCCGTCTTCCCTGGACCAGGACCTCGACCTCTGGACTTTCCCCTACTAGGGCCGTACGCATTGGCGCTACTACTGGTCCCCCCTCCTCCGATACTCTTCGTGTGTCGGCCGTCCCCATGGGCTGGCAATCGCGCTGCATGTGACCAGCCTGTCCACAACGCAGACAGATTGGGCGGCCCTGGCCGTCCCATTGGGGCTGCCTTGCACGCCTCAGGGGGCGATTTGTCCTCTGCTCTCCACCTGGGGGTTGTTCAGGCTGCCGTTGCATAGCCCGCTGTGCCCTCACCTCTGTCAGCAGTGATGTCTTTAGGTCGGCTACCTGGGTTCGCAGCTCCTCTGCCAGCTCAGCTCGCAATGACTGTTTCATTTTATCCCAGTCGTGCAGCGGGTTGGTGGCGCTGGGGGTTTTGGGCTGTGGGGGGCTGTTATAAGTCCGCCTAGTGTCGATGCTCTCCGTGGAAGCTCTCTCCTTTTCCATGGCTTTAGCCTCGCTGCATGCTCCCTCAAATGTAAGGGTAGGCTCTCGACGTACCCGGCGCTGCAGCTCGGTTTGTACAGGCCCTGGCAGCAGCCCCAGTACTAGCTGGCTCCTCAGCATCTCGTCGTCGGACCCAGTCGCGGTCTCCATGCGGCGCCACCTGGAATGGGACTCACGAAGGCGTAATATGAAAGACACCACCCCCTCCCCTGTTTGCTGCTGGCACTTAAAGTAGTGAGATCGTAGCTGACTAACACTCACAAAAAAATCTGAGCATCAGTCTCCCTGTCTGTACTTGTAAATAACAAAACCTCCCGCTTGGCATCACCCTGCAAGGCACTCATTACAAAATCAACCCTCTGCGCAGCTGTTAATGTCTGGGCCCGCAAATATACTTCCATTTGGTTCCGCCACTCGGCTAAAGGTAACTGGCTGATTTTTCCCCCATACTTGGGCACCCAGGGCCCACCCAGAAACCAGGGAACCATCATCATATTAGTGCTTGCTGTTGCACCTGCGGCTGCTGTGCCCGGGGCTTCGTCGTCAGCCATGGTGCTGTGCACTGAGAGGGGTAATTGCCGACTACGCCAAATTGTCGTGCCAGCCTACTGACACAGGTTCAATCCCCTCTGAGACACACAACACCAAGCTGGGTATATTTCATTGATTTTATTGTAAGGGTCAACAGCAACACGCAAGCTCAACAGCATGGACAGACAGACCTCCACAAAGCAATATAATGGGTCACCCACAACCCTGATGAACCCACCCCCTGGTTTACATAAGAGTGGACAGGTTGACTACCAGCCACCACTATACATCAAGGAGCAGCCCCCATAATGCAGCTGGAAATGTTACACAATTACAATCAAAACTCATAGAAAATAAATAAGTGCACAAAAAGGAAGCAACACAAATGAACCACAATCTGATTCACCACTCAGAGAAAAATGACTTACATCAATCCACTTCAAACTGCTCACACCAGTGTACAGGGGAAATCAGCAAGCAAATGATAACCACGACAAAAACACACTATTGGTAATCAGTACACTTCCAGCCTGCACACGTTTGCCCTCGCCAATGCCACCCACCCCCACATGGATAAGAGAGGCTTGCGAGGACTCCGCCCACCCTCCTGAGCAGGTGTGCTGCCTGACCAGTTATTAGAGGTAAGTCCACTTCAATTTGGTCGGCGGCCTTCCCCCACGCCGACCAAAATAACAAAACAACCCACACGTAGGCTATACAATACTTGTTCTTAGTCCCACCACCCAGAGTTCCAATCGTCGCGCCGTCCTATCCTACGAGGAGACCGTGATCCACTGGCTCAACATAGGCTGCGGTGCGACCACTCTCAGTCCCACACTCGAACAAGTGAGCCCTGGCAAGATGACAATCACAACTCAGGAACACGCAAAGTGCTAGGCGCCAATCGACTCACAAATCAGTCAACGTTTGATATTGTGTACTTTCCTTTTCGCCGACAATAATTAGCGTTGATCTCCTTCTCTCTCCACAGTGCTGCTTCCGGGTTCGCGTCGGCCGCCGCTTCCCGATCCACACCTCCAGGAGACAAGACACAAAAATCACACACACAGCGACCCAATGGTGGCCCAGTCACGCCAGTATAAATCATGCATTCCTCCTTTTCCCCCAGTCGGCTGCTCTGCTGGTGTTTGTTGCGGTCACTCCCGCTCCGTCGCAGCACGATGGCGTCATTTCCCGGGCCACCTGGGAAGTCGAGTCTCTCCCGCAGTTAGGGACGTCCCGTATAAAATAGGACTGCTCCCGCCACTGTTCCAATCACTAAATTAGCTGGCCGTGTGCATTAGTCCATACAAGGAGTTCCTGTCAGTCTACACGGCCAGTCGGCAATTACTCAGCTTGATTTGTTGCACACATTACATTGAACACAACCCTCCACCAATTACCCCACATATCATACAGAAACCAACAGTATGCCCCAGTCCACATATGACATATGGCCTATGCCTTTATCTGGAGTAATTGCATACATAATGACAATTTATTGAAAAGTCTGAGGGGGTATGTGGGAAAACCTTACTTTAACAAGGAGAGGTTAAAGGTGAGGTGTTAATAAAAGTACCCACACAGGTTTCTGTTACTTGTGCAGCAGATTGGGAAGGGGAGGTAATACTGTAAGACTAATGTAAGGTAATGGACACGTTCAGTACAGTTACACAGCTATACACCACAGTACCATAAAGTAGAGTTATATATAGTCAGACCTTTTTTAAATGAAATTCCTTGTTTTTAATCAGTGCTGTTATACAAAAGGCTTGTCATTCACCCTTCTGATCTAATTTAATAGTTCGGAGAAAATGTCTTTTTTGGCTGGATTAACACCCTTTCACGCATAGTTAAAGAGCATTTTGTGATCTTTCAATGGCACAGCACGGACAAGATATTATGGATCATGTGTGCTCGTTCAAAAAACAGCTGGCGCACTGCAGAGCAGAAGTGGACTACAAGTGCGGCTACGCCAAAGCATCAGCACCTGATTCAGCAAACTGTGGCTGCGCTGAAAAAAGGTAATCAATCACACTAATGCGCCCTAATGTTTTTTCTATGTTTGCCTGAGCAGTATGTGGGGAAAAGCAAATTGGTATGTGACATTTCACAATATTGATAGAATCAGTGTAAACGTTGGAATTACATGAGCAGGGCACTACATATCCACTGATGGCGGAGGGGTGGGCTGATAGGGGCCTTGAATGCAATTTGATTAATGTGAAACGTACAAAATAGTTCCCCCATTTTTCAGCAACAAATGTTAGACTGCTATGTGACATGAGTGTGAATGAGAGTGTTATTGGTTACGTAAGACATGAACCATGATTCAAATTGGCCGGCCTCTGTAATGTGCCTTAAGTACCTCTACAGAACATCTTGACCTAATGTTCTGTATTATCTAGGTTTAAATTTAAATTAATTCAACGCAGCTCAATTCAATTTTTGTTTGTTGATATTCTGTCAGTGACAGGAACCTTGCCTCTAGGTCCTTTGCTGAATCAAAGGCCTAAACCTAAACCATGACAGGAGGCACAAAAACAAGACCCAAAGTTGAAATTATGGTTGAAAATATCTTTGGTTCATGATACAGGATATTGCCTATATTTGTCTTGAAATGGCCTGTGCTCTGCCTTAAGTTTACCATTTTGTAATTGGAAAATGACCAGAGCCAGGAACAGGGCAAACTGAATGCTGCTGTTTTGCCTTGACCAAATGAGTATGTAGTGATGTCACACAGGCAAAAAAAAAACACCTGAAAAAGCACAAAAAAGGAATTTAACAGTTAACTAAATTAAGCTAACATGTCAAAAGTATTTAAAGAAATACCCAATTGCTGCTTTTCGATTGAAAAAGTAATGGTTTGTCAGACCAGACCGACATTTACACTTCACATTTCCCTAGCAGCGGGGACAGCTAACATCACTAATACCAATGGGAACTGATAAATGCTAAGCACCTGCATGTAAATGACCAGCCAGTGCTTTGAGTGCTTCATCACTCTCCATTCAGGAGCACGCAACCAGAATTGGGATGAGAGCAGCCATTCAATTCATGTTTACTTTTAGAAACAAGCCCTCTGTCTCTCCACTTCCATTCTGTTTGGGCAGGAAAATGCCTTTTTGGTCAGTAAATTGATAAATGTATGTTTCCAATTGCCACACTTACCCTGCCTTGCAGATGTGCTCAAGAAGTAACTATTGTCTGAAGGATTATTTAAAGTGCTGTGTGGACATAATCTCATGCAAAAGGCAACTGAATGAATTATCACAAATATGTTGCTTACAATTTGATATTACATTATATTATTATTATTATTATTTTATATATACTTTGGGAGTTGTGTAATTCATGCCAAATGCTAGTTCAAGTTCAAGTTCAGGTATTTATTTGTCAGATGCACAGAAAAAACACAGAGTCAGACTGGGCACTGAAATTCTTAGGACAAGACACCGCACAACAACCTACCATAGCATAACATACAATACCATAACATATAAGTACTCTGAACATAAATTACACATATAATAAACATAAAATAAATCTACTAAATATACAATATATATACAATATATATATACAATATAATAGAATATTAATAAGCCCGCTAAAGTTGAAGAATGGACCGGAGGCATAGTCAGTTTCAGTTGGTTTGTATTTCAGCATGGAGACCCCTCTCGCTGTTGGTTCAAGAACGGTCTAACCTGATAGCAGTAGGCTATTGCATTTATACAATTCAGGTTACAGTAGGAGAGGGGAAGGGCCACACCCTTTTAGGTGAGAGAAGGGGGGTGGGGGTTACAGTCAGAGGTTCACCTATGGGGGGATGATGCCAGGACACAAGGCCTCTAGCAGGAAGAGGGGGAGGGGAGGGTCACATGTCATTTGCATTGGATCTCAGTGAGAGACAGACCTAGTACACAATCAGAGTGAGTTGTAGATACAGAGCAGTACATCTTTACCTATAATAATAACAATAATTCCAGTTCCATCAAATACAATCTGCTAAACATATAATACACATGTAGTAACCTATACTAACCTAAAATACCTAAACTAACCTAAAGACAAATCAAATGTGCCTGGTATCAGGTAGTGCAATATTACTGCTAGCCAGCTCATATACTAGTGTAATATGTGATGAATGAGAGGAGGTTGGACAGTCCTATTTATAATGCATTAAGACTTTTGAAGGTTTCATTGTGCCAATTTACATCCACCTCAAGATCACTTTTTGTCATGGAAGAATTTGAACCAATTACACCAACTTTTTGTCATGGAAGAATTTGAACCAATAACACCCTTTGAGAGTTTGTGACCTCTTGACCCCTGCTTTGGAACGGAATGCCAAACTATATGAAGGAAACCCTATTATGATGTCATCCCCCTCATCCCTCAGAGCAGAGCCAGGACTCAACAAAACAAGGGAAATAACATATAACCCATTAGTGAATTGATGTCAGGCTTAAACTGCTATGGGGTACTGCAGAGTGAAGTGGAAAGTGCTTGGCTTTGTAATATTGTACAAATAAGTCACCAGTAGTCAAATGTCTATTTGCTGCATACAGTTTTAGACAAGAAAAAAAAAGTGGGACCACACAAAGCTTTTCTGTTTAAAATGTCTAATTATATTGTCAGTTCTATGCAATGGGAGAGACAAATCCAAAATATTTCTGATTTGTTGTGACAGGGTGTCATGCATTGGCAGACCATCATTGTGGTTCTGCAGCTGTCTAATTTGCATCGGGTGGCAAATTACTCATAGAGACGAGACAATACTGCCACAGTCATGCCAGATGTGCACCGCATAGGCACTGAAATAGAGAATCGTTTTTTACCAAAAGAGCCATTTGCATAAGTAAACATGACATTTCAGTGTCAGCATGCATTCCTGTTTCTCCAACTGCTTCATTTTGAACGAAAAGCCGTGGTAATGCAGTGAGGTAAAGTCTTTTAGACGATTTCAGTCACATTCTCAATTTCTTCATGTCTTTGCATCATTGCTGCTGGATGGAGTTCCTTTCTTTGTTTACTTCATTAAGTCTATCGGAGCAGAATTATCACGTAATATTTATCAATTTGAAATTAATCGTTTTAATTATGACACTGAGGGAGTCAAACAACACAATTCTGTGTTATTATTAATGTAATGAAGACATAAGGAGAGTAGCTTATTTACCACGTATGTAGGGTTAGGTGGGGACCTTCAGTAAACAGAGATTTGATGCGGATACACTCGTATGCCATCATTTAAACCCTGCTGTCGTGTGCTTGATGTGACTTCAAGGTAAACCTTAGGTCAGGCTTCAGTGCCTGCAATGTATTCTGACAGCATACGTGTCCACTGTGACTAACAGCTCATAGACTATGTGAGAGTTTCAAAAGATCCTGCAGAATATATTTCTGGCAAACAAACATTGTATCATGAAAGATGTGAGAGAAGTCTGTCTCTGTACTGCGAAAAGTTACCTCAATTTAACACACATTTGCATGACAAACTGTCCCAAGGATACGGTCACCCACAGCAACACAGTATGCACTGGAATTCACAACCCAGACTAATGCATGCAGACTGAGCTGACACCCTTAAAGTATGTGTTTATTTTACCAACGTACAACATGGGCCTATGGATGTTTCATTGTGGCTGTGAACTCGTGCTTTCTTATAGACAAGGGGTCCTTACTCCCAAGAGAATTAAGGTTTAACAGTGGGGCTTGGTGCTTGACAGTTTTCATACCTGGGGACGGCTCAGTGTTCCGAAAGCCCAATATTCCCGAAATCTCAATATTCCGAAAGAAAAGTCCACCTGGCATACTTTAAAACTAGTTTAAATTGCACAAAACACACACAGCATTTAATTTGCGCAGCGGAGCTAAGACACTCACCGGGCTATCACTTTTGCTATGCAATATTTGTTAATATAGCCTACTCTGGTTTTGAATATGGGGAACTATTCGTGCAAAGGAAATCACCGGCAGATTGTCGCAGGACATTACAAGCACTGACAAGGCATGCATGCGTTGGTTATCATACAAGTATTTATATCATCGCAATGCAAATGCCATGTGTGTATAACAATATTCTGAATTAAAGTTCATGCTTGTGAAATTAAGGCATTTATATGTTTATGATTGTGTGTTCATGTGCATGTGGGCTGTAGTGGTTCACGTTGCTGTGCTCACAATTTCGGAACAGCGGGCTGTCGGAATAAAGGGCTTTCGGAACATTGACATGGAACCTTCATACCTACCCTTTGAACTTTTGATGGCTAATGCTGAAATCAGGTTGTCTGGGAAGTCCCGCCCCTCTTCTTCCGGCCAATTTGATTTTGCCTCAGAAGTGGGTCTGGCAAACTTTTTTATAGAAGTTCATTTCAGCATTGTAAGGATCCTTGGGGCCAATCACAAACTGGCTTTTGGCTACCTGGCGTGCCATTGGCGGATTTAAACTAACCACGGCTACGTAACAAAAGCTACAGCACGGAGAGTTTTTAACATTGGACATGGTGGCCGCCGAAGCACCGCAAAACTTCGATAAGGCAAGTTTTCTTTGAAAACAGAACAGAAACTTGCCCTGGAACAAGTTATACAGAAAAAGTATGTGTTTGCTTTATTACCGATCGTTGTATCGTTGTATTGTATCGTTGGTCTGATTGGTTTAAGGCGTGTCCAATTACGTGACTGAAGTGGACCACTGTTGAGTAGTTCGCCAGACCAACTGAGCAAACTAAATGCAGTGAAGGGGCGGGGAATTCTCAGACAAGAAATCAGGGGATTTAATTAAGGAAACCTTGCCCTGTCAGTCTGCAAAGCTGGATATCAGGCTGAGAGATGTCAAAAGAAGCACTGGGGGGGGGCTATCAGTGCATTTTCTGGGTTGCAGGTTGGGATGTGTCCACACGAAGATGTAAGAAGACATGCCGGAAGTTTGCAAAAAAAAATTGTGAAATGTATGAACTTACAGTTATTATTTACTTTATATTACCTTAGTTACTTATTAGTTACTTATTTTGCTGGGTATGCTTTTATCCCTGCATTATTCATATTCAATATGATGATTCTGAAGATTTCATGTGCAGCAACTATAATTAAAGTGTTAATAATGTGAAGTATAAGAATACAGTAAATGCACATAAATAAGTAAAAATACCAACTTTAAAATTGAATTTGAGAATAAGGAGCATCTCTTACTCAGCATAGTATAGCACTGAGAGTTTGCATATGTGCATAAACCATGGTCACCTTTCTCTTCCAGTATACACTAAAAATGTTATGACCTCTACAAATCTTATGACCTCTACTTAAATTTGTGAGGGACATTAAGGGTGCTACAAGCATTAAGGTTTACACGGTCTTATGTTCTTGAGATGACAACTTTGATAGTGAGGTCGTGACTAAGATATGTGAGTAAGTGAGCTCTGACACCTACAGTTACCACCTTCAGGCAGTTTCCAAGTGAGCGATAAAATCATGGTTACATATACTTCACAGAATTTTTTGAGTAAAACTATACATGCTGACCAGGCTGAACTAATCCTGCTAAATAAGCACAACCCAATTGAAAAAAGAAAACAAGTTTAGCTCTAATTATAGGATGACCACAAACTCGCTGCTCTCCCATCCGATGACAGATTCCTGGTGTGAATCCGAACCCAGGTCAGTTATCACCGAGGCACTCCAGCAATGCTCTGCCTTCTTAATGATACAGCTGGCAGTAAAATGTGCTGTGTCACTGGACTTAAATGGTGGAGATCTCAGTGTTTGAGACTTATTAGACATCTCAGAGAGCCTTAATGAGGGCATAAGGGCCTGTGCTGGAAGGCCTTGCGCTGCACCAGCTGGTAAGCATAATTAATATGTAAAGAAACCTGTTCCTAGCAAAAGCATGATCTGCTGCCTGAGTACCACAAATACGTCGGCTATCAAGTTGCCAGCTCAGTTTTTGAGAACGTTGTTATGAACGGGGAATGAAAACAAAATGGGCAGAATGAACGAACAAGTGAAACACCAATATTATTACTTGATAAGGTTTACGAAAATGGCCTGTTTTACACTGAAAATGTCACATATTGAGTAACTGCAGGTAATAAGACATGAAGACAGGCTTTTCCTTACATCAAAATAGTGGTGATTTGTTTTCTCTTCTGTGAGCACATATGTTGAAGCATGTTGAAGCATGAGGGGTTTGCTATAGTTCTGGCATTTCATTTCATTTCATTTAATCTCATGCACCAAGTGTAACAGACCTTTTGTATACAGAACACATTCTGTGCTGCGACAGGCATTCATTTATTATAAAACTATGTAACACCATAATGCCTTTTTTACCCCCACAAAAGACACAAACATGAAATGTTGAAGCACAATCTTTCATGCACAGAAAACAAAACAGATGATTCATGTCATGACTGAATTGACTGTTGTTCTTCTAATTTTGTGGACAAAGGGCAGAATGCACTTCTCACTTTGTTGACAAAACAAACATATTTTTATAGACAAAATAAATTCTGTCCACGTAATATACAGTATATCCTAGGCCATTGATAAACTTGTCTACGTAACAGTTCTGCTATTACAGAAAGTACGATGTGCACAGATGGCCTTTCGTCTGATACATTCCATAAGTCAGGAAGTGACCGTCAGGTTCACAGAGGTTCAGGAGGTAAAGGAGTCGCCCAGCACTCAGAAGGTTGCTAGTTCGATCCCGACTCCTCCTCACCAAGTCCTTGAGGACAACACTGAACCCCCAACTGCTCCCAATGTGAAGGTTGGAGCCTTGCATGGTTGCCTCTACCTTTGGTGTGTGAATGGGTAGATGTGTGAGGCTTTGAGTGCTCTATGAGGAGAAAAGTGCTATATAAATGCAGTCCATTTACAAAAGGAATTCTGTCTATGAAAGCAAAGGCTGCTTGAACTTTTGTACACGTAAGTGTTTTGCTAAGAACAAAAGGAATTATGTCCACAGGCTTTATTACTGAAAGTATGGTGTGCAGGAAACATCTTTGGTCCGATTTGTACTTTGCTTTTACTCAGTAGTTTTGGACTGTAAAATGATCCTGGCCCACTCAACAGAGGTCTGGCTGCAATTACAAATGCTAATAGTGTGATTTCATAAACTGAGAATGAGAAGGATACCTTCACAGCCATGATATGAGCCTCATCATAAACCCATGATACCTGTAACATGTTTTGTGCAATATCACAATCTCAATATTTTTCATATACAAACAATTTCATGCTCAAATCATACAATTAGGGCTGGGCAAGTTAACGCATTATTATCGCGATAACTCATCAACTAATTAACGTCGACAATTATTTTATGACGTTAACGCAGGTTTTGTTATTTATTTTATTATTATAAAAGTCTGTTGCTCACAGGCTTTTATTTTGTAAAAGTCTGTTTCTATCTGACTGAAGTCACTGCGTTTATCCGCCACCATCTTTGTGTCTGAAAATACTTTAAAGAAACAATTTTATTGTATGCCAAAATATTGTATATCGGCGGAATAAATGGTTGTCAAATGGTGCAATTAGAAGAGACATCTGGCAGCCAACATCTAACTCCAGATTGTGCAATCAACACTTTGTATCTTCAGAGCTAAACTCTCATGAGCAAGCTAGAGTGCTTATAGCTAGCAAGCTGTTTAGCCCTTTTCTAAAGGCTTTAGCTACACCTTGCTAGCCCCCATTGGCACTCTTAACCAACACTAAAATAACCCGGTTGATAATCGCTGATTGAATAACTTAGATGTCCTGTGATGACAAACATATTATTTGTCTCCAGATGCCATATCTTGGTGTTGTTCACCCATCCTGCAACTGCATATTGATATGCATCTGTAATCTTGAAAGCCTTTAGGCTATCTCCGGTGTATTGGGATGGATTGTGTACAAGATAAATATATATGTCGGGAAAAAACAGTTGGGGCAGATGCTTTGCAGACTTCAAGGGACAAAATAAAGTTGAAGGTAATGGATCGACATATTCATAGACATGACTGCTTCAGAACGTTGCTGCGACGGGATTACAGGATAACATTAATGCCTTGGCAGTGGCAATGAGCTTTAATTTTGTATTTGCTTTGATAACATTGTTTAAGTTTGAGACTTAAACTGAATATTTTATTAAAGTGCTACTGTATTAAAATGCTGATGTTAAAAGTGTTTGCACAACCAATGTTATGGCACTTTCGTTCATATGGCAGAACATTTAAAATAAAAATGCGCTATACACTACTTTTTAATTCATCATTGAATTTTGCGTATTCTAATGCAATCAATACTGATAAATCAGGGAAATCATGCAATTAATCGTGATTAAAACTTTAAATCGTTGCCCAACCCCTTCGTACTACATACAAGTTTTTTTGCATCCTCACTTTGCTAGCCATCTAATTCATCTCATCTACTGCTAAGATTCTGGTACTGTCATCCTAAGTTCAGACAGCTCTGACAAAACTGAGGAAGTGGAAATAGTTTTAAATTGTTCCTGAAGTGCTGGACTATGCAAGGGGCCAATGGTACATTTTTTCTGTAACTGGAAGCAGGACTGAAGAATGTCAGAGTATATATATATATGTATACACCTTTAGCCACGCACATACACATAAAACCTAAATTGATTCAGTCGAAAAAAACACTTTCTCTCTAGTCAGTTAGATGAGAACAGCATGTGGCATGATCAATCACAGTGTGCAGGGTAAAACACGGTCAGCCATTAGGCTTTTCTCAAAACCCAATTATCACAAAATTCATTTGACTCTCGCCGGCTATATGCTGCTTGTTATATGACAGATCACCACCAAGCACCCAATTATCCCTGCACCTGGACTGGTACATATATAGACAATGGAGGCATCCTATTAATTATTACCCAGGGCCCAAACCAATGGGAACATCAATACTTTTGCTGCAATTCTGAACAGCAATGCAGTAGTGGGTGGCTGGATCTTAACATTTCTGTGGGGTTAACAGCTTTGTGGTAATTTACATAGAGACAACACATTGATTACAGTGCTCTGGAGGTATTGAATGCTCTGATGTGATGGTGCTGGGAGAGAAAGCATTAACACAAGCCCACGTCTCCTTGTCTATTACCTTGTAAATCGGCTTTATTTGAATGCCCCATACTTTATATTTTTCGCTCCCTAAGCTTGTAAATGCTCACACTGACCTTTTAAAAAAAAACCTCTGTAATGGCTCTGAAGACAATAAAACTTTCATCAGCTTCCATCATTGTAAATTCCATACGGTATGGGTATTGGATCATTTTAGTTTTCCATCTCAGTTATGATGCCACTCACGGGGGAGACGGCAAAACGCGATGGGTGCCCACACGCATACAAGCAGAAATAACTGTGCTGATTACTTCCCCGTTGAATAAACTTGTCATTAAAATCCATTTGTGACCGGGGTAAGTGTTTTCACTCAGTGGGCAGAACATGCTGGAACAAAATCTGATGATCCACACTCCCCCATGAATGGAAAGTTTGATCATCCTTCCTGTGAAGTGTTAGCCTGGCCATTACCAGCCTGTGACTCCATTTTTTTCCGTCAGTCAGTCTGGCCTAACCCCGTTCATTTTCGTTTCCGAGATGGGCCGGTGCTTAGCTTGAGGTTTAAAATCATTGGAGTTCCCTTAACCAATCAGCAACGTTTGGTAAGCATTCGGTAGATTAAACTCTTCCCAAAGCCAGTTGGGAGAAGAGCTACGACGTCCTTTCCAATCATAAAACTTACAAGACAATACTCTTGTTCTCCTTTTAATTTTCTGATGTTCTCGAGAGTTGAGACAACTTTCCCGATAGCTTTTCGTGTCTCTTCCTCCAAGGCGAGTTTTGCGTCACAGCTCTACTGTTCGCTGATTGGTGCGGTTGGATTTTGAGTCCTGGAGACGATTGTCAACGGGGTTGGGCCAGACTGAGTATGAGCTTGAAATCAATTCAGGCGGAAATACGTAGGCTGGTGTCACCAGGCTAGTGAAGTGTGGCTTCCTTCTAAGAAATCACTTTAATATATCATACATCATTTATGCAGTTTTTCCCTCCACAGTGATTGACTGTGAAACATATTTGTTTCAGTTTCAGGTCGTTTTATCTCAATAATTGTAGATATCTTAGCTTAGCATTTTGTAACCCATCCAAACATATGCAGGGAAGGGTTTATTGTAAGCTTAACTGAAAAAAAGTGCCTCACACTTCCTTATCCTTTTTTTTTTAGAAAGTTACAGTGCCAAGTTTATGATATTCAGCTTCCTTAAGTGAAATTAGAAGTAAGGATATAAAGCAGTGTCCTAATGTAATTTGCATGGGTGTATTTATTTATTAGATTGTGTAAAAATGTTTTCTTTGCCAGCATACCTGGAATAGCTGTTTTTAAAATGTGTGTGCTACTATACTTTACCACTACACTGTGATAGTAAACTAAGTTTTGTCATACTACAGGCAACAGTGATTTAGTGATTCAACACTGTTGGTAAAGAAACATAAGGTAGAAATAGTTTTGATGGCTATCAAAGCTGCCTCTGTTACTAATTGAAAGGATTGAAGTGGACTGGATATGGGCAGTGTTATGATCTTTCGAAGTGAGAAAAAAAATCAGCTTTGATGAAAGATCAAAATGTTAAGGCCAGCATGAAAAAAATCAATATGTGACCCCAAAAAAACAGCCTCAAGTTTGTAAAAATACCAAATGACATCACTGCCACCAAGCTTTCAGGCACTTTGTCCTTATTGTTGCAGGAACAGCTCATGACCCTGTTTTCACTTATTGGGGTCCTGTTTCAGGGTCTGTTCACAGAACAAATGGTTTGCAGTGTAATACCACACATGATTATGAATCCATTTATTAAAATGTTCTGGCCATCAACAGGTAATGACTTAGATAAATCAGTATGAAATCCACATCCAGATTATCTTTTATTATTTCATATTGGCTTCACGTGGGACATATGTGAAATTATTTTTGCTATGGACGACACAGCGTTGAGGTAGCAGACATGGTGTGGCCATTATACCTCAAGGTGTAACACACTTAACGGATGGCCAAAGCCCGGTCATTAGTTCCACGACTCTGGTTGCCAAGCTACCATATCCTAGCATTCTGTCGAGCCTTAGCTTTGTAAAATCACTGTTTCTTAGCCCAAATGTAGTGTAACAGTACTAAACGCTATTTCAGACATATGCAGCATCTTGCTTGTTTGTTCACTAATCTGTAACTCTGTCGCAAAGCTCATTTAAACTTCACAATGAACTTGGTCAATTTACATGTAAGTGTAATATAGTAAAGAAACTGGAACTACTTCGTAGGCGAGCAAATGTTATACAATTTAATTGACATTCTAAATAATAACATAATCAGGAATAATCACAAATCAGGAAATTCAACCAAGCCGTGGTATAAAATTAAGCATTCCCATATCAATAACAACAACTAAGAATAATGCCAGAGAGAGAGAGAGAGAGAGATAGAGAAAGAGAGAGGGAGAGAGAGAGAAAGAGCGAGGAGAAGAATACAAAACAGGGCCAACTGTGGCCTAGAGCCATGTCATCATAACTCAACTCCTGATTGAAAATAAAGGTGATGACAACCAAGAATTGATTTTAAACATATCTGCATCGTCTTAAAGGCTAGGGCCAGCTGCATTGATTGACCTTGAATCATTGGGGCAATGTTAAGTGCTGTACAGTGGTGAAGATCAAGCCTCTCTTACAACTTACAATCTTGACAATACAGGGCTGACAATTACTGACTTGGCGGAATTCAAATCATGCAGTTGAGTGCAGCTCTTGCTGACGATTATTATACCTAGAAGAAAATGCTGACACTATTAAAGATCAGAGTTTTTGGCCAAAATCTTCCTTCACTCTCTGCCAAAGCAAGGCAGAAGATGGTTTGGCATTAATTACTTTCAGGCTATTATATATCAAGCCACATAATCTCCTGCATAACAGATTACAAAATCTTAGCTCTGAGGAGCCTTGATGCATCTGTGGTAGGTGTTCCACGGTGGCCTTTAAACATATTCCTCTGAAATATTACATGAAGTCTTTGCTTAGCGTTGGACGCATTCCATTTTTAACAATGAAGTCTTGGAATAAAAAAAAAGAGAAAGAAATCTCAATTACTGAGCCAGAGTGTGACTGATAGGAGAATGATTTGTTTTTATCTTAATCATGATTTAATATCCTTTAACAAGCTGAAGTCTCAGACACTATATTAGAACAACAGCCATTTCCTCCCACTCCTATCCATCTAAATATGATCTGACTCATTGATTTCATAACATCTAATATAAACTGTCAGAATGATAAAAGCAGCCTGTCATCAATCTAACCACAATAAGGCATGACAACAATATAACAATATAATAATAATTATAATAATAAATATAGTAATATTATTATTAGTAATAATAATAATACCAATAATGATAATAATAATACTGTGAGTGTTTTAGCATAAACAGTAGAGAAAGCACACGCAGCAATTGGATACAGGACTGTTAACGGTGTATTTTTCGCCTGGAAGTCTCTAGAAATCTGGCACCTTATTGAACGAAATCAAAAAGAGTGAACATGCCGTTCACAGACACCAGAATGAACGCGTTCACAGTATCGTTCATCAGGCAGTAATACAGTACGTTCAGTTCACGTTCACCATAATTATGAACGAGTTCAGGTACAACACTGAATATCAATAATATCTTACCCTCTTCTCAGAGATACAGTCACTGACAGTTTAATGTTTAGAATATTCTTTCTCTTGTTGTTGCACTCTTTACTCAGTCATAATGTTCTTTGTACTGTGGGCTCCCTAGAATGCTTGCTTAGCTAGAATTTTGCATATCCCCAATTGCCTGTAGTCATCCCATCTGATTTTTTAAATGTAGCAGGGAAAGCATGAACAAAGTAAAATGAATACATACACACACACACACACACACACGCTCCCATCCACACAGACACAGATAGGCATGCACAGCACTCACGCACGAATGCACACAACAGAATCACACAAAGTGTGATCCCTTTATCAGTACCGAGCCACCACAGCTCAGATTTCTGAAACAGATTCAAAGTTGCTCTCTGAAGCTCAAAGAAAACTATGTGTGTAAAATATGGCTCCTTTTATTGTAACTGTATATCAGCCTCAAACAAATGTTTACACCCCTCCTTTCTATAATCCCTTCCCTCTCCTCTTTTCTTCCTGCCGTTATGTGCATATACTCATACATGTACGCCAGCACACACACATTTTGTATTGTAGAGCTTAATGTTATGCTCATGATGTGACCACATCAAACAAGTCATGATAGTCCCTTTGCCCTCTTAAATAATTTAGTTTGACATCAGGAGATGAGCAGTAACCTATTAACCAGATTACCACATCATTAATAAATTGCAGGTGGCTTCAATACATCCAGGGCCCCCTATTACTCAAATTAAATAACTGTCCTAATTACTTCCCCTCGCTGATCCATGACTTTATTATGGGTCCCCCTTGAGAACCAGTGGCTGTGCGAGGGCTGGGTGGGGACTGTCTCTCTGGACCACGGAGAAGTAAATAGGATTTTTAATTTTATTTAGCTGAGCTTATCTTTACGGCTCTTTTGTACCTCACGTGATTATATGGTGTATCCAACATGTATTAATGTGTGTGTGTGTGTTTATGTGTGTGTGTGTGTGTGTGGGTGTGTGTGTGTGTGTGCGTGTGCGTGTTTGTATGTGTGTGTAAAGATATGATGGTCGATATTGTTGATAGGTATGCATTTATTGATTTCGGACGGCAGCTTTATGTACACATGGAATATTGTATTTTGCCTGCCAGTCACATACACGGTTTTGTCTCTGTTGTGTTATCCATAAATATCCTTACATGGACATAGGCAATGCAAATTACTGAAATGCCTTCTCTTAATTCAGGTTTAACTACCACAGAATCTGCTACTCACTGCTTTACCCTTGTAGCAACGAAACACGCCAAATTCTGTGGCAATAGATCTGCTCAATGGTCGTATGTGTCAGTCTCAGCTGCCAGAACATTGTGTCTCTCAGGTCATTACTCCAATTTTCAGTGACACACTGATAGCACACATGCTAAAATGCTACCTAGGGTCTTCTATTTCTTTGTGTATGGTTTAACAATGCCAAAGAGTAGGATCCTAAATGTTTGGGGACATGTAAATGATACCCACACATATCACGGAGCAGCATAATACAATTCCAAAGAGTGTGTTCAAATAACACAGTTTCAGGATTTCGTTTCTGTTTCAGCTGTTTTCAAGAAGCATCTATGAACTTTCACCTGGAGCCTTTTATTTGGGCAGTAGTGAACTCTCCAGAAAAAAATCAACTGTATCTTGCTGCATTTCTTCCCTCTTTTTTTTGCAGCTTTGGGGCCGTATTCACAAAGCCTTTTATCTTACCACTAGGAGTGCTCCTAACTCGTGCTAAAACCTTTTGCGTAGGAGTAATTTCTTAAAAGTGATTCACAACGGCTCTGAGACCTACTCATACTAAGGATAATACCAACTCCTAAGCTTAAAATAAAAACTCCGTTGCTATGGATGACGTCGCTTCTCATGCACGAGTTTAGAAGGGGTGAGGACGGTGATTGGTTGTTGACAGGCTCTCTCATTAAAAACTCATTTGTGACGTCTCTCTAACAATCCCACTATATCGACTGAAAATAAGAGAATAACCTAGGCTTCAAATTCAGTCATATTAAATAGTTATGGACAGTGCAGTTAGCAGAATGCACACGCATGATGACAAGTTTATGCATCCAACGGGAATGACACTTTGCACGTTAAGAGAAATATAAAGCGATCAATATAAAATATGGCAATTGCATGTAATCAAGGCAGTAATAATTAAAGCACCCAGCAAACTGTCAGGCTATTATATTTCCAGCCCTTGACCACTTCAAATATCAGCACATGCGGCCCTTTAAGCCCTCCAATCTTAATTGATCAAAGCGAAACGAACGTGAAACGTATAGCCTAAGCGAAAGCCTACTGGTCCCAGGACCAATAGCCACTGTCACCCCAGCGGCATCCAGCTAGTAAGTTCTCAAAAACCTGCTGCAGACCGCTCTCCGTTGAAATGCACAAGTCATCGGTACATCCAACTGTTGGATGATGTGGGGTCTACAGTGCGTTGATAGTTTGATGAATTAAACGGCTGAATGATATCTTTATGTTTCCAAACATTTCACTTCGGGACACATCGTTGTTTAAAGGCGTCATTGCATCCCGCGCTAATTCTACAATATTAATACCTTCACGGTTTAAGCAATGTCTTTTATCAATTCCAAGTCGGCTGCAGCCATCTTACGATTTTTTGTGAATAGGTCTTAGTGACTTAGGAGTCCTCATGAGGAGTTTTAAGCTGTCCTAGACTTAGGTGCTACTTTTAGGGATAAAATATTTTGTGAATTGCTCTTAGTAAAAAAAATTAGGAGTCCTACATTTAAGACTGACACGCCCATTATTTTTAGGAGTTTCTCCTAAATTCGCCACTTATGAGCTACTTTTAGCCCTAAGATTCTTTGTGAATACGGCCCTTGGTCTGCAAATACTTTAAACCACTACTCACTATTTTGACTGGAGCCAGGGCTACAAATAAATAGGATGTATGATATAGATACCATTTCTACCATTTTCTTGCATTACACCTGAACTTCACAATCAATCACTTGCACACACTTAAGTAACATAAATATGAGGGATGGAACAATACCCTAGAGTTTGCCTCGCATCTCTGTCAAAATGAATAAACACCTTCAAGGAGAAGGATATCCAAATAGTTCACAGGAAGATTTTAACTGTGACTGTGTACAATGAATATGGTTAGTAATTCAGTGTTACTATTCCTGTTGTACTGTGCTATCAGTTCACATGGACACCAAAACAGTCACCTAAGTTACTATAGCTTCATGATTGACAGACAAAAAACAGTTCCACCCATAGAGTAATTCTCAGTCTGTATGACACCCCTCTTAGATGGGGTTCATTTTTGGAGTTTCATTCCGTTTGATCTCATCTCAATCTAAGGAGCATAGCCCATTTCAGCTGCATTACTGTTCAAATTCATTGTAAGGCTGTGTGTGTGTTTGTGTGTGTGTGTGTGTGTGTGTGTGTGTGTGTGTGTGTGTGTGTGTGTGTGTGTGTGTGTGTGTGTGTGTAATTTTACAGTACATCTGCTCCTGTTGACTCCACAGGACATGTAAATGATACCCACACATATCATGGAGCAGCATAATACAATTCCAAAGAGTGTGTTCAAATAACAGAGTTTCAGGATTTCGTTTCTGTTTCAGCTGTCTTCAAGAAGCATCTATGAACTTTCACCTGGAGCCTTTTATTCGGACAGTAGTGAACTCTCCAGAAAAAATCAACTGTATCTTGCTGCATTTCTTCCCTCTTTTTTTAGCAGCTTTGGTCTGCAAATACTTTAAACCACTACTCACTATTTTGACTGGAGCCAGGGCTACAAATAAATAGGATGTATGATATAGATACCGTTTCTACCATTTTCTTGCATTACACCTGAACTTCAAAATCAATCACTTGCACACACTTAAGTAACATAAATATGAGGGATGGAACAATACCCTAGATTTTGCCTCGCATCTCTGTCAAAATGAATAAACACCTTCAAGGAGAAGGATATCCAAATAGTTCACAGGAAGATTTTAACTGTGACTGTGTACAATGAATATGGTTAGTAATTCAGTGTTACTATTTCTGGTATACTGTGCTATCATTTCACATGGACACCAAAACAGTCGCCTAAGTTACTATAGCTTCATGATTGACAGACAAAAAACAGTTCCACCCATAGGGCCCTATCTTGCCGATCAGAAACGCAAGTAGGACGGCGCCAAGCGCAAGTAGCTGTGTGGGCGGCTCTATGGCGCAGTTGCTATTTTAACGGCGGAAAAAACACACTTGCGTCCAGCGCAAGTGTCAAAAGGGTTGGTCCAAAGGAGGTTACTCAGCCATAGGTGTGGTTTGGGCGTAATATGCAATAAACCAATCCGAGCGTCATTTCACATTCCCTTTAAGAGCGAGGAGCGCATAGTCCATAGCGGCTTGTTATTTTGATGGCGGAATTACCTGGTGGAAGACCGGAAAAGTTCACAGCCGAGGAGACCGACGTGAGATTTACACCAATTTTTTGGCAAGCCATATATAATTACAAGGAAAATAAAGTATTTACCACTTGAGGAAATCATTGTGATATCCATATCCAAGATATTTTGAAAATAGGCATACATCTAGCGTAGCCTACACATTGACCCAAATGATTCAGGTTAATTGAAGCTGCGTGACATTTGATTTATTGTATGGCTTTGTAAAAAGCCGGGAGATAGATATATATGGGGATGCGAGAAACCCTCCAAAAGTAAGCAAAGTCAAGCAAGCATGTCAAGATATTGCCGTGATTGTTTCTGCAACGGGGCACCCGAAAACGTTGCCGAAAACGCTATAATGACGTCCGGAGACGTGGGACATCCAAGCTGGAAGGTAACACACGTTCTCGTGCCTTCACGGGAGGTGGATCTGCCTCGACCCAGGATCTGACGGCAGCAGAGGACATCGCCACGTCTACCCTCACGCCTGAGAGCCTGCAGGGATTTGGGGGCATGGAAATCGGCACCCAAGCCAGTGCACCAGCTGACCAAACCCAAGGTACATAAATAAAGTCCACATACACAAAGATGAGTTTACAAGATTTATAATAATACTGGCATTAAATAAATGCAACAAAGCCATACAATAAATCAAATGTCACGCAGCTTCAATTAACCTGAATCATTTGGGTCAATTGTGTACGCTAGATGTATGCCTAGTTTTAAAATGTCTTGGATACGGATTTCCTCATGTGGTAAATACTTTATTTTCCTTGTAATTATATATGGCTTGCCAAACAATTGGTGTAAATCTCTCGTGAAGACGACAGAAGTAAAGTGTAGCCTATAGGTCCTATACTGTGCGGGCAAGCACATGCGCCCTTAAAATAGCGTTCTGAATATGCGTTACAGACTTTAGACATTGCGCCTCACATTAGACCAGCTTTTTTTTGGTCAATGGCGCACGGCGCACGGCGTTGTTTTGAAACTGCAAAATACCACTTGCGCCAGAGAAACGCCTTCTCTGTTCCGCCCCCGCCCATGTCGACGCAAGTTCATTTCGAAGCGCGCCTCTGGAGGGAAAATCGCGCTGTGCGCCGGGTGCAAGATAGGAATTATACATGCGTCGGTGACAATGTCAATTGCGCTGGGTGCAAGATAGGGCCCATTGAGTAATTCTCAGTCTGTATGACACCCCTCTTAGATGGGGTTCATTTTTGGAGTTTCATTCCGTTTGATCTCATCTCAATCTAAGGAGCATAGCCCATTTCAGCTGCATTACTGTTCAAATTCATTGTAAGGCTGTGTGTGTGTTTGTGTGTGTGTGTGTGTGTGTGTGTGTGTGTGTGTGTGTGTGTGTGTGTGTGTGTGTGTGTGTGTAATTTTACAGTACATCTGCTCCTGTTGACTCCACAGGACATGTAAATGATACCCACACATATCATGGAGCAGCATAATACAATTCCAAAGAGTGTGTTCAAATAACAGAGTTTCAGGATTTCGTTTCTGTTTCAGCTGTCTTCAAGAAGCATCTATGAACTTTCACCTGGAGCCTTTTATTCGGACAGTAGTGAACTCTCCAGAAAAAATCAACTGTATCTTGCTGCATTTCTTCCCTCTTTTTTTAGCAGCTTTGGTCTGCAAATACTTTAAACCACTACTCACTATTTTGACTGGAGCCAGGGCTACAAATAAATAGGATGTATGATATAGATACCGTTTCTACCATTTTCTTGCATTACACCTGAACTTCAAAATCAATCACTTGCACACACTTAAGTAACATAAATATGAGGGATGGAACAATACCCTAGATTTTGCCTCGCATCTCTGTCAAAATGAATAAACACCTTCAAGGAGAAGGATATCCAAATAGTTCACAGGAAGATTTTAACTGTGACTGTGTACAATGAATATGGTTAGTAATTCAGTGTTACTATTTCTGGTATACTGTGCTATCATTTCACATGGACACCAAAACAGTCGCCTAAGTTACTATAGCTTCATGATTGACAGACAAAAAACAGTTCCACCCATAGAGTAATTCTCAGTCTGTATGACACCCCTCTTAGATGGGGTTCATTTTTGGAGTTTCATTCCGTTTGATCTCATCTCACTCTAAGGAGCATAGCCCATTTCATTGTAAGGCTGTGTGTGTGTGTGTGTGTGTGTGTGTGTGTGTGTGTGTGTGTGTGTGTGTGTGTGTGTGTGTGTGTGTGTGTGTGTGTGTGTGTGTGTGTGTGTGTGTGTGTGTGTGTGTGTGTGTGTGTGTGTAATTTTACAGTACATCTGCTCCTGTTGACTCCACAGAGCACCTCAAGTGCAACCTCTTTTATGCTGAATGGATGTTAATGAAGAATGTCTCCTTGAAACTCATACAAACGGATAATAAGTGCACCGCTTACCTGTGGTTTTGGCCCAGCACATAATAACGTGATGCCTGAATGCCATCTTGAATGTGTTGTTTTCTAATATCATGGTCAGGCTTGGTGAAAGAGACCTTCTGAGTACCGTCATGATTTATTATCCATACTTCATTTAAAAAACGTGCCAGTTGCTTCTCCTAGACTTTCGGGTATGAGATAACATAAGGTAGTTAATGTAAAGGTAAAGTACTTACATTCCACATTAGCATTTGAAAAAACAAAACTGTCCAGGCAAATCAGTTTTGTGGTAATTTCAGGAACCTTCTTTGTAAAAAAAAATGTCCTACAATGTCCTTGGCATTGGTTTGGAAAAGCAATCATGTTTCTACATTTGAACATTTTAAATCCTGTTGTATTCGAATGCACTCTAACAAACATTGTCTGGGACTAATACTGAACGCAGGCTGTGTTACATAATACTGATTTACTGTAGGTTATGAGTGTTTTTGGGATTATTCACCTTTTCCTCCATGCTTGGGGGGGCATGCGGTCAGGGTTGCACTCTATGCTTGGCATTGGCATAAATCTTGACTGACAGAGACTGCACATGGCTTTAACGGCTTGGCTTTAGCTAATCACTGTAGAGTACATTGCCACAAAGCTGAGCTGCTGTGTCTGCAGTTCCTGGAAACTAGGCTTTCCCTGTGGATTTGTTACAATCAAACTGGCAGCACGGACCCCATAGTCCGTAAGCTCAGAGGGGGGTTAAGGTGACACTGTTGCCCTCACAGAAGGCGCTGTGTGTGGGTGTAGATGTCCTTGACTTTCACTGGCTGAACATCACAGCCGATTGGTCTGAGGGGAGATGCTTGTGGTGGACCACATGGTGTGGGTGTTCTAAGGCGTTCGGTGAGGCCAGATGAACATCAAATCCTGTGCGACTGTCAGTAATTGTCCAGGACAAGGTTGGGAATGGTTTGTGTGTGTACTTGAGCCAAAAATCAACAGTTTGTTGCAAGGAAAACGTCTGTGGTCTGCCTTTAACATGCTTTGGTCTGGAAGGTTTTGAAGTTGAATTCATCATATGTAATTAATGAATGCCATTAGTTGCACTATCATCAAACTAAAAGATAGATGCTACATTTTGCACTATAAAGAACAATCTGTTTCTGAAATACTCTCTCTTTATGCCTGTATAAGACAACAGAATCTTTGAACCTGAGAATGAAACTCGTGTTTATGAAGCTTTAATTGTTGTGGTAATGTCTGGCAACACAGATGTACGCCCCTGGGGTAGAGGTTACAGCGTCCTACCCCAGCTGTGTGTTGTATTAATGTCTCTGGTTGGATACCCCTTATAAAGCATCTACATTTGATTGTGAAAACACGTTTTCATGCTCCATGTCTTTTGACACAGTGTTAGAATGCATGCCATATCATACCACACTTCTTTTGAATATTTACTAAAAGATATAAAGGAGTTGAAATTGTATTGATGATGCATTTATCATTACAGAGCTGCACTAGCAGACACTCACTATTCCTAGCTATGGAGGCATAATGCATTGTTAGGATCAAGGCAAACTGTGTCCAGGTCAATTTCAGGCATCAAGATTAATGTCATTGGCCAGCAGTGAGTATGTCGTGGTTTACTGCAGTCAGCTATATGTAGGTTTTCTTGGGGTTCTTCCAAGTATGTGGTTTAGTGACAAATCAGGATAAATTAACTCACGGTTAGTGGTAAACCATCTAATAGAAGAGCCCGATGGCTTTGTTTTGCTAAGAGAAAGAAGCCCAAGGGCTCCTCTATTAGGAGAGTTAACTTACCCAGGTTTGTCACTAAACTAAAAACTTGGAATACCTCCCTTACTTGGAATAATTGTGTTGAACAATCTATAGAAAAGCAAACACATATTAACAAATAGATACATGTGTCATCAGTACATTAGTTACGCATCAGTCAGCATGTCATTTGAGGGGACAGGGGTGCGTGCACATGAATTGAAGCTTTAGCATAAGTTCTGCCAGGAAGACTATAATGCTGTCATTCCTACATTCATTCAATCCTCCCGACCAATCACCAACCAACACCTGTCTTTACAATGCCTCGACTTACGCTCCTGTTCTGCTGCTTTTAGGTGCCAATTTTTTTGATGATCCCAACCCACTATTCCCAATCAAAGTGTGATTTGCATCTATCTTTAAATTGATACAAGTAACATGTAGCCTACCTTTCGGTTGCCTCCACAGCTTCACGCTTGATGTTCCCATGCCGATTCCGTATTGCTGCTTGTAACTGTTATTATCCTACAGCATCAGTCTTTATTGAAGTTTATGGCTGCAGACACTTGTTAGACACTCGTTAGACTGCTGTTTCTAGTCCTAGCCAGCTTCTGACAGCTTTGCAGTTCGAATTAATTATTTAGACGTTTATTTACCTTTTCCCTTTTATTTTGCTAAACTAGCATCACTTATTTTACAGACTGCTAGCTTCATGCTGTTCATCTCTTCAAGCAGGCAGGAGCTGCCACCCTATCTCTTCATTCAGCCATTTTCAGCCAAGTGCAGTTTCTGCTATGGTCTCGTCACGATGAATTTGAAATTCCAGGGCTTTCTTTGATTTCTTGTCTGTGTGTTTTTACATCTCACATTTTTACTCTATTTCTGTATTTTCCAGGCTACTGGTTTGCACAGTCCCATCTTATCCATTATTCTCAACTACAGTTTATACAAACGCAATTACAAAGTTGATTACTTAAACATTCTTTCCCTGAGTTCCCATATCCTAATGTGCAAATCAGTTTTGCTATGTTAAGCTCCGTATTGTTGATTTCTGGAGTAATTCTACTATGCTATTTGTAAATGCGCTATTTTTATCAGAGCCATTCTGTCTTAATTTTGCCAGGTTGACCGAGTCAGAACACAGAACTGCATGCATATCCTGGATAGCTGATGTGGGCCACAAGTGTTCCTCCATCATATACACTATCAAAATGACTCAGAACATTATGCCAAAACAAGGTGTCCTTTTGTTTATAGTATCGCTGTTATGAGTGTCAGTCTTGATCAGTTAGGCTTTTA
Source organism: Sprattus sprattus (assembly GCF_963457725.1). Lineage (NCBI taxonomy): Eukaryota > Metazoa > Chordata > Actinopteri > Clupeiformes > Clupeidae > Sprattus > Sprattus sprattus. The sequence continues at coordinate 32,253,280 of NC_137921.1, read as the reverse complement.
ACAATGCGCAACCATCTCTTTCATGGAGGTCAAAGTCTGCTTAAAATTAGCAGTAATTGCTTTCCTCCCAGTCAATTATTCTCATGTTTTTAATATTGTGCTTGAAGTCTGCTCAGTGAGCACAGCTTGAAATGAGGTATTTCCCTTTCATTTTACTTTATAGGCTAGACCTAGACTGGTTTGATCCTCAACACGTAGTCATCAATTAAGTTGTTTTACATTTCTTCTTACCAAAACTATTTCTGAAGAATTGTCTGCATTATCTTTAGCTTGTTATTCACCATGCTTGACATCCTCTATTAATGGCTTAACATAACCACACCCTTTTTGTCTTGTGCAGTGTTTTGCATTCATTACATTTTTTATTCCACATTTACTAATGACGCTGCTCTCAAAGCAACTTCACCACATGGCAGGATACTAAAACACAGGCTTAAGGCAAGCTTGTTCATATTCTTGTTTTCTCTCTCCTTTGGTATGTAAATGTCAATACAATTCCAAAACACAGCTGCTTTGAGTTCATCTATGCATTTGTATGCAAATGTGAGAGCAATCTTTTGGTGAATTCTTGAATGTTCTGTTAAACAAAGTATTAGTATGCATGTGGGGTTTGAAGATAGATGGGTGATGGCCATAGCATTATCAGGCTACATGGAAACTGGGACAGTTAAACAGAGTTAATAGTGCGCTAACACGCACTAAAAAGTCACCTGTCTTCACTATCTAAATGTTTCAGTCATAGTATCATTTCTACACATTATTTGAAAAGGACACAGTGTGTACAGTGTATATCTTAGCATAGCTTATTATCTTTTAAGATTATCAGTGGTATTCATTTGTGTTTAGCATTTACTGAGTCACTGCTTTTCCCACAGAGCATGCAAAATCGGCTAGCATGATGTTGGTAGCTTGCTTTTTGGCCATTTATGGGCTTTCTATTAACGTACCAATGAAATTGACAGTGACAGACATGTTTAATTTCATAATTGACCTGTGCTTAAGTGTGTAAAAGGCAATGTATGAGCAGATATCTGGACACAAACTAATGTTAGTGCCCTGTGGTAGGTTGTTATCAGCCAAGTTAGCAAATGTTAGCTGTTGGCGGACATGGCTTACATGTCCCTTCACGACAGTGTCAACATATTTTCCATATTTTCATACTCGCTTCATAATATAACTACTGGTTGGTGGTATAATTAAACTAGACATTGATACTGTTATAAACACAAGCTGTGCCAGTGGGCTGGGGATGGAACAGTTCCTGCCTACCTGAGAAGCAAAACAGCAGCAATCGGATTTTGGCATCCAGCGTTGCCATTGAGCATCAGTCACCTATATGTGGCATAACAATATGGTGAGTGGAGAACTAGAGCACAATTACCCACCCTGGGAGTTTCACCCAGGGAAATAGTTGTGGTGAAATGACACTAGCCCACTAGGGGCACACAGGTTTGTGAAACTGAGGAAGCTAGAGACGTGCAGGGACGTGCACAGGAATTTTGAGGGGCAGTTGTTCTGGCCTTAAAAAAGGGCACCATATCTTTCATTGAGTTCATATTGACGTGAATCCATCAATTGCACCAGCGAGTTTGATAGAATGAGCCCGGTCTGCTCATATACAAAAGTTAACAGTAACCTGCCGTTACCTTGTGGCCTGCACCATTGTAGTTACAAGCATTGACAACATGATGAGATTCTCTCGCCGTTTACCACCTCATCTTTGAATAATGTAACTCATAAACACATCGTTTTAAAGCCTGTCGCAGTCATTAAAAGATGTCAATAAACGAACTTTTGCGTCATGTGCTGTCTTTTTCGCCACTGGTACTGAATTGCCAACATTTGTATTTTGTGTAACACATGTATTCATAACATCAAGCCTTTCGCCCACTACACTTTCATGCTCCGGTAAGTTTTTTTCCTTTGTCCTGCTGCAATAAATAGGCTTACTTAACTCAAAAATAAATCTACAGTTCTGGCGTCAATCCGCTTTGCAACACGCAACACGGCTCACAAGCCTTGCAACACGGCTCTGCGTCTAAAACGAACCTTAAATCAAAACTTCCTTGTGTAAATTACGTGCTTACGCGTTACGTCTAAAACTGAGCATAATTCGGCCTTAAGGTGCCGGTCGCGTGCAGTAACAAAATAAACAGCGGAGGGCGCATGCCCCCTCCCCCTACTGACTTTCACTCTCGTTTCCCATAGGCTTATCGATTGGAAGTGAAGAAGGCTACTTTCTGACATGTTTCGGGTGGCGATTTTTTTTAAAACTAGGTCTACATGAAATTCTTGGGCAACTGCTTGGTTGCCCTCCTCGAGTTAAAGTGCCCCTCCGAGGGGGAAAAATATATATATATTATTATTTATTTATTTTATTTTTTTCCCTCGGAGGGGCACTTTTACTCGAGGAGGGCAAACGGGCAGTTGCCCAATCAACCTTAGCACACTCCTGTGCACGTCCCTGGATATGGAGGGCTGAAAGTGCCACAATTCAATAAATAAATACAACATCAACAATTATTTAAATGTGTCATTAATTAATTAAAATGGGAATTAAATACATAAATGTTGTATTAAATGTGTCATTAATTAATTAAATAGCAATTCATTTTGTGTAAAAAAAACCATATTTAATTATTTCACTATTTAATTAATTATGTCATGGTCCTGTGTTGCAGCGCATCAATAATTTATTTTATCTGTCAAACTCACCCATCAAAGTCAGTGGGCGGGGCTAACGCTGATCTAGTCTGATCCATTGCTTTAGTCTGAAGTGCCTGGAGAGCCATACCGGTATTCACCTGATACTTAGCGACTGTAGCTACAAGATTTATACCTTTAACCAAACCTGATTTTGAATACAGCGGTAGCTAATAACTCACTTGATAAATACATCGGTTGGTAGATTAAGAAAATGTTACTAACGTGTTTTTACGTGAGTGAATGTATCGCTTAGCCAACTATTACCTCTGATCATTACAGCACGTTTGCTTTCAATACTTTCTCCAATATAATTTTATTCAAATACATTTTCTTTGATAATTAAACTGTCTCTGTTATACAGTAGGCTACTGTGCAAAAGTTGTAGGCAGGTGGGAAAAATAGCTGTAACCTAAGAATACTTTCAAAATGGAAGTGTTAACAGTTCATTTCCATCAATTAGCATACAGTGAATGGACAGAAGATAAATCTAAATCAAATCAATATTTGGAGTGACCACCCTTTGCTTTCAAAACAGCATAAATTATTCTAGGTACACTTGCCGTTTTTAAAAGGAACTCCACTGGCAGGTTGTCCCAAGCATCTTGGAGAACTAACCACAGATGTTCTTCCTCAAATCTTTCTGTTTCATCATGTAATTCCAGGCAGTCTATGATTTACCGCATTTTTTCACACCTGCCTAAAACTTTTGCACAGTACTGTATGTCACCACCTCGGTTTCAATGCAACTTGGCTGAAATAACATTTAACAAATACACATAGAAACATTGCAGAACAATGACAGTGTACAGGGTTGCTTTATCTTTTATTTCAATGTAAGACATTGGGGTGATTGCAGGAAGATAGGTGCCAGTCTTCAGGTGGAGGGTCTCTGTATGCTGAGGTCAGTCAATATGAAACAACAATAATCCTTGGCACTACCGTCATCCTCTTACTGAACTACTCTACTACCACCCCATACCCTTTATGAACATTCATATAGCTATCAAATCATATACAACAGGCCATTCTTCATGAATGAGCATGCAAACATCAATGAATATAAATTAATATCTTAGTATTCAATAGAAGTGAGATCAGTATCATCATTTGGAGGTAGAGCATGCATGGTGTGTCATAGTTTTGGGAGATGACAATATTAAAACAGTGGACCAGACATAATATTCTAATGAAAATCAGGATCACAGGGACATTTACCTCAGCAGCCTAGTCTCTGCCACTCACACTCCTCAGTGTGGGCGATGTCGAGGACACCGTAAAGCAGTGTACCATTTATATCGCAGCCGTAACCTCACTATTGCTGAAACATTAAGCATGGTAGTTCCTGACCAGTTGTCCAGCTCAAAAAAATAAATAAAAAAAGAGTACCCCAGTTCCAAGTATCCCTTCTTTAACATGTCAGTTTAGGTAGGAACATGTTTGTAGTGGATATGTAAACAAATGTGTAGTAAATATGTTAACAATTGCATGCCTGTTCTAAGGGATATTTCAAGGGAGCCATAGTGAGGAGGAAGAGCGGCGTAAAGTGGGGGGCATGGCATGTCCTGATCTGCTTTGTGTTGGCTGCTCCGGTGCTTAGTTTGCCAGGTGTGGGTCCATGGATCACATTTACTAGTGTACTACATGGTGCAGAGCTGTGTTACAACGGCAGTGCCTTACAGAACATCCTTTTTTTCAAATAAGGCATGACATCTGAACCCCTGCTCTTGTAGTGCTAGGCAGTTCATCCCACCAACATGGAACTACAAATGGACGTTGGATGATGGATGTATGGATGTTGCTATGGTTCCCAGTTTTGCCTCTCTGTAGGTAAACCTGAAGGAAAAAAGAAACACACATTAATTAATTTAGCAGACATTTACAAAATGCCAATATGCACCATACCAAAAACGCAATGTCACTGAAACTGACGAAGTATATGGTTGACACTAGGGTTGTCACGATACCAAAATTATGACTTCGATACTATACCTGCCAAAATATCACCAAACCCTATACTTACAATACGATACCACAATACAATACCACAAATACGATACGATAGGCTACTGGTATATTTATCTATGATAGTAATAAAAAAACATCTGTAAGGTTCCCTTTTTTACCAGCTTGTTCCAGCTTTTTGAACACTTAACAAATGGCATTCGAATCATTATTAGCCTACAGCAAGATATTATTGAAAACTACATGGTGACATCATTGCATTGATTATACAGGGCTATGTAGACCCTTTGTCCGTATCTGACTATATGACTACACTACATAGTTATTTCCATAAGTATGAATTACATAATTTGACAGATGTAATTCACATTCATGTTTTGTCTTAATTCATGGAATAATTATTTTTCCTTCACTAAAAAATAAAAGAATTAGCTCAAGATCCACCCTCAGGCTCCAACAGCATGTAGCCTATTGCATCAAGTGTGTATTATTTGGTACACTTTTGTGTGCATTCTGACCTCATGATCATATAGGCCCACATAAGTGAAATTGTAGGTTATTTAGCATGTATAGCGATTTTAATGTTGACAATGAACTTGGTGATGTTTGGCTGTGTTAGGGAAGTTGTTTGCAACCTAGCCAACACGGCTATCACAATAACATGGATGTCTTGCTAGCGGCTACTTGCTAGCAGCTGTTTATGACAAACTAGTAAGTCAACAACATTCCTTACACAGTCAAACATCAAGCAACTGAAACACAAGACAAGGCACTAAGGCAGACGTCCTCTTTTACACGGACATTTCCTCTTTTCGAGACCTAAATGCGTCCGGGTAAAAGAGGAGAAAACAAATACATTCCCGTCCCCGTCAATCAACTGTAGCAAATGGCATTACGTTTGAGTAGCAACCGTCGCTAATAACAGTAGGCTAGCCCCTACACTTTGTCTATGTAACAACAGTTCTAAGTTAACTGCAAAACATAAAATAGCAGAAGATAGCACTTAACACCTACGACCTCCTGTAAAGGTAAGTTGAGGTTGAACTTGCAGTAGAAATCGAAACCTCGGACGCTCTGGATTTTTAGCGTCTAAGAAAAAGTTTTGTTTGACACCCAGTGTTTAGGAATGAGGCCTGCGTCAATCCAAATTTCTGGAATCGATAAGCCTTGACTTGATGTGCAGGGTAACCAATCAGGTATTAGGAATCCGCCCACTGACTTTGATGGGTGAGTGTGACAGATAAAATAAATGATTGATGCGCTGCAACACAGGACCATGATATAATTAATTAAATAGTGAAATAATTAAATACGTTTTTTTAAACATAAAATGAATTGTATTAAATAAATTAATGACACATTTAATATAACATTTATGTATTTAATTCCAATTTAAATTAATTAATGACACATTTAAATAATTATTGATGATGTATTTATTTATTGAATTTTGGCACTTTCGGTCCTCCATACCTGGAGACGTGTGTCCATAAATAATAAATGTTTTTATTTAATACACAAATATAAAATACTGAAGTTGGTAACAGTAGGGGACAGACAAGGGACGACACAGGTACAACAGATAAATGATAAATGGACACAACACGACACTGGACTGAGGCTTACCAGTCAGGCAGGAGTTTAGGAAGCAGGGTTTTATCTCCAGGGGGACACAGAAACCGTGCACTGCTCACACCAAATGCACATAAAGGGGTGAATCCACACACACAAACACACACACACACACACCAAAATGGGCTCAAAATCACTCACACTCATTACGAGATTAATTCCCTAACCTCGCGCACCCAGCACAGCCAACAGAACATTGAACACAGAACAAACCGAAACAAATCAAAAGTAACCACCCAAAGAGGGATACAAATCAACAGAAGAGAAATATGAAACAAACAACATTAACACAACCACGCACCACACGCAAACACACACGCACACGCAGGAGCAACTCTTTCAAACTGCAGCTGCGTGGAAGGGGGAGGAGACGTGAAGGGAGACGAACATCAACTGATACAATCAGTGATGGGAAGTTTGGATCATTTTACCGACACGAATCTTTGAATCTCGTTCAGTAAAAAGAACGAATCTTTTTTCGAGTCATTCGTTAATTTTATAGCCAATTCCCTGGCGTAAATACGTCCACTACAAACACGTATCATATTCTCATGTAGGTTAGTGCATGTAAACCAGCAGATACTATTTTAAAAGAAGTTCCTGCATTCAAATAATGTATCATGAAAGTTTGGATGAAATGGTCATTTATTATCACATTAGCATTTAATTATCACGGCAAACAATTACGCTGCACTGAACTGTAAGTAAAGTATAAAAAAGTTAAAATAACGAAACCTGTAATTATTTCTGAACGAATATCATTCACGTCTTACTAAACCTAGACACTCAAATGTGAACGAGGTTAATAAGTCCTTTCTGTTTCCTCTTCTGAGCATATGCAGGTTACGTGAAAAATTATTCAAAGACCCGTATCCGAAGACCCGGTCAAAATGAACGAAACATTTCAGCTTTCTCTAGCTTCACATGCTGAGCCTATGCAGATCATATGAAAAATGATCAAAAGACTTGCATCCGGCAGATAAACTAATCGTTCACCTACCGACCGTGTGTTTGGATCAACGTTTCGTTCATCTGCTGGATACGGGTCTTTGGATCTATGATTCGTTCTTCAGCCGGATACGGGTCTTTGGATCAATGATTCGTACTTTTGCCGGATATGGGTCTTTGGATCTATGATTCGTTCTTCTGCCGGATACGGGTCTTTGGATCAATGATTCGTTCTTTTGCCAACCGTGTCTTTGGATCAATGATTCGTTTTTCTGCCAACCGTGTCTTTGGATCTATGAGTCGTTCATCTGCCGGATACGGGTCTTTGGATCCTTTTCCACGTGACCTGCATAGGCTCAGTACTGGTAGAGGAAACAGAAATGATTTGTTCTTTTTCCGACTGGGACTTCGGATACGGGTCTTTGGATAATTTTTCACGTGACCTGCATTCAACGAATCATTTCTGTTTCCTTGGCTTAGCCTATGCAACAGTCCCGATGCGCGGTCATAAGAAAAAGAACAAATCTTTTTTGAGAGGACTCGTTACTCGTTACTCTCTCAAAATGAACGAATCGTTCACGAACGACACATCACTAGATACAATCACTGTAAGCAAGACAGCAGCGACATCAACCCACCCAGGCCAATTCCAGGCATCCAAGGGCACGAGACGCAAGATGACAGGCAGCAGCTACTATGTGTCCGCTAGCTAAATACAAAGTATAAAAGTATCAGGGACGTGCGGTCAGAGGAGGCAGGGAAGGCAGAGCCATATCATTGGTGGGAGGGCTACATATGCTAGCTTGTAACTATCAATATCTTATTTGACACGGTGTAAAAGTTCAATTAGCACACCGGTTGTACGTTGAGCTGTAGGCCTATAACCTCGTAAAAGTGAGTTTAACAAGTCAGTCGAGTATTGACCTGTTTAAAACGAATGTTTGAAAATAAAAGTTTTTTCAGTTCTGGTCAGATGACAATTTTTAAACCATAGGCATATAGTATACATGTATGATATATACTGTTACGTTAGCACTAGACTGCAAGAGGACGAGGAATGAAAGACATAGACGGAGAGCTTGGTTCCATTACACGTTTTCTCAGGCCCGGGGTGGGTAATCGGGAGAATCGGGAGCTTTCCCGGTGGGCCGCTTCACTTCTGGGCCGGTCGAGAATTTAATTTTTTGACATTTGTCACGGTCGTTCATCTTCTCATAAAGTAGGCTAAACACGTTTCACATTCTGACACCGCAGCCTCTGCATGGGTTGTACCATGCGAGGAAGTTCTCCCCTCCCAAATAGAGTTGGTTGGGTCCACAGCCCGTCTTTTCCAAAAAGTTTTCTCATTAGACTGCTGCTGGGCCGGCCCAACCGCAACGATACGAGGCAGGGAGGATGGATGGGAGGAAAAGGAGGGGCTGAAAAAGCCAGTTTGAAATAAAGAATGGCATTGGAGGAGGATGCTGCCAAATGTGCCAAGTTTACCGATTTATTTTCAAGATGTAAAAACACAAGTGGCATCTGGTAAAGAGAGACATAGGCCTAATGATTAGCAATGTAAATATTCGGCTAGCATTGTAGCGTTGGTTAATATCGTTGTAGCGTTGTAAACCTATTTGCAAGCAAAATATTACATTTAATTGAAATATTAGCCTTTTTATATCACCCAATATATTCCTGCTGAAAATGATGAGCACGGAATGTGCAATGAGGAGGCCATGACTACAGGGACAGGTAGAGAGGTTAACTAAATAAACAATATGAATTAAAGTTATTTAATGTAAGAAAGAGCAGTATATGCCCGTGCTAGATGAAAGAAAAGAATGCCAGGGGAGATTTTAGATGATGAACCAGTTGTCTCATCTGATGTTGCTTTTGAAGTGAATGTCCATAATGTTATTCTGGACACTGGCAGGTAGCATGGATAGGAGGTTTTCAGCAAATGCAAATCTTGCCTCAGATTTAGCTTGTCTTGACCCTAAAAACATTCCTGAAATAAAGATAGATGGGCTCCCTTACTCAGCACTCCAGGAAATCAGCAAATGTCTGCTTACGTTTGATTACAGAGCTACTGTTAGCACATTACAAACTGAGCTGTCTAGCCTGGCATACCAGTGGGAGAGACTGAAAAAGTCCTCTCTTGAAGGTTGTACTGTCAGGGCATGTAGGCTAGTGAGATGGCACAGGAAGGTCAGGAGGATAGTGGCGGACTATATGGAAGAACCAGAGATGGAGCTTGAAAGCAGGACCTGTTCCTCCTGCAAAAACTGTGCCATTTTTGCACATTTAATACTCTCACTGTGCAACCTCCTCACAGATGCTTATCATGTTATTAGGTAAGCATACAAGTTTGGGTTGACTTTGTCCATCACACAGGTTGCATGTGAGAGAAACTTTCCAAACCCTAACATTTGTGAAGAATAGGCTTCGAAGCTCATTGAGTCAGGAGAACTTGGAGGATTTCATGTTAATGTGCACAAAAAAGGAAATCCTCATGTCTAGAAGCAGTGACACAGTTATAGATAAAGTGGCTGAAACCAGTGCAATGCTTAGGCGGTTACTGATGCTGTAGATGCTGTTGGTGCTATTCCCAATGTAACTGTTTACTGTACTGTGAGTTGAACTGTAAACATTAGATCAATATCCTCGTTGTTGAAGAGTGGGATAGGTTTCAAATGCTTTATTTATTTATTTCTGCTTTTGTTAATTATCAACCTATCCTTGTGGAATAGCGGCATATTTTTTGTTGGCTTCTCAGTTTAAGTGGATTATTATTTAACCTTTACATTATTTGTTGAACCATGGTATTAATAAAAAAAAAATCGGAATAGTAAGAGCTGAACTGTTGCTTCATTTATCCAATTTTTGCTACCATGGAAAAAGTGGGCCGGTCATGGGCCTGAAATTCCCGGGCTGAAAAGTGGCCCCACTCCGGCCCTGCGTTTACTTCACTGTAAGAACTCATGTGTGTGTTACCTACAAACAGATCCGTTATGCAACCTATCACTTCTAACCTTTACACAACACCTCCCCCTTAAGTAAGAAATCCCTCTAAACAACAAAATAGGGTTTACCGGTGACACACTCTAACAGATACCTCAAATGCATAAACCTGCATTACATAAACATATGAAAAGTATTATGTTTCTCTTTTTTGTTTTTCAAACCCTTAATAAAACTTAATTCCATTTCAAACCATTAATAGAACTGTTTCCTTTTTCCCACATACATCATTTCTTTTTTTTTTCATTACCATAACAGTCTCTTATAAATCCAGACGACTGGGAGGGCGTGACACTCTGCCTGATGATGTCACATATGTGTTAGTTGCATCTGTGTTAGTGTGTGTATTTGTGTCACCTGGTTCTGGAGTTACCTCAGGTGTTTCACTTGTATCAGGTGTTGATGTCTGGGCCTGTGTATTACGCACTGAGCGCATGTGTGCACGGTTACGCCTGACCTGTCCTTCATCAGTGTCAATGATGTAAGACCTAGGTGATGTTGCTTTCTGAACGACAATCCCTTGTCTCTTCTCTCTCGGCATCCATACACTTTGACCTGGCTCCAGCTGCGGCAAGGGGCGAACTCTGTGACGCAGGTTGTAGCGGCGCTGCTGGTTCTCCTTTGCCTGCTTTTCAGTCTTCCAGAATCCTCTGATGTTCGGCCACCGAGGACGCAGTGCTGCAGGAAGCTGTGGTATGTCTGAGCAAATCTGTCTCCCCATGAGGAGTTGTGCTGGGGAGTAGCCACTCTCCAGAGGTGTGGCGCAATATGTCTGTAATGCCTTTGCTTTGTCCCCTCCACCTTTCCACAGTCCTTTAACTGTAGCGACGGCCCGCTCCGCCTCTCCGTTGGCCTGGGGATATCTGGGGCTGCTTGTGACATGGGTAAATCCATACTCAACGGCAAAGGCCTTGAACAGTGAACCACTATACCGTGCTCTGCATTTAACAACCCCTTGGTGCCCACTGTGAAGACAATGAAGAATGTTCCGTCTCATGTCTCGCGGAACCACAATCCTCTGACCTCTGAGGAGCAGCTGTCCATTCAAGGTGAGGTTACTTTTCTCCGGACAGAAGGAGGCCAGCTCTGGGGGGAGCGTATGTCTTTCTGGCCACTCAGTCTCACAGTATCTGATTAACTTTGCACAGGCTGGATCAGCTCTCTGTTTCTCGATGATTTCTTTTAATCTTGCCTCTGAGTGACTGCGTCCAGGAACACTTTTTTTTTATATATAAGTCTGTTTATTGAGCATCAGCGATACAAATTGAGGACATAAAAGAGATAATAAACAATGCTCACATTTTTCCCAATTTTACAATTTACAGTACTGCCCCCCCCCAAACACCCACCCACACCTCATACCCCTGTAGAGGTCCCACCCCTACCTGTCTCTAGGTGAAGTGAAAAGAAAAAAAATAGAAAAGAGAGGGAAAGAGAGAAAAAAAAGATATAATAAAACACAGATTGAGTAAACTAGAGAAAAACTAACAATTTGGGAATGTAAGTTTCAGTGAAGAGCAGAACTCAGACATCAGACTCCTCAGGTGTTATGTCTAACGAGTCTATAATAAACAACAAGGGGTTCCAGATTTGATCAAATTTCCTCAGAGAGCCCTTGAGGGAAAACCTTAGTCTCTCCAATTTTAAGTTGTGCAGAACCTCCTTAACCCATCGAGTGTAGGATGGGGGCAAGTTGTGCTTCCAGATCAACAAAATTAAGTGCCTAGCCAACAGAGTGCAAAAGGCCATAGAATGTCTTGCCTCAGCGGTCAACATGTTGTTGTGTGGGATATCAAAGAGGGCAGAGAGGGGATGAGGGTCAGCCACAAACAGTGTTGGGAGTAACCCGTTACAAAAGTAACAAACTACTGTAATGCATTGCTTTTTGCGGTAACGCGGTAATGTAAGGCATTACAGAAACAAAATTGGTAATATTTACCTCGGTACAAATGTCAGTAACGCGCGTTACAATGCATTTTTAACCTGGAATGAAGTGTTTTATTTTCCTTCATCCAAATTCGCCAAAATCACCGCGAGATCAGCAGAGGTGAAACGTCGGCGCAAAATGTTTCACTTCCTTTTCCTTTAGGCTAATTGATGCCGCTTTCATCGGTGGAATCGCCAGCTTTCCGAAAAATTGGCAGCAAGATGTGGCCACTAGCAGCAATGATGACAAGGTAAGTCTAAAACGTTCAGATATGGTATCCTTGCAGATATGATACCCACACTACCATTGCGTCAACATGTTTTTTTTCTTACTGGGCTAAGGTAACTTTCCTTCTGAAGCCATGTCACAATTAAATTAAATGTGGTTTGGAGCCACAAATGCATTGGTTCTAACAGACATGAATGAAAATGTACTTTTCCATTCTCAGAATATAGCTTAAAAAATGAATCACAAACGATTAAATATGTGGCCATCCATCAACATGATCAGACAAGTTCAGAGAATTAACGTTAGCCTAATTTAGCACCAAGGTTCTCCCTCCTATGCTAGGTGATATGTGATGCTACTTCACCCGCCACTGTGGCTGTATCGTTTGACTTAAGACTCTAATCAAAGCAAACAAATGTATTGACAGTCTCTAGTTCCGCTACATATCTAACTGAACACAGGGATTTTGTTTCATATCAAAAATACGCCTAAAAGCCCACCTCTTCACTGAATAACCCGCTAGCTTGTTAGCTGAAAATACTTGGTAACGTTACTAACTTAGCTCTTTTACCATACAGTGTACATGTAGGATAAAGCGTCTTTCTGTTAAAGTGCACTTTACCTACAAATACCACTACTACCTACTAGTTTAGCCCAGAGCCCTAGAATCTTTCTATCTTTCTAGAATCCTTCTATGTATCTGGTTTAACCTACATAGTTATAGATCAGAACAGACATAACGTCATTGTGAACCACGTCAATGTATTAAGATGAAACGTAGTCTACAAGAAGTATGTTTAATACAATAAACCATAAGATGAACTTGAATTTGAAGGTTAATATTGAAAAAAAGTGATGCACTGCCTGTTTCTGTCCCATATGGATTTTTATTAAATTTTTTAGATCTAGCCTAGGGCCTATACATGTATGCGTTTTATACATTTGATTGAAATATAATGTGGAGCATTTTTGTAAGGGCGTGCTGAACTGAACATGAACATTGGGGTGCACTAGCCTGGGCTACCTGTCCCATAGGAAAAAAATATTTTGACACACATTAATATTTCAATCTTCATGTTCAGCACTAGCCTGGTGACACCAGCCTACGTATTTCCGCCTGAATTGATTTCAAGCTCATACTCAGTCTGGCCCAACCCCATTGACAATCGTCTCCAGAACTCAAAATTTTGCAGGACCAATCAGCGAACAGTTCAGAGCTGTGACGCAAAACTCGCCTTGGAGGAAAAGACACGAAAAGCTATCGGAAAAGTTGTCTCAACTCTCGAGAACATCAGAAAATTAAAAGGAGAACAAGAGTATTTTCTTGTAAGTTTTATGATTGGAAAGGACGTCGTAGCTCTTCTCCCAACTGGCTTTGGGAAGAGTTTAATCTACCGAATGCTTACTAAACGTTGCTGATTGGTTAAGGGAACTCCAATGATTTTAAACCTCAAGATAAGCACCCGCCCATCTCGGAAACCAAAATGCATTGGGTTGGCCCAGACTGAAAGACGGAATGAAATAGAGTCACAGGCTGGTAATGGCCAGGCTAGTTCAGCACAGCCATACCTTACAAAAATAGTTGGTTTCATTTGGGTTGTACATTGTAAGGCCCCTTAGCTAATATGTAGTGTTTATATCTTAGCCAGATTTCAAATTCTAGAGTCTATTTTCTTATATTTTCAGCATGTTCTTCAAAGCCGAAAAACCTTCACGAAGGACTTGGATGCCCAGGTGCTATGTGTAGGCCTACTGCCTCCCCACCATAGGTGTACAGCCCATACACTAATCCAGTTGCAAACTATTTTAAATTTTTTATGACGCATAAGCTGTGAAGTTGGAAATAATAAAGGCATAGAAATGCTAATTTTGTATCCTGTCATATTTTTAGACAATACAATACAGTCCAATTATTGTTAATATGAATAGGCCTAAAGTTACAGTATTTCTATCACAATTTGCCAGACTTTGACCTTTTGTCTGTTCTTGCGATGATTGTTCTTTGTATTGTGCCATGAGCCATCACTGTGGCTATTATGTTCTACTGTTTACCATAAGTACAGATACCACATCACCTTCCACTGGATGTGTGATTCACTAATTGAGCGTCTTGAGCTTCATTACAGTAAGATTGCCAAATCCATACTTCCAGTGATTTTGGTGCGAGTAACTTACAAGTAATACAATAGTAGTGTAATGCCTTACATTTTAAAAACAGTAATATTGAATGTAACGAATTACTTTAAAATGACAGTAACAAGTAATAAATAATGCATTCCAGTTTTGAAGTAATTTGCCCAACACTGGCCACAAAATGGTAAGCAGTTTGAAGGGTATAACATTTTTTGTACCAGAAGTCTGTAAGCTTTGGAAATGACCAAAACATGTGTATGAGATCGGCAGGGGACTGGTTGCATCTATTGCAAGTGTCAGCTACATTGGGATAGAATTTAGACAGTCTATGATTGGTGTAGTAAGTCCTGTGTACAAGTTTACATTGAATCAGCCCATGTCGGGCACAGACAGAAGAGTTGTGGACCAACTCAAGGATATTTTCCCACTGATCTTCTTCAAAATTGAGCCCTAGATCCTGGTCCCACAGATGTTTTGTGTGTTGTGGGAAAACTGAAGTGATGGCGTCTACTCTATTGCATTAAAAATATGGGAGATATTCCCTTTCAGATTGGGGTTTATCCTGAGAAGAGTGTCTAACAGAGTCTGAGGGGGGGTGTTAGGGAAATCTGGGTACTTTTTCTGGGCAAAATGTCTAATTTGAAAAAAACGGAAAAGATGAGATGAGGGGAGATTAAATGTACACGATAGGTCACTGAAGGACATGAAAGTACTATTGTCGTAGAGGTCATTGATAGATGCTACACCTCTCTCCGACCACAACTGAAATGCAGAATCCATAATGGATGGTTTAAAACTGTGATTATGGGAAACTGGGGCATAAATAGAGGAACCTTTCAAGCCAAAATGCTTCCTGAATTGCAATATATTTTAAATGACTGCCTAACTACCGGGTTATCGCTGGCTTCAGTGGCTGACACAGGAAGAGAAGAACACAGCCTTGACCACAGTGAAACCTGGGATGATGACATCTCAATATGACCCCAGGCAGGCTGTTCGGTGGTAGGTTTGTCAGTCCAGTACAAAAGCTTGTCAATATTAGCTGCCCAATAGTAATATAAAAAATTGGGGAGAGCAAGGCCCCCTGTGCTCTTAGGGCTCAGATACAAATACGCTTTTTTGTAAAAACGGGACGCGAGCAAATGCATTGATTCCTATGGTACGGCGCGTTTAAAGCGTGCACCCCTTCTCCACCACACGTTGCGTCTTTGAAGCGTTTTTTAGGTACACTTAAAAGTTGAACTATTCTCACATTTCCAGCGCAAGGCAGGGAAGCGCACCGCTTCTGTTTTGGCCGCGGCACTTTGCCAAGGTGTTACTGAAGCGTTTCTGCCTGAAAAACGACGCGTATGTGTATCTGAGCCCTTAGGAAGCTGCAATAACCTTTTCTGCATACGCACAGGTTTACCTGCCCAGAGAAATTTTGACATTGCCTTATCCAGTTTAGCAAAAAACTTTTTTGAAGTAAGTACAGGAATATGCTGGAAAAGGAAGAGGAATTTCAGTAGAACTGTCATTTTGATGAGGTTCACCCTACCCAGAGATGGGCAGTATTTCAATTACTTGTATTTGAAATACAAGTTAATTTGCTTTTGAGTATTTTGTAATTTGTATTTGATAGGGCCGATAAAAAATTGAATGTAATTTGTAACAAAATACTTTAGAGTGGAGTAATTTTGTATTTAAAATACTCAAATTACTTTCTCCAGTGTTTAGGCAGAAGGAGATTTTTTTTCTGTCGGATTCTACCATGAGACCATCTGATCTGCCTCTGAATTGTCAAATCAGTCAATTTGCCAAAGGTGTTGCTTCTTATGGCCCGCCCCTTTTTGGGGCGAAAAGGAAATCACCCCAGATCTCTCTCATGACTCTCTCATGATCAATTTTTTTCACAAAACAGGGTTGTAGTCGAAAACTTAGAAAGCTGTCTTGATCCTTGTCAATTTATCTTCATTAGTACACCGACTTAAAGCAGGTTCTTTCAAAGAGCGAATCGAGTTGTTGCACTGAACGTTAGCCATCTTGACACAATGTGACTTGATGAAAGCCGTGTGATGTCCTTACACGCAATTAGAGCTAAGGTCCGGGACGCAATCTGGCACTCTGCGCCTGGGCGAGACTCTCCACTTTGTGAATGAGGCGCACCTCACCTAGGACGCGATCTGGCACTCTGCGCCTGGGCAATACTCTCCACTTTGTAAATGAGGCGCACCTCACCTAGGACGCGATCTGGCACTCTGTGCCTGGGCGAGACGCTCCACTTTGTGAATGAGGCGTGCCTCACCTAGGACGCGATCTTGCACTCCGCGCCGTATTGCATAGAGGCAGGGGCCTGGGCACACATGAGACTCTTATTAAAGTTCTTAGCCTACTATAAACGTTGTTGAGACTCGCACTAAAGATCTTACTCATTCTCACAGAGACAAAACAAATAGCTACACGGTCATTTATCTGTGTGATGTCACATGTGTGCGCCAGTGTTGTCAATCACATGTGGGGGCCAATGTTGTCAAAGATAATCTGTAACTTGTGGAAATTGTATTGTTAAACGGTGAGTACTTTGGTAGATTAAAGTATAAACCTTGAATACAAATGCTAGTACAACTTCTATACGTTATCTGTAAGGTGGTGAGTGTGCAGTGGTAATGTAAGTTGGATTCGTAAAACGTATTTTAGGAAATAAATGACATTGCTTGACGTGTAGCTATTTGTCTCTGTTTTGTTACCGACTTTCAACTTCATAAAAATCTCAACAACGTTTATAGTAGGCTACGTGTATTGTTTTGTCTCTGTGAGAATGAGTAAGATCTTTAGTAAGAGTCTCAACAACGTTTTTAGTAGGCTAAGATCTTTAAAAAGAGTATCATCGGCGCGGAGTGCCAGATCGCGTCCTAGGTGAGGCTCGCCTCATTCACAAAGTGGAGTGCCAGATCACGTCCTAGTCCTTACCTGGCAATTACGTATGACGAAAGCACAGTGGGGATAGCCCTCCCGGAAGCCATAGAGATTGCAATGAGAGCCCTGTGGCACTGACATGGGCCCATCATAATAGCCTGCACCTGGCCCCGTGGTTACTATGTTACGCCACTGAATAGCCCAAACCTGAATGTTCTGCTATATCAAATTGTGAGAACTGAAAATTCAGAAAAAGTATTTCCTGTATTTTAAAAATACAAAATACATGTATTGTATTTTGTTACATTTTCTGGCATCAGTATTTTGTATTTTATTTTGATACATTTATTTGAGGGGTATTTTGTATCAAAATACATTTTGATGTATTTTTGCCCATCTCTGACCCTACCAGCCAATGATAGAGGCAAGGTAGACCATCTATGAAAGTCCTCCTCAACTCTGCCAAGCAAGGGGGCAACATTTTTATTGAAAGTATCTGTTAGAGACCTTGTTATCAGAATGCCCAAATATTTAAAACAGTTATCTGCTCTTTTAAAAGGAACTATGTTTTCTGGCAAGTCACCAACTAAGTTATTAATTGCAAATCTCTTTCCGAAGTTGAGTTTGTAGCCAGAGAGTTGGCCAAATTGCTTTAGGACGTCCAGAACTATCAGGAGAGATGTGGATGGATTTGATACATAGAGAAGTAAATCATCTGCGTACAGTGATAGCTTGAGTTCTGATCCTTGGCGGGAGATGCCTTCAAAACCACTCTCAGATCTCAGCCAGATAGCCAGGGGCTCAATGGCTATGGCAAATAATAAAGGGGATAGTGGACACCCTTGCCTTGTGCCGCGATGGAGCTCGAAGGGGGGTGATACTGTATTGTTTGTTTGCACAGAAGCTACTGGTGTGGAGTATAGCAATTTCACCCATGAAATAAAACCTGAACCCAGGCCAAACTTCTCCATCACCTCAAATAGAAAGTCCCACTCCACCCTATCAAAAGCTTTTTCAGCATCCATGGACACCACTACCTCTGGGATGCTAGAACTGGGTATGTTCAGTATGTTAAACAGTCTTCTCGTGTTGTGGAATGAGTGCCTCCCCAACATGAAGCCAGTTTGGTCTGATGAGATGATCTGTGGAAGAACCCCCTGAAGACGGAGGGCTAAAATCTTAGCAAGAATATTGTAATCTACATTTAACAGAGATATAGATCTAAAACTACTACAAAGTAAGGGATCTTTATCTTTTTTTAAGAGAAGAGTAATTGTGGCATTAGTCAGAGTTGGAGAAAGCCGGCCAAGAGACAGGGCCTCATTATACACATTGCACAAGACTGTGGAGACAAGTGGGGCGAATTTCTTATAAAATTGTACTGTAAAGCCATCCGGGCCAGGCGCCCGGCCACTCTTTAAGGCACTAAAAGCACTTATGATCTCAGCTGTTGAAATTGGATTGGCTAAATTCTCCACAAGCTCCTCGTCCACTCTAGGAAACTCAATGGTGTTTAGTGTACTTGCTATACTGGTCTGCTGGAGGTGGTCAGAGGCATATAAATCAGAATAAAATTGGGTAAATGTTTCATTTATGGATTTTGGGTCAGTAAGAATAACGCCTGGTGTAGAACTAATACTGTGAATAAGCCTGGAGGCGGATGCGGCCCTGGCTTGCTGGGCAAGAAGTTTTCCAGCCCTGTCCCCTGATTCAAAAAATCGCTGTATAGACTTGAGCAATGGACCCTTACGCAAACTCCGCCCCCGTTAGCAACGGTTGCTATATCAGTCAAGCATTCACGTTTCCCAGGTTCTCAGCATTGGTATGAATGGCGTGGCAAAATGTTTTCAACCGTGTCAATTTCAGCTCTACCCAAAGAAATCACAAGCATTTTTTGGAAAAACGGCAAGATCTCAGATCGAAGCAGGCAAAAGGGTCTGCAATATGCTTATATAGGCTACAACCACGACATTACATGCCGTGTTTGTAGACAGACAAATACTAAGGCTAACAGGTTCATTCCAGCTATGTTTATGTGTTCTATTATCTACACAGTCGCCGCTACGCAAACATGTAAGGTGGTAAAACTGAATCGTATTTTAAGCAAGGGTTTTCTCACGTTTTCGATGCAGTGGGCAGATTTTAGCGACATAGCTTCTTGGAACAAACGTAGGTGCTTCTGTTTACGTTGCTGACATTCAGCTGATGGGGGGGTCGCCCACATTGTTTGATCCACAGCAGGCATTTCTCTCTCTGGGTCTAGGGTTTCGGGAAGGGATAAAATGTTACCCCTCCCTCCAGCCTTTTTGGATATCGGCTGTCAGAATTACACACTCCATAAGCGTAACGTTTCATTTTCTCTTCTCGAGCAGACGTCTCTCTCATTGACTCAAATTCATCAAAATGGCTCGCTTGACTGAGGTCCTGAGCTTAGTAACCGTTGCTTTGCTATGATTAATCAGTTACCGTTTTGGGGAGTGGTCGCAGAAGGGTCAATTGCAGTTCTGCTTCATTTGTAGATAAAAGGTTAAACTCAGTTTGGAGTTGTAACCGCTTTTTATAAAGTAGCGGGTCTGGGTTATTAGAGTAGCTATCATCGGTCTCCAGGAGTATCTGTGACAGTGTCTGGCCTTAGTGTTCTTTCTGAGGTGCGTTGTGTATGAAATGATGTGGCCTCTTAAGTATGCCTTGAAAGCTTTGGTTTTAAGATGCGGCTGTAATTTGGGAACTGTATGTCTAGTGATGTAGGAGCATGGAGATTACGATACTGTGGTACTTGCATGACTGTATATTAGAAATTAGTCTGTTGTCTAATAGAAAAAAGTCTATTCGAGAATAGGAATGGTGGACATGCGAAAAAAAAAGAAAAGGATTTTTTATTGGGGAATTTAAACCTCCATGGGTCTGGCAAGCCCAACTCCCTTACAAAAGAGGTTAGTAGTTTTGCAGAATTATGAATAGAGTATGGTCTAGAGGAGGATCTGTCTAAAGCAGCATCTTGGACAAAATGAACCCCCCCCCCCAACAATGATGTGGTAAGTTTCAATGCTGGGAAAAGAGTTGAAAAGCTTGGATATGAATTGTTCATCATCCCAGTTTGGCACATAGACACTAGCTAAGATAACTTGAGTGCTGCACAGCCTTCCTGCCACAATAACAAATCTACCAGATGGATCAGCTACAACTTTTTCTGATTCAAATGGAATGTTACTTCGAATCAAAATGGCAGCACCCCTGGCCCTCGCATTAAACCTTGAATGATATAAATGGCTGAACCTACCCCTTTTTATGCGCAAGACCTCGTCACTGCGCAAGTGCGTCTCCTGCAGGAAGACTACATCACCTCTCAAATCTTGAAGATGAGACATGACCTTGTTTATTTTGGTAGCCTGGTTGGCCCCCTTGACGTTCCATGATATAAAACGCATTTTACGTTATTCATAGTTTTTCTACTTTCCATACGTTCCTAAGTGATGGATTATCTTGTATAGCATAGTGAGATATCTGGTTATATCTGAGAAGAATGTGACAGGAGAGATGAAAAGAAAAAAGAGACAAAGTGCAAAACCCCCCCCCCCCCCACACACACACATTTACAGTGCCCCCAACTTCCCCACCTCACACCCACTGATCCCCCAAATACCCACAACCCGTGCACGAGAGTGCCATGTTCACTTAGCAAAATTCAGTAGTCTAAGCGGTAAAAAAATAAAAAAATCAGTACATTTGCATAACTGTTTCAACCATAAGGGCTCAACAGGTGTAGTAACAACATAAGCTAAAGCAGTATAATGTAACAGTTCCACCCAGAAGAGATGAAAAATAAAACAGTGAGCCCAACTTGTTTTGTGTGCGACAACATATAACTTTGGCATCTTTTAACACTAACAGCCATATTTGTTCAACCAAAACAACAAAACAACAATTGCATACCTGTTCCATCCAATGATATGTGATTAGGATAAGCTATTGACAACTCAACCGTCTTTAACGCTTCTGATAAGCGGCCAGAAGTTGCTGTGCCTCTTTCACTGACGTGAGACGCTGTCTGCTCCCATCTTCAGCCTTGATGAACAGCCGCGCTGGGTACAACAGTGAAGGCTGAAGTTTGAGAACGTAGAGCTGGCGCATGATCTCTTTGTACTCCGAACACTGGTCCAACACTTCAGGGCAGTAATCCTCATATACAGCCGCGGAAAAAATTAAGAGACCACTTCAAAATGATCAGTTTCTCTGGTTTTACTATTTATTGGTATGTGTTAAAGTAAAATGAACATTTTTGTTTTATTCTATAACCTACTGGCAACATTCCTACCAAATTTCAAATAAAAATATTGTCATTTAGATCATTTATTTGCAGAAAAATGACAATTGGTCAAAATAGCAAAAAAGATGCAGTGTCTTCAGATCTCGAATAATGCAAAGAAAACAAGCTCATATTCATTCTTAAACTACACAATACTAATGCTTTAACTTAGGAAGAGTTCAGAAATCAATATTTGGTGGAATAACCTTGATTTAAAATCACAACTTTCATGTGTCTTGGCATGCTCTCCACCAGTCTTTCACATTGCCGTTGGGTGACTTTACGCTACTCCTGGCGCAAGAATTCAAGCAGCTCGGCTTCTTTTCATGGCTTGTGACCATCCATCTTCCTCTTGATCACATTTCAGAGGTTTTTTATGGGATTCAGGTCTCGAAATTGGGCTGGCCATGACAGGGTCCTGATCTGGTGGTACTCCATCCACACCTTTACTGGCCTGGCTGTGTGGCATGGAGCATTGCCCTGCTGGAAAAAACACTTCTCAGAGTTGGGGAACATTGTCAGAGCAAAAGGAAGCAAGTTTTTCTTCCGGGACAACGTTGTACTTTGCCTGGCTGAGGTTTGTAAAAGACCATAAGGATTGAACAAAAGCGGACTAGAGGGTCTTCTAAGTTTGTCTTCTCTGATGAGTCCAATTTCACAGTAGGTGAAAGACTCTGTGGCTTGTAGGCCTCTCCAGGTCTCCGTCTAACCATCAGATGACCATGTGTTGGGCAAAGCTGAAAATTGGACTCAGAGAAGATGAACTTAGAAGATGACCTCCAGTCCGCTTTGGTTCATATTTAAGTTCACCTCTTTTTTTACGGGCAGCACGAATGACAATGTCCTTGGTCTGAAACTTGTGAAAACAGATGATCACGGCTCTAGGTTTTTACCCCTTTGCTGGTTTGGGTTTGAGTGTGCGATGGGCTCTATCGAGCTCTGGGGGCGAAGTAAGCACATCCTTCCCCAACACATTCACAAGGAAACTAGAGAAAAAAGACGTTGGCCATGAACCCTTGACTGCTTCAGGCACACCTATGAGACGAACGTTGCACCGTCTGCTTCTCCCCTCCAGGTCAGTTAGCTTGGCTTTCAGCTTAGCATTGTTTTTAGTCATAGAGGTTACCTTTGCTTCCAAGAACTGCAGCTGGTTCAATCCAGATTCCAAGTCAGAGATGCGCTGTTCATGGTCGGTTACCGTTGATTGTATTCCATCTAACTTTGTGTCAATGGCTGCCAGCTTGTTTTCGAATCGTACAGCGAGTGAGTCAGGTTTGGTTAGCTGGTCTGCTCTTAGCTTCGCTAGCATGTTTGATAACGTAGCATTGTCGATAGCAGTGTCAGCTGGGACAGCTTGTTCTGACTTTTTCGACGTCTTGCTTGGTTTGGACGTCATGTTGTTTGGCAAAAAACTTGTTTGGGTGCGGTTTGATGTTTTGTTGTCACTAAATTGAGTTAATTTATATTGGCTTATGGTCAAAACTTAAACTGTGTGGCAGGAAGAAACAAGACTACTCCATTCTGCTCACCAACCGGAAGCCGCGTCCAGGAACACTTTGACTTCTGCCTTGTTCTCTTTTTCCTCCTGTGTGAATGTGTGTTTCACAGGGGCTCTTGATAGAGTGTCTGCGGTTATCAGGTGCTTACCCGGCACGTGTACAATGTCAAATGTGAACCTCAGCAGCCTCAGTCTGAATCTCAGCACTCTTGGAGGGAGTTCATCGAGAGCCTTGGTGCTCAGCAATGGCACTAGTGGCTTGTGGTCTGTCTCCAATCTGAATCTCAATCCTAGGAGTTAGGATGACAGGCGCTCACATACCCACGTAGCTGCCAGAGCTTCTTTCTCTATCTGTGCATAGTGTTTTTCAATGTCTGACATACCTCTTGAGATGAACACAATGGGTCTCCATATCAATCTGCCTGCAGCTGGGTTAGGACACCCCCCGGTCCAAACGAGGAGGCGTCAGCAGACACACACGTTTCAGCTGTCTGTGAATAGGCAGCCAACACTGAGTGTGGAACTCAGTTCCTTCTTTAGTCTTAGAAATGCCTCAACTTGTGGCGCTTCCCAGCACCATTCTTTCTCAAGTCTTTGATCGGGCGTGTGTAAGATGCAAGATGTGGCAAAAACTTACTGAGGTAATTGGCCATCCCCATCACTCTCTTCACCCCTTCGATGTCTGTTGGTGCAGGCATCTCTTGTATTGCTCTGATGTTCCCTGGGTCGGGCGTCACCCCGTCCACAGCTGTCTTTTGCAAACTGACATTTCTCTCCATTTAACGCCAGTCCCTCTTCCTGGAGTTTCTTTAAGACCTGAAGCCGTCTCTCATCGTCTGGGCCTTGTTCTCACCATGCACAAGAATGTCGTCGGCGTGACAAACTGTTCCTTCTCATCCTTCCAGCATCTGGAACATCCGGCGCTGAAAGTGTTCAGGTGCTGAGGAAATTCGGAACGGCAAGCGATTTAAGGCATACCGCCCGAACGGGGTAATGAAAGTTGTTAAGAGCCTACTTTCTTCTGCCAATGGGATTTGCCAGCCAGGTGGAGGTGGCATCCAGTTTCGTGAAAACGTTTGCCCCCGCAAGCATTCCCAATGTATAATCTACTGCTGGGAGTATGTGTCTTTCCCTCAGAACCCACTTGTTCAGGTGTGTCAGATCCACGCACAGCCGTATCTTTCCGTTGGGCTTGGGCACTACAACCATGCCTGAACACCATGGTGTGGGTTTTGTTACCTTGGAAATGACACCCATACTGTCCATACGGTCCAGCTCTGTTCTCACTTTATCTTGCAGAGGGAGAGGCACTCGCCGTGGGGAAGACGAGGCGTATGGGATGGCGTCTCGTTCCAACGCGATGGAGTAGGGCTCCTTTCATTTCCCTAGCCCTGAGAATATGGTGGGAAAATGAGCTTTGAAGTCCTCCTGCTGGGCTTCCACTGTATGGACACGCTTCAGTATCTTAAGAGCCATGATCGCTGGGAGACCTAACAGAGGCTTTGACAGTTCATTAACAACATACACATTTTGTTTAGCTGCTCTCTCCTTACTAGTCAGGTTCCCTTCAAAACATCCCTTGACTTCCAGTCTATGATGCCCCGGTCCATACAGCACCTAGCTAGGCTGTCTCAGTTCTCCATGTATTTTACTGGAATACATGCTGCTTGGAATCGCAGTAACAGCAGCTCCCGTATCCAGTTTGAACGCATTCTCCACCCCATTCAACTGCAACACTCCATCCATTCTTCTTTTTCTGTTGAGCTCACTTCTCTCAAAAAAGCGAATTCCTCCTCTTCATATCTCTTGTTCCCTTGGGTAATGACATGCACACTCTTAGCTGACCTGCATTTTATAGCGAAATGGCCCTTCTTGTGGCACTTTCTACATTCTGCATCACGGGCAGGGCAGTGGTATCTTATGGCATTACCACATTTGCCACATCCTGATGACTGGCTGTCTTTTTTCTCATGTACCCCCTTTTGTCCTTTGTACTGTTTTTTGTATATAGTTTCTACTTGGCCTGCTGTTAGCTCGGCCCTTCTCAGCACAGGCTGTTGTTTCTTTACTGCTGCACTCTGTCTGACCTTTGTCATTGCTTTTGCTAACGTCAGTTCTGGGTCTAGCTGTAAATTTTCAGACAGCTTAGCATCCTGTATGCCGACCACTATTCTGTCCCTAATTAATTCTTCTATTAGAATTCCGAACTGACAATGTTCTGCAAGCGTGTGTACAGCAGTTATGAAAGACTCAACACTCTCACCCGGCTCCTGACTCCGACGATTGAAGCATGCTCTTTCGTAGATAACGTTCCGCTTGCTGATGCAGTGTCTTTCAAACGCCTCCGTAACGGCAGAGGCAAAACATTGAGGATGTCTTCAGCATTGTCACCTGCATCATACATAAAGGCATTCACTTGAAACTCTTCTGACTGTTTGTCCAGCCGTGACGCGACTCTATAGCGTTCAAACCGCTTTATCCATCTTGGCCAGTCATAAGTGTTCGAAAAGTCAAACTTGCCTGGCGGGAAGTACTGTGGAGCTAGCTGTGGCTGTGCCACCTGTTGCCGCAGTGCTTCATCTACCATCTTCTTTCGTCGTCTTCCCTTTTTTTTCCCGTTGTCCCCGTGTTTTGTTTTAACGTTGTTCTACTATCCCACGTCTGACACCATGTTACGTTAGCACTAGACTGCAAGAGGACGAGGAATGAAAGACATAGAAGGAGAGCTTGGTTCCATTACACGTTTACTTCACTGTAAGAACTCATAATGAACTCATGCGAACCTCCAAACAGGTCCGTGATGCAATCACTTCTAACCTTTACACAACATATAACGCGTTATGATTAATTTACAGGATTAATGCATTATTTCTTTTAACTCATTTAACGCATGTGCCGAATGAGCTTCCAATAAACCCACAATTGACCGTTCGCATAAGTCCTCCCTAGAACGGCCCTTTTCCAATCCTACCTTAGCAACCTTTACTAAGAGAAAAGGGTCAGACAACCTTGAGGTCTGATGAGCATGGTGAAACAGTGTTCATATGGGACTTGTAGATCTGACACAAGGTACCCTGAGATTTTAGAGCGACACGTCTTTTTTTCCGCATTTCTAAAGCCCAAAACAAAGGAGGAAAGTAGCCGGCTGTGGATTTAACAGTGTGGGAGACCCCGCTCCCAACTCAATGTATCAAAGATCAACAAACACACATGTCTGCTCCAAAGTAAATTAAGCTTCTTGAGCTTGCCAGCTAGCGAAATATGCTATTTAGCTAACTATCTAGTTGAGAGATCACCCCCAAACAGTTATGGTTCATGTCAACTAGTATTATAATGACAAGACCATAACTAGTCTCTCCAACAAATGTGTTAATGTTAAAATAAAATGTTAATGTTATTGTCAAAATGTTAATGTTACCGTCTGTAAGGTTGCACACTTAGCTAGCGATAGCAAACGCTTGCAAGGAGCTTAATATACTGTATCAATCTTGAACAAAACGTCCCAAAAGGCCATTATGAACCTTTTTTTAATTCTAATCTTTGTAGCATTTTGTGAACGGCAACCTGCTCCTGGGTATCCTAAGGTATATGTGGTGTAGTGAAGCTTCAGAATAACGACAAGCATGATATTAACACTCTTTACTGAGAACTGTCAGCAGCATGACAGTACGTGACTAGTAGCGTTGAGGTTCATTCTTCTTCTGCTCTATGTACGTAAATTAGCTAGGATTGATTGCAGAACAGTGCCTCCTAGTGGTAGCACAATATAGAACAGTATTACAGAACACAACAGTATGCATAAGTCACAACCTGAGAGCAATAACCAGTGATTTGATACAAAGCCATATCATAACATAAGGATCATCATTTTAGATGTATTAATGTCCAATATGGAATAGCAAAGATGATTGCTTTGCAGCATTTGCAGCACCATTATTTTAGTTTTTTTATGAATAAAAAAAGAAAACATTTTAAATGTATATATCTGTCTTTTGTCATACATCTTTTTCTCACAAAAATATACTGAGAGAAATATGTGATTTATCATGATTAATCCACAGAAACCTGTGATTAATTTGATTAAAACATTTTAATCGTTAATTTTAATCGTTTCACAGCCCTACTATTTTTTTAAACAACTAGAGATCGGAATGACGTAATCACTTCCGATTTCTGTGCCTCACTAGCTAGGAACCTCACGGCATGTCACTGAAAAGTATGGGTGAGTAGCCAGCTACAACACGGGGACGGCCCAGCCTTCCGAAAGCCCGATAATCCGAAATCTCAATATTCTGAAAAATAGTCCCCCTGGCATAATTTAGAAATATTTTAAGTGGCACCAAACACACACAGCATTTAGTTAGCTGTGGAGTAGAGACGCTCACCGGGCTATCACGCATATCACTTTTCCTAGGCAATATTTGATAATTTGGCCTACTCTGGTTTTGAATACTAGTACCACTCGTGCGAAGGAAATCACCGTCAGATTGTCGCAGGACGTTACGCAGATCTTGTCAAGCACTGACAAAGCATGCATGCGTTGGCTTTCATAAAAGTATTTTTTTTATCATCGCGATGCAAATGCCATGTGTGTATAATAATATTCTGAATAAAAGTTCATGCTTGTGAAATAAATGCATTTATACAGTATGGGCCCTATCTTGCCGATCAGAAACGCAAGTAGGACGGCGCCAAACGCAAGTAGCTGTGTGGGCGGCTCTATGGCGCAGTTGCTATTTTAACGGCGGAAAAAACACACTTGCGTCCAGCGCAAGTGTCAAAAGGGTTGGTCCAAAGGAGGTTACTCAGCCATAGGTGTGGTTTGGGCGTAATATGCAATAAACCAATCAGAGCGTCATCTCACATTCCCTTTAAGAGCGAGGAGCGCATATTGCAAAGCGGCTTGTTATCGTAATTGCGGAATTACCGGGAGGAAGACCGTGAGGCCAACAGAACGTGTGTTACCAGAAACAATCACGGCAATATTTTCCCATGCTTGTTTGGAGAAATGGTTCTACTTTTCATTTCTCGTTTGTATTTTTTCAGTTACTAGCATTCGTTTTTTGGTGGCAACATATTTGAAATAAAAGTCACAAAAACATACTTTCCGATGTTTTGGGTTCACCCTCACTGAATCACTAGGTTATGTATGGATGGTTATAATATTGCACCCATCGGCACATGCAGTTCAACCTCACGTCTTCTAAAGTCCTCTAATCTATCCTCATTTATGTCATTGACACATCCATGATTCATGGCAATGTTGTGTAAAACACTGGGGGGGCACGTATGTGAATACGTATGCTTAGCCCTTTCTTGGCTGTCGGGTGTTACGGGAAATTTTATGAATTCCCCAGCATGTCGGACTAGACCTGACGTAACTGCATGTATAGCCGAACTTATTGCAGACTGTGATATAGGGACAGTGTGCGTCTGTCCCCAGCTCATCTGCCAGAGAGAGAGCGAGTGAGTGTGAGTGTGAGTGTGAGTGTGAGTGTGTGTGTGTGTGTGTGTGTGTGTGTGTGTGTGTGTGTGTGTGTGTGTGTGTGTGTGTGTGTGTGTGTGTGTGTGTGTGTGTGTGTGTGTGTGTGTGTGTGTGTGCGCGCGCGCGTGCGGCCAGCCACTGATCAGGCGCTCTCCTCTCTTCCGATCTCTCCCTCTCCCTCCCTTTTCTCCTTATCTCGCCGCAGACTGTGATATGGACAGTGTCCGTGTGTCCCCAGCTCATCTGCCAGGAGATGGCAGACATCAGAACCGCCATTACAATTAACCTGAATCATTTGAGTCAATGTGTACGCTAGATGTATGCCTATTTTTAAAATATCTTGGATATGGATATCACAATGATTTCCTCATGTGGTAAATACTTTATTTTCCTTGTAATTATATATGGCTTGCCAAAAAATTGGTGTAAATCTCTCGTGAAGACGACAGAAGTAAAGTGTAGCCTATAGGTTCTATACTGTGCGGGCAAGCACATGCGCCCTTAAAATAGCGTTCTGAATACGCGTTACAGACTTTAGACATTGCACCTCTGACATTAGACCAGCTTTTTTGTGGTCAATGGCGCACGGTGCACGGCGTTGTTTTGAAACTGCAAAATACCACTTGCGCCAGAGAAACGCCTTCTCTGTTCCGCCCCCGCCCATGTCGACGCAAGTTAATTTCGAAGCGCGCCTCTGGAGGGAAAATCGCGCTGTGCGCCGGGTGCAAGATAGGAATGATACATGCGTCGCTGACCAGTGGTGGTCCGTCAGGGCCTTCAAGGCCTTCTCTGCTGGCCTAAACATCATCAGAAAATAAATGTAATAAAATAAATGTAATTTTAATATTTTCTTTTCATAAATATGTATTAAATTATTCCCCATAGTCCATTATCTTCATTTCATAGCTTCCAGCGTTGTTAATTTATGTTAGAGTTTTCATCCAATCATATTTCAGCTATCATGTGTTGCCACGCTCCTAGCAATCTCCCCCGAGAACAGATATCTTCCCTGAGGCCTTCAGAATTCACATTGAAGGCCCGTGTATATCTGATTGGTTATCACAACTGGCTGTTTCAGTTCATTTAAGTTGAATGAACTGAAACAGACAGTTGTGACAACCAATCAGATTTCGAGTTGGCGACACTGGGCCTTCTAGAAGGCCCGGAAGATTTCTTTCCTCGCTGTCTTGCGTTGAACGTGACACGTAAACGTCCTTTGATTGGATACTGAGGCAGACCGGTGCAGTGCTTCAGTGCTCAGTTTAGCTGGCTAATGCAAAAACGACCTTCATCGGTTTCAATGCTTATTATGCTAGTTGTTTCAATTGGTAAGACTAAATATAATAACATTAACCAACTCAAATAAACTAGTTTACACCAACTTGATAATTCCAGTTTTTGATACAATTACAACGCCATTTTCAAGACGGAACTTTCAAGAAAAACTGGATATCGTGAGGATGGGAAGTTTAATGAAACTGCTTTGCAGGTAGGACAATGCGATGTTTAGTGGACAAACTTGTTAAAGCTCACAAAAACTTTGTAGACTAATCCCTGAAAATCTTCTTTTGTTTTTAAGTTGTCAGTAATATCCAAGCGATCATATAACTGAGAGTTTACTACTACTACCAATGTATTGTTAATACGGGTGTATTGATTTTAAATGCTCCGGAAATATTAATAGTCTGTTGTACTCGACTATGTTAAGGTGATGCAATGCTCACTTATACTGCCTTTCTGTATAAATATAATGGTTCAAGAGCCGTGGCGTCATAATGATGGTATTAGGAGGTGGATTCACTCAGTTTAAAATCGTGTAGGACATCGCTGAAGGCCTAGTCGTGAAATGCACGGACCGCCACTGTCGCTGACAATGTCAATTGCGCTGGGTGCAAGATAGGGCCGTATGTGTATGATTGTGTGATCAATTCACGGTCACGAAGACCGCTACTGTTTGATAGGCACGAACTGATACGGACATATTAGCGGGTATTTACGGGTGCACACAAGGTTAGTTGTAGCGATATACACTGGTCATGGGACAAAATCACGCACACACAGAGGTTGTATGGGGTTAGGGTTTTATTTACTTATCTTTGTTCAGTTCATGTGAGAGCTGCAGGTTCCGTGGGGACTTGTTGTTTGCGGGAGGACTTCTGATTCTGACTTCCTGGTTGCCGGTTCAAAGGACCCGAACTGAGGAAGCTTGGGTGGCTTTATAGTGCCAGCCTCGGGCACGAGCTCGGACTCGTGCAGGAATTGCGTTGGTTTCTCCCAATTAAGATGTATTATGTTCCATGTAAATTATGTATGTATTTTTGCACTGTAATGTTTTGTATTGTTGATTATGATATCTTTTTGTTACTGTAGGACCTGAGGTTGTTGATGAAATGTATGGTATATGGATGCGTAAACGTGAATAGTGGGCTCTTCTGGTGGGTGGGGATAACTAGTATATCTGGCCCGCTGAAGAGATGTACGGGGAGAGTGAAGGAGACAAGTCAGAGTGAACAAGGTGAAGTACTTGTGACTCAAAGACTGGATATATATAGATTAGAAGGTAACATTGCCCTGTTTTTTTTTGTAGAGAGGTTTTGTTGAAAGTGAGATAGGTTTTTGAGAGTAAACTTTTTTGTTTTGTTACACTTTGGCTGCGGACCAATAAAATAACACCCAAAACTGAAGTGATTGCTTGGCCGTGTCCATCATTGTGCGTCACGAGTTAGGACCTACGTGACGTATGGTGTCAGAAGTGGGATGGCCGGCCGAAGGAAAACACCTTGTTCACACCAAAGAGTAGCTGTAGCAGCGGTAGCAGCAATGCAGGATGCAGCTGAAGGGGTGAAGGAGGATGTACCAGTGTATATCGCTACAACTAACCTTGTGTGCACCCGCAAATACCCGCTAATATGTCCGTATCAGTTTGTGCCTATCAAACAGTAGCGGTCTTCGTGACATTACCCCCTTCCTCTGCAAGGGTGACATTACCCGGCAGCCTTGACAGGTAGTCCGCGACTACATTCTGCTGGCCTCGCTAGTGACGGCCACAGAACTGGAAAGGCTGCAGCTCCAGGTACCATCTTGTCACCCGAGAATTCTGGTTCTGCATTGTATCTGGCGTCTGGAGGACAGGGAAGGCCCCCCACCCCCTATTACTGTACTTTCCCCACCCCCTATTACGTACTTTCCCCACCCCCTATTACCGTACTTTCCCCACCCCCTATTACCGTACTTTCCCCACCCCCTATTACGTACTTTCCCCACCCCCTATTACCGTACTTTCCGTGACTTCCGGGGCCCTTTTCCCCACCTTGGAAAAGATCATCCGCAAAGGCCTCATAGGCCTCCGTGGTTCCCCAACCTTCTGTGAGCGTGTGACAAACGGGCATGACATAGTTACATCATTATCATCATTGGCCCAAGTCATCCCTCCATTAACGGCAACCCCCAACATCTCCCACCATACTGGTATATCCCTCCCCAGTATGACATTACAAGCCAAGTTCTCCACTCCTACCATCTTTACCAGATACGTTACCCTGTTTACAGTTCACAATAATACACACGCAATACTCAAGCAGTCACATAGTACTGACCCTGTTCACTTGCCTTTCCTTACTGGACAGAATGAGGCCTTGTGACAGGGCTGTTGGCAGAAAAAACAAATGAGGGTCGACTCCCCCTTACTTCCAAACCTGTCACCACCCATTCCCACCCCAGCGTTACCTCCCCCCTGGTTGTAGTCTCTGGCAGGTCTTTGGGAGAACGCTGGACGGCTGGGTACGTTGGATGGTTGAGGTGTTGCAACGCAAGCTTTGCTGCAGTCAGTCCATCCTCTGGCTCATGCTCACGGACCCAGGTCCGTACCTCTGGGGGCAGGACACTCAGCAGCTGCTCCAACACGACCTTTTCGCCGACTTCCTCCTTGGTGTGTAGCTCCTCTTGCACCCAGCGGCGGTACAGATGCTTTAACCGGTGATATGTCTCTAGAGGTGCTTCCCCTGCTGGTGCAGTACTCCTCCGGAACCGCTGACGGTAGGTCTCTGGGGTTATATTGAACTTCGTCAACAGCGCCTCATTGAGTTGCCGGAAGTCACCTGCACGGTATTCGTCCATGGCTGAGTAAGCTTCCAGGGCTTTACCAGTCAGCAATGGACTTAGTCGGAGCCCCCACTCACTCTTTGGCCACTCCCAGGTGCGTGCCAACCGTTCAAACCGCAGGAAGTAATTCTCAATATCCTCCCCCTGCTGGTACAGCGGTAGCTTTAGGTCTTTGGGTCGTACTGGACGACTCAGCGATGGCAGGTAGGCTGGACCTGCTGGCGGGTAGGCTGGACCTGCTTGCTGGTGGACTGGCTGGCTGCGGAGCAGGCCTGAACTCTGCAACGATCTTGATGGGACCAGCTCTCCCTGCTCTCCCAGGGGCTGGAAGGGCGTTGCTGGCGGAAGATCAAACCTGGGGCTTCCCTCTCCAAAGAAGCTGGAAACCACCCTCTGGTGTGAGAGGGGTGGTCCTGCCGAGGACGCATTGCAGTGAAAAACTCTAGCAGCTCCTCCCTCATGGCTCCATCCCTCCTCGCCATAGCCTCCTGCCGAGCCTCGTCCCTCAACTGCTGCGCCGTGAGGAAATCTCGGACCAGGTCTGTTAGCGCCATGGCTGGAACAGCTTCTTGTGCCCGGGAAGATGCACCAACCACTCCCCTTGCAGTCCTGGGTCTTGTGACTTGTGCCTGCGCAGCTGCGTCTTCTGCTTCCGTTGCCGTCTCCCAGTTATCCTCCTTGTAGTGCTTTCAGTTGCGACTGTGGATCCAAACGCACGACAAGACAGAGGTATGTGCAATATAACTCTTTTACTGAGATTTGTACACGTAACGGCAGTCCATAAACAAGTACACAATCAGAGTTCGTAGTTATAACAGTCCAGGGTCGGTACACAGGCAGGCAGTCGATGTTGAGGCACAGTATCCAGACAGGGGAAAGGCAGAGGCGTGATCCGTTGAACGTACGGTAGAGTTCGGTACACGGGTAGTCAGTCCAAGATGAGGCAGGGTAACCGGACAGGGGAAAGGCAGAGACGTAATCCGTTAGGCAATCCAAGGTCGGCAACAAGAGAACAAAGAACACTGAAAAACGCTGGAACTCTAGAGACATAAAGAAACTAAGACGAACTGGCAACGAGAGACAGGGACACACAGACTATATACACACAAGGTGATGAGGGACAGGTGACAACAATCATGACCGGACAGGTGACAACAATCATGACGAGACAGACAATCAACAGAGCGGAGCACACACAAGGGTAGGGCGTGACGTGTCTGAAACGAGAGGAGAGATGAGTAAACAAACACAACACAGAACATAGCTAATGACAACACTGGGGGAACATAAACTATCTAACAGGGCGAGACTTGACAGTACCCCCCCCTCTAGGGACGGCACCTGACGTCCCAGGTTGGTCAGGGTGGAGACGATGATAATCCTGGATGAGGGACGGGTCCATGATGTTACTGGTAGATACCCATGACCTCTCCTCAGGACCGTAACCCTCCCAGTCCACCAGATACTGCCGTCCGCGGCCGCGACGTCGAACAGACAGAAGGCGTTTCACTGTGAACACAGGACCACCATCGATCATCCTGGGAGGGGGAGGAGGTTTAGCGGGGGGAACCAAAGGACTCTCCTTAACTGGCTTGACCCGGGACACATGGAAAGTGGGATGAACCTTCATCGACCTTGGGAGCTTGAGGCGCACTGCAACAGGGTTAATGATACTAGCCACTGGGAATGGTCCCACAAACCGGGGAGCCAACTTACGGGATTCCACACGCAGGGGGAGGTCACGTGTGGACAACCAGACCTTATTACCAGGCTGGTAAGTGGGAGCGGGAATCCGTCGTCGGTCGGCCATCCTCTTAGACTGGGCCGCGCTTCTCAGGAGCATATTCCGGGCTCCCTTCCAAATGCGCCGGCAACGGTGGATGAACTTCTGTGCAGAGGGGACGCTGACCTCCGTCTCCAGGTCAGGGAACAGCGGTGGCTGGTAGCCGTAAGCACACTGAAAAGGAGACAGACCAGTAGAAGAGCTGGGTAACGTGTTGTGCGCATACTCCACCCAGATAAGGTGTTTGCTCCATGTGGTTGGATTCTGGGAGACTAGACAGCGTAGTCCCGTCTCCAGTTCCTGGTTCAGTCGTTCCGCTTGACCATTAGACTGGGGATGGTATCCTGACGAGAGACTGACAGTGGCACCAAGGAGAGAACAGAAAGCCTTCCAGAATTGCGAAATAAACTGCGGTCCTCGATCTGACACCACATCCCTGGGAAAACCATGTATGCGGAAAACATGGGACAATACTGCCTCCGCAGTCCCTTTGGCAGAAGGCAGCTTGGGCAGGGGGATAAAATGCACCATCTTAGAAAATCTGTCCACAACTGTTAGGACTGTGGTATTACCTTCAGAGTAAGGTAACCCAGTGACAAAGTCTAAAGAGATGTCAGACCAAGGACGTTGGGGCACAGGAAGCGGCTGAAGCAGACCCGAGGGAGGGCGGTGGGAAACCTTGTTCCGGGCACACACCGAGCAGGCCGCCACATACTCCCCGACCTCTTTCTTCATGGATGGCCACCAGAACCGTTGCCCGGCGACGAAGAGTGTTCGTCGTACTCCAGGATGGCAGGAAACCAGGGAGGTGTGGGCCCAGTGGATGACCTGGGAACGAAGGAGCACAGGAACAAACAACCGGTTTGGGGGGCAGCCCTCCGGCACATGACAGTTAACAATAGCCTGTCTGACCTCCTCTTCGATTCCCCACGTGACCGCCCCTATCACACAGGATGGAGGTAGGATGTTGGAGGGGGATCTGGGAGCAGAGCTAGGATCAAACAGGCGGGAAAGTGCATCAGGTTTAACATTCTTAGAGCCAGGGCGATAAGACAGAGAGAATTTAAACCGAGTGAAAAACAGGGTCCACCTGGCCTGTCTAGAATTTAGCCGTTTAGCAGAACGGATGTATTCTAAATTTTTATGATCGGTCCACACCAGGAAAGGAACCTCTGCTCCCTCCAACCAGTGACGCCACTCCTCCAGAGCCACCTTGATGGCTAACAACTCTCTATTCCCAACATCATAATTCCTCTCAGCAGGAGAGAGCTTTCGGGAGAGGAAGGCGCAGGGATGGAGTTTGTTGTCCTTAGGTGAACGCTGAGAGAGGATGCCACCAACTCCGACATCGGAGGCGTCAACCTCAACCACAAACTGTAGGTGGGGATCAGGAAGAGTGAGGACAGGAGCAGTAGTGAAGATTTCTTTCAGCCTCTGGAAGGCTCGTTCCGCTGAGGGAGACCACTGAAACTTATTGATGGGAGAGGTCAGAGAATGCAGGGGAGCAGCAACCGAACTGTAATTTCTTATAAATCGCCTATAAAAATTAGCGAAGCCCAGAAAGCGTTGTAATTGCTTGCGAGTAGACGGAGTAGCCCATTCTGTCACTGCACTGACCTTAGTAGGGTCCATCTCAATATTATCCTTAGAGACAATAAACCCCAGGAACGAGACGGAGGGAACATGAAACTCACATTTCTCTGCTTTAACAAACAGCTGGTTGGCGAGAAGGCGTTGCAGAACTTGCCGGACATGCTGAATGTGTGTCGTCTCATCTGGAGAAAAAATGAGAATGTCATCTAGGTACACAAAAACATAACGGTCAAGCATGTCTCGGAGGACATCATTGACCAGAGCCTGGAACACAGCTGGGGCATTGGTCAATCCAAAGGGCATCACAAGGTACTCATAGTGGCCACTAGGAGTGTTGAAGGCAGTCTTCCATTCGTCCCCCTCCCTTATCCTCACCAGATGATATGCGTTTCTTAGATCCAGTTTGGTGAAGATCTTGGCGTTCCCCAACAACTCAAAAGCAGAGGACATCAAAGGGAGAGGATACCTGTTCTTGATGGTGATGTCGTTAAGCCCTCTGTAGTCAATGCAGGGACGAAGAGACTTATCCTTCTTGTCGACAAAAAAGAATCCTGCACCGGCAGGAGAAGAGGATGGACGAATGAGTCCCGTAGACAGACAGGATTCAATGTATTTCCTCATGGTCTCTACCTCTGGTGTAGACAAGGAATACAGGCGCCCCCTAGGAGGTGAAGTACCTGGTAACAGATTAATGGCACAGTCATAAGGTCGGTGAGGAGGTAGAGCAGAGGCCCGGGTCTTATTGAAAACCTCCTTGAAGTCGAGGTAGCACGGAGGAACCCCGGAGAGATCCGGGAAGTCGGAGTCCAGCGATGCTGGTTCAGAAGTAGCAGAGCTGCCTGGAACCGCAGTGAGTCCAAGGCTGATAGGAGACAATACATCAGAAATGTGGTAACCCTCTGAGGTAGCTACTGAAGAGGAGCAGGTGACAGAGCACCTCTTGTCCCAACCCAATATTCTCCCTGTGGACCAGTCAATGTGAGGGTTATGCTTTGACAGCCATGGGAAACCCAGAATGAGAGGGTGTGATGGAGAGTTAAGGAGATAGAAACTCAGACTCTCTGTGTGATCCTTAGAAATAGTCAATTTGATAGGACAGGTGCGGTGAGTCACCCTACACAGTAGGCGTCCATCCAGAGCGTGAGCTTCTAACGGCTTGGGGAGAGAAATTAACTCAATCTGTAATCTTTTAGCTAATCTCAAATCGATAAAACTCTCATCAGCTCCAGAGTCTACTAAAACAGGGTGAGTAACAGTCTGAGAAGGAGTTATAAGCTGTGCCTGAATAACAGGCCGAAATGAAGAAAATGTAGTGTGGCTTACCAGTGCATTCCTTACGAAAGTCTGGCTCTTTAATGGGCATGCCGAGATGAAGTGGCCCCTCTCCCCGCAGTAGATGCACTTCCCCTCACGTATCCGACGTTGGCGTTCTTCTGCAGTGAGTCTGGTCCGACCCAACTGCATAGGTTCCTCCAAATCCACGTGAGGCGCTGGTGAGCCGGCAATAGGACTGGGCCGAGCGGAAGATCTCCAGAAACCACGAGAATCAGTCGCCGGACCCCTCTGGAACAGAGGGAAGACCTGCTGCTTGGATCTCTCTCTCTCTCGCAACTTAATCCGGTTCTCGATCATGTTGACGAGGGCGATGAGGGAGTCCAGGTCTTTTGGCATCTCGAGGGCTGTCAAGTGATCCCTTATATGATCTGCTAGTCCACGCATAAAAGCGTCAAACAGGGACTCGTCATTCCAACCGCTCTCTGTTGCTAGAGTGCGAAACTCCATGGCATAAGTACTGACGCTCCTATTCCCCTGGCGTAAATCCATCAGGGATCTTGCTGCCTCTCTGCCATGAGGAAAATGGTCAAAAACTTTGCTAAGGGCCTCCGTAAACAACTGTACTGAAGCACAGATAGGGGTGTTTCTCGCCCACTCGACAGTCGCCCATTTCTCAGCTCGGCCGGTAAGATAAGATATAATGTACGCGACCCGAGCGCGTTCGGTCAAAAATGATAGCGCCTGCATTTCAAAATGAAGCCCACATTGGACTAGAAAAGCCCGACAGTCACCAGACTCACCAGAAAACTTATCGGGGTGAGAGAGATGAAGTTGCTTTACATACGGCACCTGAAAAGGCAGCGGAGCTGGAGCTGCGATGGGAGCTTCAGGCTGTCCGACAGGAGGAGGGTTAATCTGAGTCAACAGCTGTGCGAGCTGTGTAGACAGTAGGCCCACCTGGGTGGAAATCCCAGTCACCTCATTGCTGACATTTTGCAGAACCTCCTCGGTCTGCACGATCCTCTTTCCCTGAGTTTGCAGAGCCACACGCACCGCATCTATGTCGGCTGGATCCATACTGGCCAGTTCGTACTGTAGTGCTTTCAGTTGCGACTGTGGATCCAAACGCACGACAAGACAGAGGTATGTGCAATATAACTCTTTTACTGAGATTTGTACACGTAACGGCAGTCCATAAACAAGTACACAATCAGAGTTCGTAGTTATAACAGTCCAGGGTCGGTACACAGGCAGGCAGTCGATGTTGAGGCACAGTATCCAGACAGGGGAAAGGCAGAGGCGTGATCCGTTGAACGTACGGTAGAGTTCGGTACACGGGTAGTCAGTCCAAGATGAGGCAGGGTAACCGGACAGGGGAAAGGCAGAGACGTAATCCGTTAGGCAATCCAAGGTCGGCAACAAGAGAACAAAGAACACTGAAAAACGCTGGAACTCTAGAGACATAAAGAAACTAAGACGAACTGGCAACGAGAGACAGGGACACACAGACTATATACACACAAGGTGATGAGGGACAGGTGACAACAATCATGACCGGACAGGTGACAACAATCATGACGAGACAGACAATCAACAGAGCGGAGCACACACAAGGGTAGGGCGTGACGTGTCTGAAACGAGAGGAGAGATGAGTAAACAAACACAACACAGAACATAGCTAATGACAACACTGGGGGAACATAAACTATCTAACAGGGCGAGACTTGACACTCCTTCACCCCTTCAGCTGCATCCTGCATTGCTGCTACCGCTGCTACAGCTACTCTTTGGTGTGAACGAGGTGTTTTTCTTCTGCCGGCCATCCCACTTCTGACACCATATGTCACGTAGGTCCTGACTCGTGACGCACAATGATGGACACGGCCAAGCAATCACTTCAGTTTTGGGTGTTATTTTATTGGTCCGCAGCCAAAGTGTAACAAAACTAAAAAGTTTACTCACAAAATGTATCTCACTTTCAACAAAACTTCTCTACAAAAACAAACAGGGCAATGTTACCTTCTAATCTGTATACTATATCCAAACAGTCTTTGAGTCACAAGTACTTCACCTTGTTCACTCTGACATC
Source organism: Sprattus sprattus (assembly GCF_963457725.1). Classification (NCBI taxonomy): domain Eukaryota; kingdom Metazoa; phylum Chordata; class Actinopteri; order Clupeiformes; family Clupeidae; genus Sprattus; species Sprattus sprattus. Next base: position 32,213,716 of record NC_137921.1, on the reverse strand, counting down.
TAACATACATAATTTACATGGCACATAATACATCTTAATTGACCCTTCCGCAAACTCCGCCCCCCTTAGCAACGTTTGGTATATCAGTCAAGCATTCACGTTTCCCAGGTTCTCGGCATTGGTATGAATGGTGTGGCAACATGTTTTCAACCGTGTCAATTTCAGCTCTACCCAAAGAAATCATCAGCATTTTTTGGAAAAACGGCAAGATCTCAGATCGAAGCAGGCAAAAGGGTCTGCAATATGCTTATATAGGCTACAACCACGACATTACATGCCGTGTTTGTAGACAGACAAATGCTAAGGCTAACAGGTTCATTCCAGCTATGTTTATTTGTTCTATTATCTACACAGTCGCCGCTACGCAAACATGTAAGGTGGTAAAACTGAATCGTATTTTAAGCAAGGGTTTTCTCACGTTTTCGATGCAGTGGGCAGATTTTAGCGACATAGCTTCTTGGAACAAAGTAGGCGCTTCTGTTGTGTTCTGTTCTGTTGCTGACATTCAGCTGATGGGGGGGGGTCGTCTACATGGTTTGATCCACAGCAGGCATTTCTCTCTCTGGGTCTTGGGTTTCGGGAAGGGATAAAATGTTACCCCTCCCTCCAGCCTTTTTGGATATCGACTGTCAGAATAACACACTCCATAAGCGCAACGTTTCATTTTCTCTTCTCGAGCAGACGTCTCTCTCATTGACTTCCATTCATCAAAATGGCTCGCTTGACTGAGGTCCCTCCGCTTAGTAACCGTTGCTATGCTATGATTGATCAGTTACCGTTTTGGTGGTGGTCGCGGAAGGGTCAATTGGGAGAAACCAACGCAATTCCTGCACGAGTCCGAGCTCGTGCCCGAGGCTGGCACTACAAAGCCACCCAAGCTTCCTCAGTTCGGGTCCTTTGAACCGGCAACCAGGAAGTCAGAATCAGAAGTCCTCCCGCAAACAACAAGTCCCCACGGAACCTGCAGCTCTCACATGAACTGAACAAAGATAAGTAAATAAAACCCTAACCCCATACAACCTCTGTCTGTGCGTGATTTTGTCCCATGACCAGTGTATATTGCTACAACTAACCTTGTGTGCACCCGCAAATACCCGCTAATATGTCCGTATCAGTTCGTGCCTATCAAACAGTAGCGGTCTTCGTGACCGTGAATTGATCACACAATCATACACATATAAATGCATTTATTTCACAAGCATGAACTTTTATTCAGAATATTATTATACACACATGGCATTTGCATCGACAGTGTATAATAATATTCTGAATAAAAGTTCATGCTTGTGAAATAAATGCATTTATATGTGTATGATTGTGTGATCAATTCATTGGGATGTGCATGTGGGCTATAGTGCTTCACGTTGCTGTGCCTACAATTTCGGAACAGCGGGCTGCCGGAATAATGGGCTTTCGGAACATTGCCATGGAACCCTAAAACACAGCAACCGCTCGTGCAGATCAAGGAGCCAAACATACCTTTTTGTAGCACACAACGAACGTGTAATCGGTTTCGCAGTGAACAGGAGACGGAGTAATGGCTGGAAACGACGAATCAAACAAACAGGCTTAAACACACGACGAACAGGTGGACTTCTGAGCTTAACGCAACAGGTACCATGAAGTACGATGGATGCCCAGATGGCATTTTGTTGTTGATTTATAGGGTCACTTAATTACCGGTAAATTGACAGGGACGGGGAGAAATAGACAGATGGTAAAGTGACGTCCAATTTAACCCGTCATGCTACACTCCCTTTAAAATCAACTGAATCTGCTACACAGCCCATGTCATGTCGGATGGCAGCATCCATAGAGCATCCAGTGTCAACGTTTACCTTGAACCAATTTCTTGAAGGCGGAGGCAAAGGAAGAAACAGCCTATAGCCTGCCCAATCACTCAATTTTGCCTTGAATGTTAACCTGCTATCAACTTCATTTAAGAGCCAAGAGTCTTTTATAGCCTACTGCCGTTTGAATGCCATGCTCTATGGCATACTGTTGCACCTCCTCACAAAAACGTAAGCTTACGAGTGGCATTTCCTGTTCACCGGTGTCATCTTAAGGCTGATTTATGGTCAGAGACGTAAGCGTAAGTGCAAGCGCAAGAGGCCCCTTTTTCTAGACTTGCGCCATTTTTTACGCAAGCCTATTGTTCAGGGTGTGAATTGCTTGGCAACACCGGCAACCATTAAAGGCGGCTGCTTGCTTCTGCGTTGGGGTAAATTGTTGTGCAAAATTTACTCACAGCAGTTCATGCTCCCAAAGGTTGCGCGTGTTGTCATGAGCCTGCCATTTGCTTGGCAGATAGAAAGCTGTTTCCCTAACAGAAAGACTGAAGCTTGAAGTTCTTTTCAAACCTTTGCTTGGGTAGCACTGTTAAACTGAGCAGACATGCAGACTACATTGTAGTAATCTCATCACGTAACATTCGTTTTCTAAAAACAATCACATAGTATTGCATGTTTAACTGTGGTAGAAAATGCGTTAGCTTAATGCTAACGTATATGGGAAATCCTATAGACACCGCGCTAGGTATTAGCATCAATTAATTCACGTTAATGTTTTTGTATGAGCCTGACATTTACTCTGCAGATAGATAACAGGTTCCCTAACAGAAAGTTTGAAGCTTGAAGTTCTTTTCAAACCTTTACTTGGGAAGCACTGTAAAACTGAGTAGACATGCAGAATATTTTAGTAACCTCATCTCCTAACATTCGTTGATATAATGCAGGCTGCGAGGCTCGCGTAAGAGCTTACGTAAAAAATGACGCAAGTCTAGAAAAAGGGGCAGACGCAATAAAGACGTGAAAAGTCGCGCAAGGGGCTTGCGCGGCCTCTTACGCTTATGTCTCTGAGCATAAATCAGCCTTAAGGGAGCCTGAATTGCTATGAGTAAATTTTGCGCAACAATATGACACCAACGCAGAATCAAGCAGCCGCCTTTAGGTGTGATAAGGTTGATCCAGCTTTGCACTGCATTTGACTTCATAATCTCAGAGAAATTAGAAGTTTACCCCCATCCCCCAGCTTCACTTAAAAGTTTTGTTGTACCTACACTGGACCTAATAAACCAACATAAAAGAGGGATGAAAAATGAACAAAATAAAACTAATTGGGGCGTTGCAACCACAAAAGCACTGCACGGGATCAGAATGGACGTGTCAGAGTTGGAGAAGTGTTGATTCCTCAAAAGAACTAGGAGCAGAAGCATGTGTGGAATAAAGCATATACAGAATGAAAGGTTAAGAAGAGCAATACACAGGATCACAACATCATTTTTTCACAACAAACAACACTGACTGCACCTTTAAGTCTACATCAAAAAAAGTCTGAACAACCATCTAAGTCATCTTCTTACAGCTACATGTAAAATATTAACTTTAACTTCTATATATTTATATAGAACAGTGGCGGTCCGTGCATTTCACGACTAGGCCTTCAGCGATGTCCTACACGATGTTAAACTGAGTGAATCCACCTCCTAATACCATCATTATGACGCCATGGCTCTCGAACCATTATATTTATACAGAAAGGCAGTATAAGTGAGCATTGCATCACCTTAACATAGTCGAGTACAACAGACTTTATTCATATTTCCGGAGCATTTAAAATCAATACACCCGTATTAACAATACATTAAGAGTAGTAAACGCTCAGTTATATGATCGCTTGGATATTACTGTCACAACTTAAAAATAAAAGGCGATTTTCAGGGATTAGTTTACAAAGTTTTATTAAGTCCACCGAAAGTAGCCTATGTGAGCTTTAACAAGTTTGTCCACTAAACATCGCATTGTCCCACCTGCAAAGCAGTTTCATTAAACTTCCCATCCTCACAATATCCAGTTTTTCTTGAAAGTTCTGTCTTGAAAATGGCGTTGTAATTGTATCAAAAACTGGAATTATCAAGTTGGTGTAAACTAGTTTATTTGAGTTGGTTAATGTAATTATATTTAGTCTTACCAATTGAATCAACTAGCATAATAAGCATTGAAACGATGTACGTCGTTTTCGCATTAGCCAGCTAAACTGAGCACTGAAGCACTGCACCGGTCTGCCTCAGTATCCAATCAAAGCACGTTTACGTGTCACGTTCACCGCAAGGAAAGAAATCTTCCGGGCCTTCTAGAAGGCCCAGTATCGCCAACTCGAAATCTGATTGGTTGTCACAACTGTCTGTTTCAGTTCATTCAACTTAAATGAACTGAAACAGCCAGTTGTGATAACCAATCAGATTTACACGGGCCTTCAATGTGAATTCTGAAGGCCTCAGGGAAGATTTCTGTTCTCGGGGAAGATTTCTTTGAGCGTGGCAACACATGATAGCTGAAATATGATTGGATGAAAGCTCTAACATAAATAAACAACGCTGGAAGCTATACAATGAAGATAATGGACTATGGGGAATAATTAAATACATATTTATGAAAAGAAAATATTGAAATTAAATTTATTTTATTACATTTTCTTTCTGATTATGTTTAGGCCAGCAGAGAAGGCCTTGAAGGCCCTGACGGACCGCCACTGATATAGAAGCACAATGTAGTGTCTTTAAGGGATTAGGTATTAGAGATGATTGTCTTTGACTTGATTGATGACAGTGCAGTGTAAGGTAGATTTCTAACAAGAACACAATATGAGGTAAGTAAACATATTTACAAGTACAATTTTCACACCATTTTTAATGGTGCTGACTCTTTCATGTTATCTTGAATCACGTTTTGAATCACGTTTTGTCATGATTACTTGATATGAGGATCATTAGTAAAACTATGCCTCATTAGCTATAGTAAACACTACACAAGCGCCAGTGGGCCTCACAAACCCACACAAATGATTTGAATGTGTCACGTTGGTTCTAATCCACTTGGGTTTCATTAACACTGGCTCACAAAAAAAAGATCAAAGCAATATGCCTCGTTTGCCTATTTCGCTGTTCATTAAAAGCAAAGTTGGGGAGGCCAATTAATCAATTTATTGCTTTAATCTGTTTGACTGGGATAAATGAAGGCATGCTTGTTGCAGAGATAAAAACAGTAGTTAGCATTTCCTCCTCATTTTTCATCCGATCCCCCAGGTGAATAGACACACTCCTCTGTCTTTTATCCAGCAGGTACACTCATCTCCTGCCTGCAGAAGGGGCTGCTCACAGGCCAGCATTTGCAAGCCAATTTAGATGCAAAAGGGTCAGTGTGTGAAAACTTCCATTTAAAACAAATAGGCAGAACACAGTGTGCTTTTTACACCCACAATGTCTGTGTGTAATTATTACCTGCCACTGCTGTGCACTAACAAATGCACTCTTAATAGTAGTCTAATTACCATGTCAGTGCTAAAAGGATACTTTTTAGAAAATTACCTCTTTGAAATCACTCAAAGTACTCCAAGTAAATGAATCACATAGCATCTGATAAAAGCCCATCAAACTATGCATGCAAAAATGTTCTTTTCTGGATATTATTAAGATGGAGATGGTGACACCTCATTGTCACCATTTTGAGGGCAGAGACAATCATTTGGTAAACATGGTGTATTGAACACAGAGCCCAACTAACTACTTCACTGTATGAAACACCAGACCTCAGTATGTTGTTGTTCACTTTCACACAGCTGTTAACGCTTTTTTAACAATGCGGAGCATGGCACATAGAGGGTGCACACCATTTTGTGAGAGAAATTCAGCACCATGGCAAACCAATTTCCCAGAAGTTGCCAAGAAAGGTGTGGGTGGGAAGGATGGGGGTTGACAGGTGGGACAGCATTGACAGACTTGTTTACTTTTCATTTTCTTTTTAACTCCCCAAGTGCTATGTGTTAGTCACACCATAGCCTGCAAGGTTACAGTACTGCAGCTGCCTCCCCTTACAGCAGCCGTGGATTCCAAATGGCATTTTTTTTTATGTAGGAATGCATTAGCAAGGGTGTTCACTTCAGTAAATGTTGAGGGGCAATGACATCCCCTCTGTAAAATGGCCAGGGGTGTCTTTGCATATTGTATGTGTGGTGTAGAACCAAATACATTTAATAAAAAAAAAACCTAATCATCATTTTGCCATCAAAAAGTCCATCAAAATTTTTATAAATTCCAATAATGTAATGAACTCCCAATAAAATGTCTAAAATGTCAACCGATAATGTAATTAATAATGTAATACATTATCATACAATTGGAAGTTATTACATGATTGGGTCCATCTTGTTTTTACAGAACCCAATATGTTTTAACTTCCTAGTAATGTAATCTTGCTTTTTCCTTTGAACACCATCTGAAATGCCATAAAACCCAATAATGTAATAATGAACCCAAACATGTTTTATTTTAATCCTTGTCAAATTAACAAAATGTAGCAAAATTGTCAAATGAACAATGTAGCAATGCCAAGTGCATAGCGCAGAATTGATATAGCCAAAACAAAAGATATACCCTTGATGTACCAAAGTATTACATTGGAAAATTAAAGTTCGCTTGCTGTGGTTATTGGGTTTAATAACTTTCACACTACAACTGCCATTTCCCTGAGATACGTGCACTGATAAAGAACCACTGGGAGGTTGGAAGTCCAATCATTTTCAGCCTTTCTGTATATTACAGTTGTCGTATTAGTAATTGCTAAACAGTAGATCACTATGAAACAACATTACAAAAATGTATTAGCCAATAGCTGCCAGTAATATACTGTTCTTTTAGTTTTTGGACAATAGGCTTATTACTTGTGTAGATTCAAAAACAGTAAAGTACTGAACAAAGTATTACAGTGACTTACATTTATTTTACTTTCTTTTTACAGCAGGCATCTCCTTACTGCAAATACTATGCCGACAAAAAAAAAAAAAAACACATGTTTCTGGACAGTAACTGGCAAGAACACACAGTGTTTTCACAGGAAATGTTAAACAGTGTCAGGACTGAAGACTAATGTCTATATTATTGAGGGGGATTAAAGCTGTAATAATAATGGGCATGTTTAATGTAAAAGTTATACAGTCCAGTCAGAAAGAAATGACACTAAATAATACAGAAAAGCCTGCCTGCTGCTTCCATCTACTCTATATTTATAATGCTGGTGTGACTTATACAGTGTAATTCAGTTGCTTTTAACAGTCTCCAGCATCTCAAGGAACCCACTTTTACTTTTGGGCCCTGAAATTGTAACAGTGTTTGTTTCCTATATATCCCAGTGACCTTCAGAATAAAAGATAGAACCTACCTACACAAATCCAATTGCCCATCACCAGTGTCTTTTATCCTTAACTTTTGACAGTTGACAGTTAAACAGCAGCAGGTAAAATGTTCCTCAGGGACGTTTTTGTCCATACCAAATATGGCTCAGCTCACGCCCATGACATAGGCACCACTTCAACTTAGTTTAGTGGGGCAGAGCAGGCTGTTAGCAAGAGATGCAAGGTTCATTTTCAGACATCATGCCAGTGCCTCCTGGGCGGCTCAGCCAAATGATCAGTTAAATAGCTAGACAAGCACCCAGGGCAAACAGAGCTAGTTTGCTTAACTAAAGAGGACTTAACTATTCACGCATGGCCTAATGCCTGATGGTTACAATGGCTCACAACAGCCTCCGCCATGTATACTGTTAAAGATATTAGCGGAGGTGAGGTGAGTTACAAATGGCTACAAGTCCTTTCTGTATGCTTACGTCAGTGTCTACTGACTCTGCAACATGCAACGAAGCTCCGTCAGATAGCACGTGGCAAATTTAAGAGAAAATCCACTCAGCAGAGCTGACCTCAACCCAGCAAACTGTGTTTTGTTGTGAGCGAACACGACGTCCCATTCAAGTGTGCTGCGTGTGCATAGGTACCTGCTGAATCATGAAGTGAGGACAATTTGGGAAAAAGTTGGTGCTCCATCTCCATCTCTTCTTTATTCTTGGCCTGAGGTTTTAACTAAAGGTCAAGTAAACAAAATAGAAAGACGTGACATGCATGATGGTCTATGTACCTGTCTGCATCACAAGATCGCAAGGTTGATATGCTAGTTATCGACAAGAGGGACGTGAGAGGGGTCCTGTTTGAGGGGTCCTGTTGCTTTTATTTGGGACAGACTAGAAATGGTCATAAATGGAGCAAACAGATATGAAACGGTGGGAAGAAGGCCATTGATTGAGCAGATCAGTGTGTGAATCTACTTCACTAAAGTGTTTTTTTAAAGAGCTGTTCCTCATTATCAAGAAGTATCTAATTCTTCCTGTTTAGTGTTCCTGTCTCTGTCTCTGATTTGATGATTAGGCTGCTAGTGTATTGTATGAGGCCTAAACATGTTGTATGAATATTTGTGCTTGTCCATTTGTCACAGCCTCGTGACAAGATGTAACTCTCAGATGATAATGGCTACACCTCACAAATTCCAGTCAAATTCCAGGAAGGACAATGGCAAGGCTTAAAGTATGTGGATGAAAAATGTGTTTGCCCAATCGCTCATGAAAGCCCATTTGTGAAAACATAAAGTCACTTGAAAATACACCAGTCAAACCAAATCTCTTCGGAGGATTTTCAAGGCAATGCCAGCGTCAAGGTGACACCTTGACATCACCAAGTGAGGCAGGTAACCACAGGCAACTCCCGTAAACTTTCATGGATGAATGCAATTCATCTTCTTGCTCAACTGTCAGTGGATTTCACAAACAGCTGCCTTGTCTGTACCAAGTGGTCGCTGAACTCTCTTCACATTTGAATTCTCCCAGATGCTTTCACCCAGATGGTTGGTGTAGTTTTCTTTGAGAGTATTCTGCCAAAATCTTAAAAATCAATGAGCCTGCAGGGAATGTATATTCAAACATGGTATTAATTGTGGAAAATGCAAGATGCTTTGGACTAAACCTTGAAATGTAAATTCCAACAGTATATTCTCCATTAGGGAATCTAATTATTTCTCTGTTCAACTTGTTATTTGCTCTTGGTTTATTCGAAGGGGGGGGGGGGGGGGGGGGGGGGGGCAAGCAATTAAACTTCATGTGAGAGCGAGGTTATCACACAGTCAATGACACAAGTGGAGAGCCGTAAGCCCCCACAGTGGCACAGCCAGTATCTGTGGAATCATCAGTGGTCTGAGCTGGCTAGCCTTCTGGGCAGCAAGAAGGAAATACAAAGATAGAAGGAAGGAGGGAAAGAATGCAGGAACACAGATTAACCTCTGTGCTTATCAGCAACTTTGATTAGTTGATTCCCAACATGATGCGACAAGTGTTAGGGGTGTGTTTTATCGATGTCATGTGTTAGGGGCAGCGTTTTAAAGACTACACTATGAAAGCTGAACCCCCAAAGCCCTCTCATCACCGGCGGTGATTGCAGAGGCGCAGAAGCAGCCGGGCAGCATGTTGACGCTGTGTGTTTTCTGCTATCTAATGTTGAGATTTGAACAGTTTAGATCTAATCTGTCCCACAGAAGTTCGGCTCCTCTCCCAGATGAGATGAAAGATGCTCCCATGACCCCGCTTTCTGCCTCCAGCAATGGACTCCTTTTTAAGATATCTTCGCGGTTCTTTCCTGTTTATACCTCAGTCCCAAACACTTTCTCACAGGTTATGAATATCAACTGAGGACACCTTCCTTATAAAGGAACAATTTCTGTAGGCCAATGTATTATAGACAATCAATGAATATAGACAAAATAGTTTACTCTCTAATATTGTATGTAATACATTAAATGCATCCCGCAATCTAAACAAGTTTTATAATTTATGTGACTTTAATGGCTGGGCACACTTTTTATTTCATCATTAGTAAAGTTCAGCTTGCAGGTGTTGCTTTTTTGGCCAGACTGTGACTTTTACAGACTTCACAGATTCAATGTCAGAATGCCAGAGGCTTATTAAGTCTTTTCAGAAGATCAATGATTTAAACTTTGCAGACTGGTGTGAGAACCTGTGCCAAGATGCTTTTGGAGTCATTTCTGCTCAAAACTTCATCTGGGTGGAAGTTGCACGTTTCCTTACCACTGTTACCACTGTTGATATGTATTTAGTATTACTGTTAGACACGTATAATTCGGTAAACTCAGTTTTCAGCACTTTTTTCCTTTCTTTTTAAGGATTAGAAATGTTGAATATGGATATGCAGACACTCTGAATGTTTAGACTCTGAATGTTCTGTATAAAATTGTACCTAAGGCATTCCATGTTCTTTGTACACATGGTGTATATTCCTGGCTTCGACATTGTTCAGCAGTCTGACATTTTTGGCCGCAATTACTGTTTGTGCTTCACTGCAACATACATGCGAGTCCATCTCAACCCAGCCAAACTTTGCGCTGTTGTCGTAGGAAACCTCTCTTTGCACCCATCATGCATTGTAAGCAAGCAATAGTTAAGATGTGACAAATGAATGTACAAAAAAAGTAATTTCAGTCTGCAATTATCTTTGAATAGTATAGTCGCTTCATATCCATGCTCTAATTAGGTAATTCTGGGACTTTAATTACAGCACTGCACCTGGTACCTTTATATTTTTCTCTCTTGCTGAGACTTAACAGTGTGGTTATTGGCATTATGCATATATGCAGCACTTCAGAATGCATCTCACAAACCTTCAGCCTCAGAAACCTTCAAGTCTTCAGCGCTGGTGTCATCTTACTAGCTATCTATAAATCCAGAAATCTCTGTGTGTCTGTCAGTCTAGGGCGTATCTCCCTGACGTTAGTTACGTTAGTTATGAGATTTCGCATGTCATGAACCTGTGCATCCTTGATTTTGAAGATTTCTGAATTCATAGTTTGCGAGATATTTGTATTGCCGTAGGCACTATGGGTTATCGTTTGCCGTAGGCACTATGGGTACTGAGGCACTATGGGTAGTGTAGTAATTCAGAGAAAGAGGGGCGGACCCGCGCGACGTGAATGATGGTCTAAAATGGAATGATCACCGTTGGTCTGCCTATCACCGAGACATATGTCAAAAAAGTCATGTCCATGACCTCCGGAAGCAGAACAACACGCGTTAATAAATAACAGCGAATGCTCCGGGTTCAGTCTCCTACCTTGAGCGCCTCAGGCTGTTCTGAGCGACAAAGATAGTGACGGTCATCCCTCGGTCTCACAGATCCATAGTTACCTTCGTAACTTACGATCTGTTTTGACCTCACTCTGACCGTCACTACGGTCTAAAATGGGATGACACATACCAAAAGAGTCGCGAGGAACCCAGAATTAGTTCAAACCTTAGTTAAAACCTTAATTAAAACCTTGCTCGGTCACGGACATGAGGGCGGCGTCGCCGACCGGAGCCGGGCGAGTTATGTCCACCCTGTAAAATCTAGTAAAAGTGCATGCCGTAGACCATGAAGCCGCTGCACAAATATCGTCTGCTGCCACACCTCTGAGGGCAGCCCAAAACGTAGCCATACTCCTGGTAGAGTGAGCCCTTGTACCCGAAGGGACCGGTATCCCCTGAGCCCTAAAAGCATGGGATATAACCTCCACCAGCCAATGAGACAGCCTCTGTTTGGAAAGCGGCAGTCCCCGCTTTGCCGCCCCATAGCAGACAAACATTTGAGAATGCGTCCCCCTCAAAGGCTGAGTCCATGCCAGATAAGCCCTCAAGGCCCTGACTGGGCACAAAGTGAGCAGCCTATCCTGCTCTGCTTGTGAGGCAGAGGAAGGCTGGGTCAGCACCAGAACTTGGTTGATGGACCGCTGGTTGAGAACCTTTGGCAAGAAAGCTGGATTTGGCCAAAGTGACACGCCAGTGCCCCCTGCCTGCCACCTTAGACAGTCATCGCTGATGGAGAGAGCACACAACTCCCCGACTCGACTGGCCAAACAGAGAGCCAGGAGAAAAGCAGTCTTAAGGGACAAAGATCGTAGATCTGCGTCTGCAATAGGCTCATAAGGACCTTCAGTGAGCGACGTGAGAACTGTAGGCAGATCCCAGCTTGGGGCCCGCAAGGTGCGCCCTGGGCGTAACCGGCGGGCTCCCTTTAAGAACTGGCCGATCAAAGGATGCCTACCCAGGGATCTGTTGTCTGCCCCCTGGTGAAAGGCTGAAATGGCCGAAGCATAGACCTTTATTGTACTTGCTGCCTTGCCTTGATCCAAATGGGACTGCAAGAAGCGTAAAACTTGTGGCACAGGGCAAACTGCTGGCTCAAGACCCATGCCAGCACACCAGTCTGAAAAGATCCTCCATCTGAGAGCATAGCCAGCTCTAGTAGATGGAGCCCTGGCGTTATTGAGGGTCTCTTGCACAGACTCCTCTAGCTGCTCAGCGATGGACTCTGTAGGGGCCAAACCCATAGACGCAGGGCATCTGGGTTCGGATGCCAGATCCGCCCGTCTGCTTGTGATAGCAGATCCGCTCTGCACGGTAGCTGCCAAGGCTGACCCTGCAGCAGCTGGAGAAGGCTCGAGAACCAAGGCCTCGCCGGCCACCGTGGCGCAACCAGCAGGACTGAATGTTGGCCCTCTATGATCCTCTGGAGGACATGTGCTACAAGAGGGAGTGGAGGAAAAGCGTACAACAAGCCTGTTGGCCAGTCTTGAGACAGAGCATCCAGGCCCAAACTGCCCCCCTGCCCTATGAGGGAGTACCATTCCCGGCAGTGTGATGTCTCTGCTGACGCGAAGAGATCCACCTGGGCAACACCGTACCGCATCCAGATCTGGCTGATGACGGCTGTGTTCAGTCTCCATTCTCCTGGGAGTGGCCCTGTCCTGGAGAGAATGTCGGCTGCTCTGTTCTCTACACCCGGGATGTGCACTGCCCTCAGTGAAGAGTGTCGAGGCCATGCCCATGTCAGCAACTCCTCCGCCACCTGGAGGCACCGCTGGGACCTCGTGCCGCCTTGGTGATTGATATAGTACACTGCTGTGGTGCTGTCTGTTCTCACCAGAACATGTCGGTCTTGCAGCACCGGCAGGAACATCCGAAGAGCGAGGTAGATGGCTCTCAGCTCGAGGACGTTTATGTGGTCCAGGGTCCACGGGGGCTGCCACATGCCCCTCGCCGACCGCCCTTCCCAGACAGCTCCCCAGCCTGTCAGGGATGCATCGGTCGACACAACCTGTCTCCTGTGGGGAAGGCCCCCCAATGGGACACCTTGCAGGAGGAACTCTCTGTCCCTCCAAGGACGTAGAGCCTGGATGCAGGCCCGAGACACACGCAGCCTCACCTGCCTGTCGTCTCTGGGATGGAGACGGAAAGCGTTGAACCAGCACTGCAGGGGACGCGCCCTCAGCAGGCCAAGGGGAATTACTGCTGCTGCAGCCAGTAAACCCAAGAGCTTCCCCTGTAAGCAAAATGACGTCCCCTAGACGTCCTGTAATGGTCTCTCTGAACGTTCTAAAAACGTAAATGTGTATGGTTCCCGTGACAACTTTAGGACGTTTTGCACGACGTTCCAAGACCGTCCCGAGGACGTTGCGGTGACAACTGGGAAACGTTTTCTATAGGTCCTGGGGACGTTATGCAGGACGTTGCAAGCACCTCCTGAGGGCATTGTGGTGACATCTGGAAAACCTGTTTTAGACGTCCTCGGTACGTTATTCAAGGATGCACCGCGGACGTAGCAGGCACGACCGTTTTTGCTGAGCTAAATGAAGAAAATAAAATAATAACAGATCGCGGAGCCGTCATTTTGCTTACAGTGCGCACACACACACAAGTTCAAGTTCATTTATATTACACATTTCATATGATATGCATAGACACACACACACGATTACAAACTTGATTGCGGGCATGGGAATTGAACCGTAAACCTTCCTACTACTAAACCAGATCGCTACCTACTGTCCTAACACTGTCTGATTACTGTTGTGCCACTTTAACAGGTTTATCACAGTGTGAGACAGCCAACAAACTTAGTCTTTTTTTCCGAGGGTTTGAGGAAAAGCATATTGTAGCAATCTCAGTCACTACGCATTGAGGGTTTTCCGTAATGATTCCTTTTTTAATTAACATCCATGGCACATCACGGACGTGCGGGCAGGGAGGCAGAATAACTAGCCAAACTAAGAATGATGAAATAAAATAAATATGAATACTTCTTTCCTGATCTGTGCTATAAATGTAATGTCTGCATGATTCCAATACAATGCATACATAGGAAGGTGACCAAGTGTCTAGCTTTAACATATTGAGCTTTCCACAGGCCTTCAAAGATGCTGCAACAGAACGAAGAGCTCACCGGTCAAATTGTCTGATTGGAATTTCTTTAAAAATCCCGTCTCGCAAACACAATCTGGATTTGACAACAATCCTAATATTAAGGCCTATAAAGCAAACGTGCACTGCCCTTATTATGTTTAAAAGGAACAGGCTAATCTGCCGTTAGACAGTTATTTAACAACACGCATATGCTGCATTTTAAATAAAGCGCAAACCCTCGGTTTCAAACGAGGAGCGAACTGAGTGAGAAGGATCCAACATGGCAAAGCAGACTAGCCTTAAAAGCTTTTTTTCAGAGGCCAAACACATCTGATGAGGGTAAACCTTCTGACCAGGATGAACCTGCAATACCTGCAGTGTTGCGTGTTTCCTTTTATTACCGTGCGTGAGCGCGCCGAAGAGCCGAGAGCGGTATTGCAGACAGAGATTTTGAAAAATGATAACACTCGCAGCATATTGAAAATTGGAGCTGTGAACTTAGTTCAAAATTTTTAATTATGAACAATGAACTGAGCAAGTTCATGTAGAAAGTGAACTTTCCAAACACTGAATACCTGAAGCCACAGCAGGTTGCGCTTAAAGGCCACTTATTGACGCGCATCAGACATAAATGTTTTTGTTTCCCATTGTAAACTTAGGAAAATAAACATGTTGCATTCTAAACTACCTGATTATGTTATTATTTAAGCTATGCAGGCCGTCAGTTTTCTTCAATAGGCAAATTTAGAAGCAGAAATAGGCTAGATATTTGGCCGGCTTATCATTAAAATGTCGGGCAAATGAAAAACATTTTTCTCTAGCGGAACTTCTGGTTCAGAGAGGACCATCAGAGGACGTCAAGGTGGCGTTTTGGAAGGACCGAATGCGAATGTCCCGCAGGAGGACCACAGGTAAAGGTTACGGGGACGTTTTTAAACGACGTCCTGGGGACTTATGCTGAGAGACCAAATAAGAACGTTCCCTAAAAGTCCGTTTTAAGGCTCATGCAAACGTCACGCAGAGGACCTGCATGTAGGTAAAGGTTATGGAGACGTTTTTAAAGGACGTCCTGGGGACGTGTGCTGACAGACCAAATTATAAGGTTCCCTAAAAGTCCGATTTAAGGCTCATGCGAACGTCACGCAGAGGACCTGCAGGTAAAGGTTACGGGACGTTTTTAAATGACGTCCTGGGGACGTGTGCTGAGTGACCAAATTATAACGTTCCTTAATAGTCCGTTTTAAGGCTCATGCGAACGTCACGCAGAGGACCTGCAGGTAAAGGTTACGGGACGTTTTTAAATGACGTCCTGGGGACGTGTGCTGAGTGACCAAATTATAACGTTCCTTAATAGTCCGTTTTAAGGCTCATGCGAACGTCACGCAGAGGACCTGCAGGTAAAGGTTATGGGGACGTTTTTAAATGACGTCCTGGGGACGTGTGCTGAGTGACCAAATTATAACGTTCCTTAATAGTCCGTTTTAAGGCTCATGCGAACGTCACGCAGAGAACCTGCAGGTAAAGGTTACGGGGACGTTTTTAAATGACGTCCTGGGGAGGTGTGCTGACAGACCAAATTATAAGGTTCCCTAAAAGTCCGATTTAAGACTCATGCGAACGTCACAGAAGGACCAAACGTAGACTTGCTACGAACGTCAAAAACGTTCTGGTAACGTCCTCTAGCGGACGTTGTGGCGGGGACCAATTGGGGACGATTGGGGACCTTGCGAATGTCCTGTTAACGTCCTGGGGACGTTCCCTGTTTGCGGGGTCTGGACTCTGTGAGCCGTGACGCGGCTGCCTAAGCGGAAATGCCTTAGCATGCCGATCAGGCTGTCCACTCTCCGCGGAGTGAGAGACGCCGTCATGCTGACTGAGTCGAGCAGAATGCCGAGGAATTCTCCCTGTTGGCGGGGTTGCAGGTTGCTCTTTTTGTGGTTCACTGTGAAGCCCAGAGATTGAATATGTGCCAGCACTGTGTTTGTGTTGCGCATTACCTGCTCCCGAGAGGGGGCGCAAATGAGCCAGTCGTCTAGGTAGGGCAGGATCTTCAGTCCTTGAGCCTGGAAGGGGGACAGCGCGGCTGACACCACGCGAGTAAAAACCCTTGGGGCCAGAGAAAGGCCGAAAGGAAGGACCTGGAACTGGAACACCCTGCCTTGGAAGGCAAAGCGCAGGAAGGGCTGGTGTTCTCGGCAGATTAGGACGTGGAAATAAGCGTCCTTCAGGTCCAGAGATGTGAACCACTCCCCCTGTTGGATGGATCGCATCACCACTCCTGTGTGGACCATCTTGAACGGCAGCACCTTGAGGAACCGGTTCAAGGCCCTGAGGTCTAGAACAGGCCGATGGCCGCCGTCTTTTTTGGGGACTATAAAATATTTGGAATAAAATCCAGTGCGCTGTGCGCTGGGCGGTACTTCTGAGACGGCCCCTTTCAGAAGTAGCTCCTGGACCTCCTTGCCGAGCACGGAGCTTAAAACCGGGTCTTTTACGGACGTTACCCTGACCCCTGAAAATGTAGGGGGTCGCCGTCGAAATTGTATTCGGTAGCCCCGAGCCACCGTAGCCACAACCCAAGGGTCTGGCACAATGCCCTCCCAGGAAGTTTGTGTCAACTGGGATGGACAATCGACGGGCGACCCCTGCCTCCTATGCAGGACCGCCACCGCGGCCTGCACCCCTGCCTGCGCCCCGTTGCAGTCCTCGACGACTGGAATTTGGGGGCCTTCCTCGGCGGGCCGCACGAAATCGCCAGTCCTGTGGGGCCACCGGGATGTTAGCTGCTGGGGGAGGCTGGGTGGCCTGCCTCAGCCTATACCTGGTCATAGGCGGCCGGCCGGTAGTTGGACCAGGCCTACGGCACACACGCTGGACAGCTTCCCTCGATGCTGCCGTGCGCTCAGCGCGGTCAAGCACCTCTTGGGATCCTGGGTGGAAGACATGCCCTGGTGTCACGGGGAGGCTGCACAGCTCCTGTTTCATGGCTTCCGGCAGGGAGGTTTGTGCCAGCCAAACCTGTCTGCGGCACTGTACCGCAGAGGCCATTGCGTCACCTAGGTCACGCGTCAGCTGTGAGTGTGACGAAAGTGCTGCGTCCACTAGGGCCCTGGCGTCCTGATCGTCGGGGCTCAGTGTCTTCCGCAGAGCTGCCAGGGTGATGGCCAATGCATTACCCATACGAGCCGCTCGTGCTGATGAATTAAAAGCGCGCGTGGCCAGACGGTCAGTCTTCGCGCACTCCTTCCGAGGGCACCGCAGATTGGGGGATACGCAGGAGAGGCCCAGGGACGTCCATGCGGCAACCCATGGCTCCACTGGTGGCAGCCCACATTAAACTGGTGGCAGCCCACATTAAACTGGTGGCAGCCCACATTAAACTGGGGGCGCTGAGCCGACTTACCCCATGATGACCTCAGTGTCGTAGGGTACTCGTCCGACACAGGTATACCAGGTGGTGGGTCAGGGCGGGAAACGCCCTCCCAAACACCTCCAACAGGAGCTGGGGTAGGTGTGGGCACCTGAAGGCCCAGGACCTTGGCCGCACTCAGCACCCGTTGCAACAGGGAGCCAACCGGGGCCTCCCCCGTCTCTGTGGAGTAGTCAGCTGGCTCTGCAGATCCGGAATGCAGATCTCCCCCGAGGCTGCCCCGATCTGTGGTGTCGTCCACTGCCGTGTGGGGGGCGTAGAGGGATAATACATCTACATCGCCCCGTTCCTCCTCCTCACCATAGCTCTCAGGCCTGGATGAGAGGGGACCTTCCTGGCCAGGGGGCATGGAGGCAGATGGTGGAGCTTGGCCTTCCAGCCTGTCCATCCTCCATGACAGAGCCTGGAGAGCTGAGAGGATCTGGTGCGACTCCGTGCTACCGCTTTCCGCCACCGTAGCTGAGGCAGGGCGTTTAGTAGGCCTGGGTGCCTCATCCTGAGCAGGCCTGTGGGGGGAGTCCCGCTGCCGGTCATGCGAACGCTTGTGCGTGCGCTTACGCCCATGCCTGCTTGAGAGGGACGGCTGGTCAGGGGATTGCCGCCTCCCTCTCCTGTCCACACGCCCATGGCCGCCCACCTGGTTGGCCCGGCGCTGTCGCTCCTCCCTGGAGAGGTTGCAGGCTGCCGTGCAGGGGTTGTCGACGTCCTCCAGCACGTGGGCAGCTCCAAGGCACGTGGGGCACTCCCTGTGCCCATCTCTGGAACTCATGGAGGCCCTGCAGATCCTGCAGTAGTGAGAAGCCATCCGAAGCTGATGTCCAGCGTCGTCCTCCAGCAATCTACCCAAGTGTTATGGTGGCCCAGGGGGTAGGGTAGGGTATGCCACAGGACCACAGTGGTGGCCCACACCGGCGCACGAATGCGCTTAGTAGGCGCACACTAGCCCCACCAGCTGCAAACAGAAGTTTAGGGCGTGGCAGATAAGGCTATTGCAGAGGAGGCTCCTAATAAAAACACAGGAACACACAGCACAGTAAAATGATGGCCTGCACCAGTGCACGAATGCAGCTAGCAGGCGCACACTAGCCCCACCTGCTGGGAACAGGGGTGTAGGGCGTGGCAGAGGGACACTGCGGAGGCCTGCACAAGCGCTAAGCACCTAGCAGGCTGACCCCGTGAACAAGCAGAAGGCACAGCACAGTAACACAGTGCACATTCACCAAACCAGCTGTAACAGGGGTACAGGTTATGTCACAGGAATACAACAGTGTCCTGAACAGTGCGTGGACGCACCTAGCAGGCACACACAAGCAGTACAAACAAAATAATAAACTACCTACCGTGCAATGTCGGCCAAACAGCCGCAAAATCACGACAAAGAGAAGCGCTAGGCAGTCTGAGCAGTGTCAGACAGGCTACAAGATTTCCGGCTGCCCACAGCAGTAAAAACACAGAACACAAGTATTACGGCGGCCCACACCAGTGCGTGAACGCACCCTGTAGGCTCGCACAAAGCCCACGGCTGCGAACAGCGGTATAGGCACAATGTAAACAAACTCAAAATAACCCGGAAATCTAGCGCATGTAATTCAACAAAAAGGTTTACCTGAAAAAACGAGCTGAGCACAGCTCAAACACACAAAACCACATCAATTCTCAGGGGCACAAGGCACCTGTACCCTTAGGTAGCGAAATTTTAGAAAATGGCATGTAATATCTAGCCTGGTGACACCAGCCTACGTATTTCCGCCTGAATTGATTTCAAGCTCATACTCAGTCTGGCCCAGCCCCATTGACAATCGTTTCCAGAACTCAAAATTTTGCCGGACCAATCAGCGAACAGTTCAGAGCTGTGGCGCAAAACTCGCCTTGCCGAGTTGCATGTAGTCCAGCCGAGTTTGTAGTTTAACAGTATAGCAAAAATGGCTACGGAGGAAGAGACACGAAAAGCTATCGGAGAAGTTGTCTCAACTCTCGAGAACATCAGAAAATTAAAAGGAGAACAAGAGTATTTTCTTGTAAGTTTTATGATTGGAAAGGACGTCGTAGCTCTTCTCCCAACTGGCTTTGGGAAGAGTTTAATCTACCGAATGCTTACTAAACGTTGCTGATTGGTTAAGGGAACTCCAATGATTTTAAACCTCAAGATAAGCACCCGCCCATCTCGGAAACCAAAATGCATTGGGTTGGCCCAGACTGACTGACGGAATGAAATGGAGTCACAGTCTGGTAACGGCCAGGCTATGTAATATCAGGACTTACCCGAGATATGTAGTCTCATAGGTATATACTCACGTCTTGTACGAGGCGATCAAGCTGAGAGACTGAACCGGGAGCATTCGCTGTTATTTATTAACGCGTGTTGTTCTGCTTCCGGAGGTCATGGACATGACTTTTTTGACATATGTCTCGGTGATAGGCAGACCAACGGTGATCATTCCATTTTAGACCGTAGTGACGGTCAGAGTGAGGTCGAAACAGATCAGCCTGGCATGTAACCAACTCTCATTACCATGTTAAGTAGTATATTGTAGTACCAACTCTCATTACCATGTTAAGTAGTATATTGTAGTATATGGGCCATTCTACCGAATTTGTGTAATATGCAGTCCCTCAACAATAAAAACTATTTACAAAACAATTAGGTATTTAGGAATAGATATTTACTAAGAAAATGTTATGGTCTATATAAACCCAATGCATTAAATGAGATAGTGATAAGCTAAATATATACAAAATCATCATTTATAGGGTACTTTCTATTGGGAAGTAGCTGTCCCCAACCCTGACATCTAAATTTCAATGCCTTTAAATAACACTTTTCAATTTTTTAGATTTTTTTCAATGATTTAATGTCAAAGATCTTTATGATTGGGTTGAAACAGTACTTGGAATGTTTAGATTTATTGTGGGTTTAATTTTTAAATCAATTAACTATACTAAAAAAAATCATGTCCCTAATTTTCATGTTGTAACAGGAGCATAAGGGGGGAACCCCACAGCCCTGTGTAAGTAGCCAACTACGCCACCCTGGGAATTACACCCAGAGAATATTTAATCTAAATGTTCTTAGACACCTCAGCCCTCGAGAACAGGTTCGATACACACAGCACACAAGAGTCGTGAGTTTCAGAATATGTTTATTATAAAGAATAGTAATTACGATGTATATGTGGGAAGATGGAGAGATGGACCTAGACAAACTGAGAGGTTAGTCAGGGTAGAAAAAGTATTTATTTAATAAGCAATACAAAGGCTCAAACAGTCATGACCAGGGCTGGCAAACACACTAGGTAAGGGAATTAAATGGAAATAAACTATAACAGGCAGAGACTTACCTTAGAGGGGCGGCGGGCTAACTGGGAAGTGTGCTCAGGATTCACACCATCCTTGTGAAGGCAAACACGGCACAGCACAGCACAGCACAGCACACGGAAAGTGACCAAAGTGACACAGCAACAACACAGCAACCAATGATCACACGTGAGCATGCAATGACGGGACTCCACCACCAGGTGACTAGCCCCCCCTCCAGGATAGCACAATGCCTGCTCAGACACACAAAAGGGGATAAAGAAACTATTAAAGACCAGTCGATCCCAGTTTTAAGACAACACATAAACACAGAAACTAAAGGGCAGGATAGTTTCCCCTCTCACAGGATACCTGAACTACCCATAAACAATACACATGCAGACAATACAAAACAAAACACAAGAACAAACGTGTGCTTTACACAACTATGCCCATGCACGGACATAAAACACGGACCAAAATAACGAAACGAAAGCAACAGAATAACAAGTGAAGCACGCCAAACCAAAGCAATTAAACTAGGTGAGACAACAAACGCAAGCACGTGAACAAATGACACACACCGTTTAGGTTACACGGCAGAGTAGGGAAAGGCTGACGCCAAACCACCAAACAAACTCGGGAAAACCAAATCAAAAGAAAGACAAGACAAGACAGCAGCTCGTGGCTCCAGCCCTCCACCAGGCTGGGTTGCGTCTGCAGAACACAAATCGTAATTAAAAACCAACGGAGGTAAAATGAAGCCAATAGGGAGATTTAAATAATACCCACGTTAATCGAAGACACTGGCTGCCGCGGGAACATGCGTCCTCACTAAACAAATGACACTGAATATAAATATAATTATAAAAATACAATGACCAGGTCTGCTAACACATTCAAGAACAAAGCATACCTGGAACTAGTGGGCAACCGTTCCCGAGGTCAGCGAAGGAGGAGAGGATCACAACACCAGGCTACAATAAAGGACGGAGTTAGTCCGCAGTGTGATTAAAATTAAATGCTTAGTGGCAACGAAAACCTACCACGGTAGAAATAGGACACCACTCTGCACAGGATGTAGCGATTCACCATCTACGAATAGTGCAAACTTCTAGGCTTTTATAGGCACACCCAAGCAATGGCCACTAATTAAACAGGTGGGCTTAATGAGTGCAGTGACGTGAGAGCGTAGGTGAATTCATCTCACTACAATGTCACTACCGAAACACAAGAGTTTTAGTCCATTGGCTGAGCCTGTGTTTGAGCCACGACCCTGTATTTTTGACCATGCAGTGACACTGCATCCCTGTCCCTCATGGTTGAATGGTAAATAGCTAAATCCCACAGTTTTTATATAAATGTGTTCCAAAGTCTGAAAATCGACGTGTTACCTTAAGAATTGTCACTACCGAAACCCATGTTTTCTTCAATTAAGTAAACCTTTTTGGGGTTTCATGCTAAATCTTATGTTTGTATGTGTGTACACCTCTTCAAATATTTGTTTGCAAGCCGTGTGCTTGCTAGAATTCTTTATTTATGCTTAAAGTTAGCTAGAATTGTCACTACCGAAACAGTCACTACCGAAACATTATGGTAGTGACCAGATGATTTCGGTAGTGACAAAATGAAATGGTAAGTAGTTCAATCCCATCATTTTTAAATAAATGTGTTGTGTGGACTAAAGGGCGGCCCAGAGCACCTTTTGGAAGATTTTTGGAGAGAAATGAACATCCATCCAACAGTGCAGTCACTACCGAAACAGTGCAGTCACTACCGAAACAGATAAATTAAACTTGAAAATTTGGTAAAAATTTCATTTTTATGGATTTCATTGTTGTTCATAATTCGTGTGTACTTTGTTTTCTCATTATTGCAATATTATAAACCTCAGTCTGCATTTACCCTGGCTGGGAGAGGCTGTCTTTCCGAAGATACTGTGTGTGATCGCCTTTGCTCTTTGTTCATTAAACCTGTCAGAGTGTATGAATAAAGGGCTGGGTGCCAATCAAAATCACAACGCAATAGTGGAGTACTACACCGCTACAAATGGTAGCTTATATTGATAAGCCTTGATAATCCCATCTGTTGCTATGGAGTCCACGAAATACGTGCAAATCTCGCTGTAAGTTATGTTGGGCCACGTCGTCATGTTATCCTCCCAGTTCTGCTCTGCTAACGCTACAGAATGCATAATTCCTACGGGCACTGCACTAGTTGTTACTAATGAGTGGTAATGGATTGGCAATGATATAGCCACAGAGACAGAACCTATTGATGCAAAAGTGCAACAGAAAGAGTTAGTAACAGAGTCGTTAGCTGTGGCACTTAAGAGGGTTCTCCTTATTTGTGTTTAAAACTGCTCTACATTATTTCACCTTCTCCAGACTTGCATTCAAGTCTTGCCATTGTGCCTCCCTTATAAACACTATACAAATCCAGGGCTGAGAGAGGATGTATACCCTGCATGTCACACAATATATTTATTTGAGTGAACATACATACTGTGAAATGTGTGTTGCCAAACAGGTTCCAAAGGAATATTGCATTGGGATGATTTATGAGCGCTGTGGCATACATCACAGTGATATATACATTCTCTCCTCCGTGTGCAGGGGCCACAACTTTGCCACAGTCTCAAATATATCTCCCTCTAGGATTTTGACATTTTGCTTAAGACATTGTCATCCCCAGCCGATGCGTAATTGTTTCAAAACTGAGGTTAGATGCTTACCCTGTCAACACAGAGCGTGTGCTATGCTCAAATGGTATCATTACACCAAAATCAACTCGCTAGGCCCGAGGGAATGTCTGCCTTTCCACTTTGCTGCATCACTTTCACATTTATCTGTCATGGAATGGAATGTCCAGGAGATCTTTTGCTTTCGCAGGGCTCAATGTAAGACATTTTAACTTTGCGACTTTGCTATCAGTTTGATGTTAAAGAGGAGGCATGGCAAACCTAAGCGATGGCAGGTTTGTCTCCTGCTACTTGAAGGGGGCACAACTGAGCAGATTCTATTAAAGTCAGACAAGTCAATCCTCAATTAGTGAAAAAAATATATTCCTTAACAAACTCATGTTAAAAGGACTGAGGTCATATCCTTGAGAGCAAAGACTTCATGTTTTGTAAATACACTTATTACTGGGCTCATGGGCATCATTACATCTCGGCTGCTTGAATGTTTCATGAATATCTCTGGATACAAAATACAAAAATAATAATAATAAAAAAATCCGTCATTCCGATCATTCATAAAAGCCCCTCGACAATAATATGATATCATTGATAAAAAATGCAAGTACATTTTGTGTAACCTGTGTGGCATTCTCACATGCATTTTGTGTGAGCACAAGAGAGAGTGAGCACACCGGTTAAAAGGCATTTCATTGTGCGCATCTGGTGGTAGCCAGTGGTAGACTGGCAAGTCTTGAAGGCTGGATATAAAAAGCTTTTCAAAAAGGAAAAGGATGACAAAAATGTCCATTTGGGCAAGAGCAGGGTGAAAGGAATTGAAATGATGAGAACTTTAATATCTCTCAGTTTAAAGTGTTCGACAGCACTCTTTACAGGCTTCAACCTTTAAACCTCAGTTTACCAAACAAAGGCTTACATTGTTTTCTGATATTCAAACATTATGGTGTAATTTTTGTCCATAAAAACCTTGTAAATGTTTTCTAAGGGCTTCCTATGGCCCTCATTGGTTGTCTTAAGGCTTACTGCTTTTGTCTCAAACTGCGTGAAAATGGTGCATTTATCTACCAGAATTAAAAGAACATCTTGGGGAAGGATACCCTCAAGCACCCCTACAGCTCTGGGCTAATTTAATTCAATTCATATTTATATAGGGCCAAAACAATAAAGTTGTCTCAAGTCGCTTTACAGAGCCCAGGGCCTGAACCCTCTGGAGCAAGCACAAAGACGACAGGGGCAAGGGAAACAGGAAGAAATCATGAGCAGGACCTCAGCTCATAAGGGAGGGGCCCATCTGCTTGGAGCCAGACCGGTAGAGCGGTAGAGGTAGAATGGTGGTGGGGGAGAAAGGGAGGGAAGAGAATCAGAATCATGGCAGATTAATTCATACACGTATCAGGATTAGCATGATAAGCATATGTGGTAAATGCACACAATAAATATGATCAATACAAAAATGATAGTGGATCAGATGGGGAGAGAGCATTCAAGTATTGTAAAACAGCTTAGTTAGTATACAGTGTGCTCGTAAGGTTACAATTACAAATGTAAGTAGAGAAAGGTATTAAGCCTGCAAGCTGCTAAGTCCCGAATGTTTTCAACTCCTGACAACGCCCCTGCCAAAGATCCCTCATCTATAGGGAGCATGAGCTCTCGCCAGCACTCACTATTTTGGGGAATTGATATTATGGTAAAGTTATCTAAAAGATGTTTGGACAGGGGTGCAATTTCAGTGCAATTTCAATTTCTGTGAGGAGACGCAGTAGACACACTGCTCCACAGTATTGCCTCAGCTATTTTTGCAGTACATACTTTCTGCCTTACCAACAACCAGGTGTTAATCAGGTGACCAGGTACTAATGACAGAACACTGGAATTTGAAGGTAGACTAATAAGCTGTTCAAAAATACCATGTTGAAGTTACCCTGAGCCCAAAGAGCCAAAAAGTCTTTGCACAACACTAATCTTTATATAGACGTACCTATGCCTCTGTGAACTAAAAAAAGGCTGGTGGTGTGATTTTCTGAAATTCAGACACTTTGACAGGGACGTGCACAGGAATTTTTGTCGCTGCCACGCCTCTGTCCCCTGATCGCAAATTTTGTCAGTATAATTTTAAACTCTCACTAACCGCCGCTGCCACGCCCCCGTCATTTGATCTCAAATTTTGCCAATATCATTTTAAACGCTCACTAACCGTTGCTGCCAAGCCCCCATCCCCTGATCACAAATATATGAATGTGGCAGGTTGGGCAACGCCTCCACAGTTAGTCCCCCATGCAACCTGACCTCCCAGGTGCAATGCGTTGAGTAATGGCAACACAGATTGGCTGGCGGGCTCATGTGTTGATGTATAAGTCCGCGGTATAGCACCAGTAGATACTCTTTGCCTACCTGTCGTGTTTGCTTCCGGGGTGCCCCATTAGTTGGAATGGTGGGGTGGCTTTCATATCTGGCACGTTCAGACGAATGCTAATTAAGGTAAGCCACTTTTGGCGTTTAGCCACATCGGCCAGTGCTAGACCGTTTCATAGGTTTTAATACTGCTGTGTTACATGTCTATGTAGTGGGATTAATTTGCGGTTACTAGCAAGGCTAGTGTTACATTGCGTGGATACCGGGTGCTCAGTGGGAATCAGCTGGAGCCGGAGCAGAGCTTCCATAGCTGCGTCCGTGGCCTGTTCCTGAGCCTGCAGTAATTGCTGCTCTGTCTACAACGCAGAGACCCAACAAGTGTCCCCGCTCCACTTCAAGGCTGCTGTTCTGTATGACTGTATTAGTACATGTTTTCTTGTCGGTGTCTCCATTGGTTTTACGCATGTACGGGGCTTGATTTGGTGATGCTGCTGTCCATTTTCGCCTGACCTTGTATAGTTTGTTCCTTGACATTCATGCATGATCCCGTTCGTTTATTTTGCTTTAGCGCATGATCCCGTTTATTTGTTTATTTTGCTTAGTGCATGATCTCGTTTGGTTGCTGCTTTGCTTTAGCGCATGATTCCCTTTTGTTGGTTTGTTTCTTCTGCTTTAGCGCATGATCCCGTTTATTTGTTTATTTTGCTTAGTGCATGATCTCGTTTGGTTGCTGCTTTGCTTTAGCGCATGATTCCGTTTTGTTGGTTTGTTTCTTTTGCGTTAGCGCATCTGTTTGGTCTGTGTCTTTACTTTAGTGCATGATCTCTGGTGCTTTAGTGCATTATTCTGTTTTGTTTCTTTGATTTACTGCATGTTTTGTTAATTGTGGTTGTGGGACTCTGGTTTGCTCATCATATAACCTAAGTCTGCTTCTCGAAGTGTGTGCGTGTGGTGTGTGTGTGTGTGTGTGGTGTGTGTGTGTGTGTGTGTGTGTCTGCGTGTGATTTAATGTACTACAGGTCACTGTTATCAGGACTGTTCGTTCCTGCTCGCCGCCCCTGTGGCTCCAGTGGACCGCCAGAGGTCCTCTGTCCCTAACCCTCCTGCCCAAAGCTAAGAAGCTATTCATAGCGCAGCGCAGTGTAGTTACTCAGGCTACTCTTAATGCCTCTCGGTTGGTATTGCTAATTCCAGTGCCTCTCTCCCCCTCTCCTCTCCCTGGACAGGTGCAGTGGGTGCTACCCGAGCGACAGGCGTCCCCCAGGTGGTGCAGCTCCCCCCTTTCACTTTTCCCTTGCTGTGAGCTAAACGGTTGCCCTCCTTTGCAGTGCATATTTGTTTCCATACACGTGTGGTGTGTCTTCTGGGCCTCTCCCCTCCCCCTATCGGGAAGTCCTGCTCGCCGTGGTAAGCCCTTGCCCTGCTCCACCTGCACTATCCCAGGCTACTGGCCCATCAGCAAGGCTTCGGCCTTCTCGCAGGCTCCTTATTGGGGGCCTAGCCTATTGAATGCCATTTCCATCTGTAGGTCTATGGCTGGAAGTACTACATTAGTTGCTGTGTGTGCTATGATATGCAGGTGTGTCTAAAACAGCCCTATATGGTCAGTTGTGTGAGAGGCAACGGCCCGTGTTGAAATTGTTCTGTATTTGTCCTGTTTTATTATTTTCCTGACGCCTGTTAATAAATGATTATTTATGGAATTCCTGTCTCCTGCCTATGAGTGTTACAAACTTGTTTGCCTTGTTATATGTAAGGTAAGATAAAGTCTATTCCTAGGGTGACTCCCTAGGTGGCGTAGTCGACATCTAGTATCTTGTCCAAATTTCCTCGCCACTGTCACATATATTTCCTTCGGAGAGGCAACTTCAGTCGAGGAGGGAAAACGGGCAGTTGCTCAAGCAACCTTAGCCCACTCTTGTGCACGTCCCTGCACTTTGATGTCCACATGAAATCTAGTTTACTGTTAAACCCAATTTGTTTTTGCCGTTTCGCGAAACTGCTGATGTGGTACCTATTGGCCTACCATCAGCTGGCTTTTTAGCTACAATACCTAACATTAGGATTTTGTTCTAACTTAGCTAAGCCATCTTCCATCTGGCTTGGATTCAACATTGACAGAGACAACGCTTTAAGGCTGAATCCCATTACACCCCTTAGCCCTTCGCCTTTCCCCTTCCCCTCCGTTTTGCGCGTTCACGTGGAGGGGTAGGGCTATCCCAATTCACGTTAAGACAGAAAGGTAGGGGTGAGGGAAGGGCTTTCCACCCCTCCAAACGGAGATTTTCCGAGGGCACACTTCAAACGGAGGGGTGAGACCGATTTCCCCTCAATGCATTACGAACCCGTGATCATTAAAGAAGAAACATTGCGCGAGTCCCTTTTAAAAATGTCGGAAAAAGCAGGAAAAGCATCACACAAATGTAAGTATTTTCTTTGTAATTCATGGTTTTAAAACTTGTTTGATGAAATGTTGCATTGTGTAAACTGCTGCAGGCGCCATGTTTGTTTATGTCTGGTGAGTGACAGCTGTCGCTCTCCGGTTACGTAACAGCTGACGCAGCGTACTGATGACGTACGTAATTGTTGAAGGGATATCCCAATTCGAAGGGCTAGCGTTTCAAGCCCTTTGCCTACACCTACGTTATTGCTTTGTTTGAAAAGGCGAGGGCCAAGGGGTAGGGGTAAGGGTAGGGGTGGAGATTAGAAATGGGATTGGGCCTAAGTCTACTGGAATCCTTGTGTTTTCCCCAAGTACAACATGAAGGCAAAGGAGACAACCAAGGGCACAATCGAGCATTCAAAATGCGTACCAGTCATGAGCTGGCTTCTCACTGTAAGAAAAATACCTAGCATTGGCATTCCATTGACCTCTATTAATTTCTGCCTTTTTTATTTTTACATCAAATTACTTCTAAAGTGTTCTGTGCCTTTATATGAAACACAGTATGACTGGTTCCATTACCTGGTAACTACATGTTTTTCTCCAACTGTGCTAAAAAGGATGTCACAAACCTGTGACATCCAGTCACACAGGAGAAAAGTAAACCTACTGTTTGGATAAGAAGCTCTTGTGAGCCTTGTAGGTGGGCTGATGGAGAAAATGGAGATAGACTACCAATTGTGTAAGATCACACACAGGGAAGCAACGAGAATGGACTATGGACTATTTTGTGATTTCTATCTTAAAAGTTTCTTCCAGGGAGCACACCACCAAATTATTACACTTACCAGTAATGTGGTGTCCCCTTAAGCCTTGTGCCGCCCCCGGATATTTGTTCTAATGCCAACTCTGGTGTGAGGGTCCAATTTAGGGTGTAAGCGCTAAACAATAGTCTTATGGCGGCTGGAGTACATGCGTAGACTACATAATATATGGCAGATGGTTTTATAGGTCAGCTGAGTTCAGTGTGCAATAAATCAAATATTGAACATGTTGTTTTGCCTTTTACTGAATTTGGGTGAACACTTGGCTGTTAACCAATTTCTACATCCAGGTAAATGTATGCACAGAATGTGATTCATCTCTCAAAGGTATAGATTCCTTAGTGTTCACTGTTGGCATATTCTTAACCCTTTCTCTTTTGAATAAGTGTCTAAAACTTTGTCATGAAGGTTATCCTGATCTTGTAAACCTTTAAAAGCCAGTTCACTCTTAAGCACTGAATCACCAAAATAAGAAAAGTCACAAGGCAGCATTTTCAAAAGGATTTCTGAGGGCAAGAGATGCAAGCACACAAAGATATATAAATAAACCAAGGGTGTCTAGGTTCACTGTTAATTAAAGGGAAATGATCCAAACGCTTAGTCAGAGGACTGTCAGTGTCAAATGATTTTTGCTCAGTGTCACCACCTGTGAGCGGCGGCCATGATTACTGTGCCTTCCAAACAAACAAAAATACATTACTGGTGCTCGGCATGTCAGTCCCATTCTGTTACATCAGGCAAACAATTTGAATACAAATTAGATTGTTTCGACTCATGTTGCAGTGTTAACACGAATGAGTTGCTGCTCAAACATCCAAAGTGAAATGACTAGAATGAGTGCTAAAAGTGCATTACAAATGAGTTTGGCCATGTTTAAGGGTGCGCTAATGAAATGGGTGGAAATGTCAGCCGGTTGTGATCTTCGTGTTTACAACCCCTTCACCTCATGTAAACACATGAAATAAAGGAAAACTACAAACAAATCAATCAGGTAGACATCAATTACTTCCTTCATTAGGGTCATAGAAAAGAGAAAGTGGAAATATTAAAATGTTAGGTAGGATATTTATACATACGTATTCACTACAATTTATATAATTATACTTACTTTATATACCTATTATGCTTTAAGTGTGTTTTATAGCTTTTTGTGCATGTAATGGTCTGCAAAGTTACAAAAGCCCAAAGTACATGCCAGAGGTAGTAACTCTCTCCCGCAAGAACCACTCTTTACAGGTGCCTGAAACACCTTGTTGGAATTCCAGCCTTTTCCTCTGTTACATGATTATTCAAGGATTCAAGGAGTTTAATTGTCATTGTAGTACACAACGAAAAACAGTTTGGCGCTCTCCAGCAGCAGTTTGCTTAGATATATAAAATTGACATCAACACACAAAGACACAAGAGTATGACAAATATGACAATTCAAGGACAAAGACCAAAAATACAGAAATTAATAAAATATAAATATATATAAATACTTAAAAATGGAAGGCAGTTGTGAAGTGCAAAGATATCATTACACACACACATGCACAGAAACACATTCACTCACTCGCTCACTCACACACCCACACACATCACCATGTACATATTGTGCCCATCAAGTCTTTAGTGCTTTGTTAGGGGGTCAGGTAGGGGCGAGGGTTGAGGGGGTGATGGAGGCTACAGCTCTTGGGAAAAAACTGTTCCTCAGTCTTGTGGTGCGGGCCCGCAGTGTGCGGTACCTTTTCCCTGATGGTAGGGAAACAAACAAGGTGTGACCAGGGTGTGTTTTGTCCGTACTTATTGACCGTGCCTTCCTCTTCAGGCGGTCATTACAGACAGATTCCAGGTCTGGGAGCTCAGCTCCTATGATCTTTTTTGCTGACCTAATCACCCTGGCCAGGTCCCTCCTGCTCTCCACTGTGCAGCCTGAATACCACACACTGCAGCCCTGGCAGAGGATGCTCTCAATTGTGCTCCTATAAAAGTTTATGAGCAGGTGTGTGGATAAGCCAGCCCGTTTCAGCTTCCGTAGAAAGAAGAGCCTCTTCTGGGCCCTCTTTACCAGATTGGAGACGTTAGTTGCCCATGTTTGGTCCTTGGTGATGTACGTCCCTAGGAATTTAACAGAGTCCACCCTCTCCACTTCTTCCCTGTTGATGGTAAGTGGGGTCTGCGTGGTCCTCTTGGGCCTCCTAAAGTCCACAATGAGCTCATTTGTTTTTTCTGTGTTTAGGAGCAGATTGTTGTCCACACACCACTCTGCCATGTGTTCGATCTCCTGCCTATAATGGCACTCATTGTTGTTACTTATGAGCCCCACCACAGTGGTGTTATCGGCGAACTTGATTATGGTGTTGGATGAGTGTAAAGGCACGCAGTCGTGGGTGAAGAGCGTGTAGAGGGCTGGGCTGAGTACACACCCCTGGGGCGCACCTGTGTTCAAGGTTACAGTTGAGGATGTCATATGCCCTATTCTGACATTCTGTGGTCTGTTTGAGAGAAAGTCCAGGATCCATGAGCACAGTGAGGTAGGGAGACCAAGATTAATGAGTTTGAGGACCAGTTTATGGGGGATTATTGTATTAAACGCAGAGCTGAAGTCCACAAAGAGCATTCTTACATATGTGTTCGGGTGTTCCAGGTGGGACAGGGCTGTGTGGAGTGCAATGGAGACAGCGTCCTCTGTGGATCTGATGCAATCTCATAACACAATCTTGTTGTCCAATGACTATGTTATTGCCCGTGAAGCTGACCAATCAGAGCACACTGGACTTACAAGAGTTTCAGACAGAGGGTGTTCAGTCTGAGAGTCTGAGAAACAGTAATGTGTTTTTGGACCACTGAAGCATGTAAATCTAAGCATGTAAATTTTAGTAGCCCTCCAAAATAAAACTATGAATATTGAAAATAAGCATAAGAGGTCCGTTTAAGCAGTATACTATACACAACATCCAAGCCTAAGTGATATACATCTTATAATATTGAGGTGAAAGATCAAGAGCAGTAGATGTCCTCTGCCATAGAGACCCAGATGATGAAGAGAGCTAGTGGCACTGCATGTGTTATTTTAAAAGATCTGAAAGGTTTGGAAGTAAGTTTAAGTATTCTTCACCTCACCCCCATCAACAATCTTATTAAAATAAATTGCATTCCATCCCATGTATAATATTTCGCACAGATTAATAATATTTGTTTACGTATTTATGGTTAATTATACTGTCATCCCGACTTATCCATGACTATCTAATGTGAAAATCCAACATCGTACTACGGTCAAAATAAGAGCCTAATTTTGAAAGAATATTATAAATGTACAAAGTGATTGTGATGAAGCTATTAAAGTCTGTGATAAAATCATTCTTTTAAATGAGATCTATAAAATATATCATCTATTTCATTGAGTTTGACCTGTCAGTGTCAGTATGAAGTCTATGATACGAAGGGAGGCGAGGAATTTCTTGTTGAAATCCCTAGGTTGTCAATTTGTCACTTTATCAGGAACTGATAAATATTTATTTGTACATAAATTGGTGTTATTGAAATGATTCAGATGCCAGTCATTCCATATACACGGATATTGAAAATCAAGCTCTTTGGATTTGATCTTAGTTTCCACAGGAAATTGAAAGTTGCTAAAAAAGGTCTATAGATCAGTCATGCGAGATTTCTGGCCCAGATTTTCTGCACCAAAGCATAGGACAGTGGTCATTGCTGTTTGTAGGTATATTAATGTGCAAGAACACATTACATGTTCTCATTATTCCATTCATTCCCCACTGAATTTAATGGAGACATTGAGCTCTTTTGTCAGTGGAGTGTAAATTCAGGAACAGAGGAACTTGTATTTAGAGATTTTCAAAATAACCTCTATCTACAAACTATTATTTTAGTGATCATCTGTGCATAATCGCGTGAATACAAGTAGTGGACAGGCATCTTATAGAAAATGTAGCATAGCAGTGTATGTTTTCCAGCTTAAAGAATATTGGAATTTTTTCATAATGACATAATAAGTCAAAGGTTTTCATATCGGCCTATCACATTGATAGTTGCAACTCCTGTGAGTTATCCTGTAAGCAAATGATCTAGTGTAGTGATCAAATATCTATTGTCCACACTCCTTCCTCCAAAATAATGTGACACATTTATTTTAAATTATCTGAAGCCAGTCGCCTCTGACTGTTAATGAAGGCGCTGCAAGACTCCATGTCTGTTCTTCCTGCCGGAGAAGAAAGATTATTGTTTTATCCCCTTAACTGAATCCTGAAACAAAGATATAAACTTTCAAACAATCTCTCAAGCTGAAGTGAGGTACAGAGTTTATATGGAACTCATGACAACAAAAGTGGTACGGAGAGGATCAGCAGCTGCATTCAGGTAGATTATTATACGGATATCTGCATTCATTTCCATTTTTTTGGAAGTTTTCTATTGAAAAAAATGAAGGATGATAGTTTCTTAATCTATGTTTCAAACTAATAATACTCTAATAAACAACCAGTGTTGTTCAGAACGGCAAAAGTAAAACATCAACCATTAGAATCGGAATCTCTCAGAATCAAAGACAACCCTATCCCTCAGTATCTAATGAATGTCTGTATATTTGTATTGAGTTGGAGATAGGAGACAATAGGAGATCCAGGAATGTAGCCACTCCTGATCTATTAGTAATGTGTTATGGACACTACAGAATATTGTTACCTAGAGATAGTTAATTATGTTTCACTTCAAAAAGGATTGGAAATAGTTTTACCATGTTGTTTGATCTCACGGTCACCGATTTGAGAGAGGATCTTCGTGCCAGACACTGTGCAACCGAATTAAAATGGTTGTGTTAAAGGAGCATGAAATTGCGTCTGTTTGGGACCAATTCCTGGGACACACATTTCTCTAGTCAATTCTCTTGTCATTGCACAAATGATTTCCCTGGAATGGAAAACAAAGTGCAGTCTTCTCAATTAGAATATGCAGCCAGGAAAATCAGCACATCATTTGCAAACAGTGACTAGAACTCCAAAATCCCCTGCAAATATCTTCCGTGTGTGATCAACACATTTGAAGACATATTGAGTGGAAGACTTTACCAATGACTACATTTGTGTTTGGGCATGACAGAACACAGACAACACATGCCTCCTGTGTACTGCCTCCGACTAACGTTTTGAAGAAGCTGTTCCAAATTAACACTGACCATCTGCCTTAAAAAACAAACAAAAAGCAAAAAAAAACCTTATGCATCTCGATGCTCTATGCTTCTCCTCATATTTCACTGCATCACTTTTTCTCCCCTTTAAGGCTACTCCTCGTCCTCTGCACGCCTCTCTCTCTCTCCATAAGAGGTGTGGTGGTGGCTCAAGCACACAAGCTCTAAAGGAGTGCTGCCAGGACCAGACCCCAGACCAGAGACTGTGCCAAGTAAGCGAGCAGGTACACGGCGAGGCCAGCATTACTGAGAGAGTGGTGTGTATCTGATGTGCTACATGTACTGACTGCCTTGGCAGAGTGCCTCCCAGCACGATGGCAACTTAGCTGTGTTTGATTAAGTACTGCGGCACATACAGCGGGTGAAATAAGTATTGAACACGTCACCATTTTTCTCAGTAAATATATTTCCAAAGGTGGTATTGACATGAAATTTTCACCAGATGTTTGTAACAACCCAGGTAATCCAAACATACAAAGAAACCAAAACAAATTAGTTCAGAAATTAAGTTATGTCTAATAATATGAAATGACACAGGAAAAAAGTATTGAACACGCTTACTGATATTTATTGAATACTTTGTACAAAAGCCTTTGACAGCTTCAAGACGCTTCCTGTATGGAGAAACTACTTGTATGCATTGCTCAGATGTGAGTTTGACCCATTCTTCAACACAAAAAGGCTTCAATTCTTGAAAGTTCCCTGGGCCTCTTCTATGGACTCTGATCTTCAGTTCTTTCCATAGATTTTCGATTGGATTCAAGTCAGGTGATTGGTTTGGCCATTCTAGCAGCTTTATTTTCTTTCTCTGAAACCAATTGAGAGTTTCCTTGGCTGTTCATTGTCTTGCTGAAATGTCCACCCTCGTTACCTCTTCATCATCCTGGTAGATGGCAGCAGATTTTAATTAAGAATGTCTTGATACATTTTTTCCATTCATCCTTGCTTCAATTGTGTGACATTTGCCAGTACCATATGCTGAAAAGCAGTCCCACACTATGATGTTCCCACCTTCAAACTTCACTGTTGGGATGATGTGCAGTGCCATGTCTCCTACAAACATGGTGTGCATTATGTCATCCAAAGAGTTCCATTTTGCTCTCATCTGACCAGACCATATTCTCCCAGTATTTCACAGGCTTGTCCAAATTTCGTGCTGCGAACTTTAAACGAGCTTCAACATGCTTTTTCTTTAGCAATGGAGTCTTATGTGGAGAGCGTGCATACAGGCCATGGGGGTTGAGTGCATTACTTATTGTTTTCTTTTAAACAACTGTACCTGCAAATTCCAGGTCTTACTGAAGCTCTCCACGAGTGGTCCTTGGCTCTTTGACAACTCTTCTGATAATTCTTTTCACTCCTCTGTCAGAAATCTTGCGAGGAGCACCTGGTCGTGGCCAGTTTATGGTGAAATGATGATCTTTCCACTTCCAGATTATGGCCCGAAACAGTGCTCACTGGAATATTCAGAAGTTTAGAAATGCATCTGTAACCAATGCCATGAGTATGTCTTGCAACAATAAGGTTGCAAAGGTCTTGAGAGAGCTCTTTGCTTTTACCAATCATGAGTTGCTTCTTGTGTGACACCTTGGTAATGAGACACCTTTTTATAGGCCATCAGTTGGGATATTAATTTGCACTGACTAGGGGCCAGATTGCCTTCTAATTACTGAAAGATTCCAGCAGTTTTTTTGGCTTTCCATGCCTTTTTGCACCTCCCTTTCTTCATGTGTTCAATACTTTTTTCCTGTGTTATTTCACATTAATACACATTACTTAATTTCTGAATGTATTTGTTTTTTTTCTTTGTATGTATGAATTACTTGGGTTGTTACCAACATGTGGTGACAATTTCATGACAATAGCACCTTTGGAAATATATTAACTGAGAAAAATGGCGACGTGTTCAATACTTATTTCACCCGCTGTATGCACAAGCTGATTATAACATTGTCATTTGGCCCGTATAGTCTAATTCCCACAAGTGATGTCTCATTTTTAAAGATATGATTTCTTTGAAGTGGAAATAGAAAGGATAATATTCATGATTGATGTTTCAAAACAAACAAACAAATAAACAAACAAACAGACATTTGTCTCTGTGGTACATAATTGTTGTTAAAAACAATTTAATTTGGTGGCTGCCAAATATCACTGACCCTGGTTATGTTAAAAACATTCTAGGCATTTGAAAAATAGGAGAGCTCAGAAGAACTCACAATAGGAGAACTCAGTTCCTCAGTTTTGTCAGAGCACGTGCGTTGTGATAAAAGAACAGAAATGTGGCTAGTGTGCATGTTGTTTACGCTGTTAGTGCTCTCCTGTTGTATACAGCAACATCTTCACCATTGTAAATGGCCCTAGCACGTCTCACACATAAAAGCTGGAGATTTCCGAGGAACTAAATTTCCCCCTCCAAAAACAACGGCCACTGCAGAGCCGAGCAGAGCCACAGCAGCCGCTCAGCCTGGACTGCTCATTAGGGTGGCATAAAACAGCTTGACATACACAGGATGCCAATCCATCACAGACAAGCCACTTGCTACGGGGGTGAACCGCTGGGGAAACATGCGGCAGTGGCTGGGAAGAGAGAGCGAGAGAGAGACACAGAGAGCGAGAGGGAAATAAATAACTAAATAAAGTCCACAGCGCACTGAGTTGTCGTCTGGCGAGTGGAGTTGCCAACACCCCTGAGGTAACGACGCCGGAAACCAGATCCAGTGGCTCGCTAACACTTCTCAGATAATCACGTGCAAGGCAATTAGCAGCAACTCACTAGGATAGCAGTCTGTTCTCCCACCTTCAACATCTCGCTTCTCCTCCTCCGCTCTCCCTCTGCCTCTGCTCTCCCTTTCCCCTCATGCTGTCTTGTGTTCTCTTTCAGTCAGGGCTCTTTATCCTAATCCATTCTCTCTCTCTCTCCCCTCTCATCCCACAGGTTAAGCAATCTTAATGCCCCCATTATTGTGTGCCTTGTTTATGCTGAATGGTGTGGCCCTAACTGTCCAGTGACTTTTTCATTAATTTAATTACATCTCCAAAGATTGAAATATAATGTAATTAAAACAGCTAATTATCGAATTCTCAACTGGGGAAATTGTTATCACATTAATTAAACTGTCAAGAGAAGAGAAAAAGATTTAGCCCATAGAAACCTGGAGACATGTGGACCATGGGCTTCTATACAATAATCTGAAGGATGGCACACATTGCATGTTTCGAATATGCTTTAAAAACTGTACTAGCAACTATTTAGAAAGTGTTTGTGTGATGACTCACCAGTACAGGAGGCTCGAGGGCATTCCATTCAGCACATCAAAGAGTAAACAAGAAAACAAAAATGAAGCCTTGTATACAGTGATAACTGGATTGCCTGCGGGTATGGATATATGACTGATGAAATTTAAAGTGCAGTATATGTTGATGGCTACCTGACATTTTGTTCTCACACAATCAATGAAGATTGAATTAAAGTCAATGATAGAATAGCCTTTCGTCAATATCCCAAATAAACTGATGCAGTGAGCATGCTATTGCATCAAGGTTTCACCATCCAGCCTCGAGGCAAATTCAAAAGCCAGGATTTTTCCGACAGTTAAACTACTTTTATGTTTGCACTTTGTCAAGGTTCATGTCCATTTAGAGGAGTGGGGTAAGATGAGCCAGTGGGTATGTTGAGGTACCACCTGTATCTGGGCAACCATACGCAATTTTTTGTCATTTGATCCTAAATTGAGTTTGCACTCTCCATTTTCTACATCCTGTGAAACAAAGAACCATGGGGATAAAGTGATAAACATATGTTATCAGAAAAAAGTCAAACGCATATCAGGTATAATCTGTCTCACATCAAAAGTAATGTTTTTCAGTTTAAAAAGGTACCTTAGATGTGTTGATTAACTGGCAGTGTGTAAAGCATATTTGAATGAATTAACAAAAGTGTTCCTAGACCTAGCACTTTTCCTAAAATGGTGGCTGTGGGGAATTATGCCCTGGAGGTAAGTTCAATCGGTGGTTCATCTTACCCCCTATTGTTTGCATAAAGTTAAGTCAAATATTTGGTATTAAATAAGTGTTGCATCCTTACTATGAATAACTGACATTACATGTCAAATTGTATATGTAAAGCTGTCACAACACAGCTGTCATGTATTTACAGAAGGGCCTCCATAGCCATGTGCTTGTAGCCCTAGTTTTAGTTTACCTCCTTGTGGATGACGTAGCAGCAACACTCATGTTGTGCCATTTTGAAGATCATTTTACACTGTACATTTGACAACTGACAAGTCAGTCTTTATGTCATTTGATACAAGGTTTTCAATTAAACTGATATTTAGAACATTATGTGACATGTTGATGTGTATGCTATGTCATGTTAACAGTTTAATTCAATTTAATGCATCTTCAGGTTTCAGAACTGTAGAAAAATGTGTTGTAATAATTATTTCTTGAACACCAATACAATCAGCAGAATTGTTTCATTAATTCATTATTAATAACTGTATTTAGAATCATACTTTAATAGTTAATGACTGTTTTCTCAGATGGCTTAGCTTACACTGTCAGGCTGATCAGCTTACCCCTAACATGGGGCAAGTTGAGCCACAAGACCATATTTTTATACAGAGTTAGGCTAAGGCTTAGGTTTTTCAGTTGATCCTGACACACCCTGAACTTGTGCTGTATGCATTAGTTTTATTCCTGTGTCAATTAACCTTAAGTTATATTATATTTATATGAGTAATTGTACATATATGTACTGATATATTTACAAATAAAGACTAATTTGTCCACTACATCTGATTATCCTTCATTATACACCATTGCAGAAACAAAACCAATTGCAGCAATTGCAGCAATTTCAGCATTCGCTTGCAGATTCAATACAATGGGGTAATACATCACATGAGTTCACACTGTAAGGCTCCGTACGAGGAGCTAACTAAAGGCCAAACCCCCATCTGCAGCTTTTCAAACAGACAGCAGTTTGGGTCCCTGGGAAAAGACACCTTTACCAGAATCACAAGGGCTACTTTAGCTAACTTGTACCTTCTTCCCATTCGTCTGAACTCTTGATTTGAAATGGGTCCATGTTAGAGGCTTCAGACAGTCACAAGGAGAGAAGCCAGACTGTGCTTAACACCTTCCCCTCTAATTGCACTGTCTGGAGTATATCCCACAAAAAAATAAATAAAGGACATACTGTATCTACTCACCCATGGCTGGCCATATTGCTATTGTTACAACATTCTGTCATTGCATTCCCCAGTGGTATCTTGTTAACCACTGACCGCAATAATGACTCTGATAGGAATATAAACAGTGTCAGGAAAAGACATAATGTTTGTAGTGTACATATCACCATGAACACAAACACAGCCGTGGTCTTACATGTAGGGTGTATAACTGTAATTGACAAATGCTATGATAGGTTTATTTTATTCCAGACATGTATGCTTTGTGTTGAAGAGGTTATAATCCCAGGGAGATTCAACCGCAGCTACAACCAAGCAGTACAGATCTGCCAAGGGTTTATCTTTAAAGAGGAGCACGTTTAATTCTTGCACTTTCAGGAAAAGCTGGAGGGTAATGAATCCAAAGTGATCCTTGTTTATTATCATGAAAGCCATGAATACATTTTTAACACTCTGCTGTGAACCAGTGAGATCTCTTTTGGCTTGTCCTTTCATGTAAATAAAAACATGCTTCAATCAACCCCCCTAGTGTTTTTACTAAATAATTGTTTATGCTTTTGGTAATTTGTTACAGAGATATTATTTTGGTAACCCTTGAAATTACATAACCACTGTTCAACTGTAACTAAACAATTGATGCAGTGTTGCACAGTGACTGTCAATATGTCACAGCTCACTGTCCCTCTACTCCTGTCATGTTATAGTTGACAGTAATTGTCATGACAACTGAAAATGGTAACATTATGACAGGTGGGACTGTGCTAGTTTTATGGTGTAATGCTGAACTTTATTAGTATTGATATATGCATCCCATCACGTAACTGTTGACAACAATCTGCTTCATCATAAGTGTACTTGAGTACACTTTGGATCGCATACTACTTAACATTCTGAACTGTACTGATTTAATCTGAGCTGTATTTAGTAATCAGTTCTGCAGTTCTAGCCTTATCGTTGGTTCAGTTCCAATGCACTGAATACGTGAATACACAAGCTTTAATGTTTAAGCAATCAGAGCACTTCTCCATACTTATTCATGTCTCAACAGTGGCGTTTTTTCAGAAACAGTATGACCAGAGTTATTTGGAGCTCCTTTTTCGATTAAAGAATTGCAACTAAAAAGCGTAAAACATGAGTGTGTTTATTGATCAAGCTAAAACTGTCAGTTTGGTCAAACATTTATTGTTAAGAAACAGCTGAAAGAATCCATACAATGTTATCGCTTCCAGTTGAAATAGACTATGTCACTTCATAGTCCATTGTCAGATAATCCAGGACAAGACCTTTGGCAAAAAAGGAATTATAAATGAATCAGTGCACTTGAATTATAAAGTTCTGGCATTGAAATCATCATATTACTCTGTTTCATAAGAGGCCCTTGTTAACTACGGTTACCAACTATAAGGATAACACAGACTCCTTGTCCCAATAGAATCAGAATATTGATCACTGCCTGATGGCAAAAAGAGAATCAGGCCCTTAAATTTGAGATAGGATTGCTCTGTGGAAGATGGTCTTTTGATATTTAAAAATAATGAACGTTTGATCCGTCTTTGTCTATTCTCACCTCTGATTTCTGTATTATCAGACTCCTATGAGCAGCGGAGGAGTTCAGGAG
Organism: Sprattus sprattus; assembly: GCF_963457725.1. NCBI lineage: Eukaryota > Metazoa > Chordata > Actinopteri > Clupeiformes > Clupeidae > Sprattus > Sprattus sprattus. The sequence goes on along the minus strand of NC_137921.1, from coordinate 32,172,629 downwards.
ATAGTGGCACAGGATGTTCACTCCAAACCACCATTGATTGATGTACTCCATTGCCAGCTAATTAACACGAGCTAATGACTCAAAAATATCTTCAGACTTCCCTTCTGAGGGGGCAGCTTCTCCCGGCAAACGTGGAGCCTTGGGCAAGGATTCAGGTCTCTGTGGAGGATGAAAGCGAAAGGACAAATTGAAATTCAGAATTAGAAATTGGCACGCGTGAGAAGTACCCCCGTCTTCCCCCTCTCTTTCTCCCTATCTCTCTCTCTTCTCTCTCCCTATCTTCTCTCAACCTCCACTGACTCTCTCACAGATGGAGGGTGATGACTGACGTGATCATTTCTGTAAGGACGGCAGAACCTAGAGGCTCCATGCCGGATGGGGTTCCTAAAGTGATGTTACCTCCTGTGGATATGGAAAAGAGTTTAAAAAAGGAATGGTTCTCCTGTGTTACACTCACAGCACCTTGGCTTTTGTATACAGAGGAGACTTGGTTTTACCTGGTAGAGGACGATACCTTCATAGTGAGAAATTGAAATATTTGTAGCCAAACATTTGAATGGCTTTCAAAGCACAATAATGGCAACATTTCAATGGTCCATCAACCAGCTAAAAGAAAATTGGTTGCAAACCAATGTTGCTGCTCTGTGACATACAAGTATCCCCCCCTGAATGCAGTGATAACTTCAAATTGGCTGTTGCCTGGCTACTGAACATATTCCGAAGGGATTTACTACAGTAGTAATCAGGATTACCCTTAAAAACACAACTATGTACAAAATGTACAGGTTGTGGAAATCATACTGTTTTTCTTAAAACAATGTGGGTGTAATCAACCCTTTCATTCTGAAAGATAACACTTTGCTGTGGAATAATTTCAGAATTCAGCACTTTGCAAAATCCGCTCCATCTTGCTAGTTAGGGACGATATGTCAAAGAATTGTTCCACCACACGTCATACAAAATTAATTTTAAAAAGTTGGACTCAAACTTTTGTTATAATGCACTTTTTATGACAGATTGGCGTCATTGCTGTCTATCCTTATAGCTGCTGCCAAATGAATCTTGCCAATTCTGCAGACCACACATCACCATCTCCCACTCAAATGATGACTGTTCCGGCAGCTACTTGACACTTAAAGCATGGGGGAAAAAACACTGACTGAGCCAATGCCGATATATAAAGTTACACTGATAATTATTTATTTTCATGCCTGGAAATCAAGGTCAACATCTGCTCATTACGGCAATTAATTCCAATTTCCATTAATTAAAAACTCAATCTGATTTTTTCTCTCTTCCTGTTTTAATGAGTGCAATCTTTTACACTGTGAGCGGGTTGTTTGGATGAGAGCGAAAGGGCACATGGCAAGTGTGATGGCTAAAATGAGACTTAGTGTAAGTCAACTGTTCACCGTTATTGATTTAGCCAAATGAATGCCAAATGTCCACATCGATAAACAATGTGTTCACAGTTAAATAGAGAGGTGCATTAAGCCCCATCTCCCCGAAGGCAAACAACAGACGCAGCACTCGCGCTCATGTAGAATGCACACGCGGTGTAAAAGGTTAAGCTTTGGCTTTGCCACTCCAAGGTGGCACTACACAATTAAGTTTTTTATCGGCCTGTGAATCTGTCAGCAGTCGACATTACAGCCTCCGAGAGTGGATCAGCGGGGTGAGACATCTGCCCTGGGTGTTTAGCACTGGATGCACGAGCCACGCCATTGAGCTAAACGGGAGCGTAGGCAAGGAAGAGTCATGACCCTGCTGTTGCTGTTGTTATTTATTAATCTGGGGGACTGTGGTGGCTTTAGAGCTGGAGTGCAGAAGGGGGCAGAGACTCTTCTCTGAGCAGTGCAGACGGCTCAGCCAGCCCTCTTTTGTAAGGCTGACTTCTGATGCAGTTGGAATCATTCCCCCATGAATATTTCATGCCACTCCGGTGGGAATATTTTAGTGACATTAATAAACACAGGAACACCTTTCTGTTAATGCTTGTTTTTACCTTTTTGTGTCCCCAAGTGGGAACAGGGTTGTACAGTGTGTCTCTGTGTGTGTGTGTGTGTGTGTGTGTGTGTGTGTGTGTGTGTGTGTGTGTGTGTGTGTGTGTGTGTGTGTGTGTGTGTGTGTGTGTGTGTGTGTGTGTGTGTGTGTGTGCGCGTGTCTGGTGTGTGTATGTGTGTGCGTGCGTGCGTGTGTGGCCTGTGTGTGTGTGTTTATGTCTGTGTTTGTTGAGGGGAGGGGACGAGTAGCAGCAACTTTTTTGGGGGGTACAATGAACTATTTTTGGCATTGCTTTTGTCTAGTCTGTCTGAATGTGACCCGTTGTTACTTTTGTCCCTATTTGTAAACAAATTATTCACTGCTGGTGTTTTGATGTGGAGAGGTAGCGTGTTGTTGATCCTACCCAAGGTCACATGGTCCCTGGGAGCTCTCGCCTATAAACCCCTTTACTTTCAAGAGCCTCAGCATGCACAACACTGCGCAAAAAGGGGGCTTGATCATTTCTTTTCCACTGCAAAAGCAAACACCATCCTTACGCAATTTCGACAAATAAAACATAGTAGTGAAAGTCCCAGTCATCATAAAAACGGTGTCCTTTCTGTCATCTTTATGATGCTATCAGTTTCTTTCTTCAACAAGCCTCCGATATAACCAAAAATTCATCCATTCTCTTTAATGGGACTGTTTGTGTTTCAGCTTGCAAATTAGTGATGGCTGTGCCAGTTGATGGAGAGGTAAAAGGGAGATGTGGATTATTGGTATGCATAGCAACACTGAGTTGACTGATCATTGGTCTTTGCACAAGACTGTGGTACAGAGTCACTTTAAACAATTAAGTGGAGATATTGTGCAGAAGATGCATCTCCTCCAGTCGTATTCCAGACCTAGCATTTGTCCGGCAACCAAACCTGTGAGCAAACTCTTAAAAGGGGCCATCATTTCCACCCTCCCCTTCTCTCTCCTCCCTCCCTGTGGCGGCTGGCTGAGAGTCCCCCCATAAGTTATGTGATATTGGAGTTACCGCTGTGATTGATCATGCCCCAGAGAAATCAATATCATGCATCCTACGGAACAGGAAAATGTCTACATATTTCACTTTCATTAGGCTCTTTGGGTGACTGGCATAGAAAGGGACACCTCCCGTGCAGGAGTTGAGTGTGGTTCTCAGTCTAGCCGCCATCTTCTCTGTGGCAATAAAAGACATGCATTCTTTAAAGATATCAAATATAGATGTGAAGGAGGAAACCCTGAGAAGGGTTGAAAGAGAGTACGGTGTTGCCCTTTCTGATGTGAAACTGAGACCACCTGCCTACCTGGACTCTGAAAGAGGTCACAGGAGACCATCCTCTCCCTAAAAAAGAGATATGCATCCTATAATTGCAAGTGTTTACTGAATGGTGAATGATTGATGACCTTTTTCTCTTTGTGCTCCCTGTTCTCCATTGTAATTTAGAAGATATAGCAATGCAAAGTCAATTAAATGATTGGGTGACAGGAGCGGTTATCAGAGGCCGAGATTCCCAAAATGTCCCCGCTGTTTTTGTCACTCATTTGCCCTTTAATTATCTTTCCTTAAAACAAGCCCTGATAAAGCCTAGAAACCAATGAACACATGCTGCTATCTATCATTTCAATTATCCCAATCACTTGATGAAGGAAAGGGAGAGTCAAGATATGGCAAAGCTCACTAATTACCAGCATTTTCCAAGGATATGTGTTGGTCAAGGCAATGTGGGGTAAACAGTCACACCACAATCTTGCTTTGCTTTCATTAATCATTTGCTTTGTACAGCAAAGCATGTCCCCTACCTTGCCATTAAGGGGGAAACAATTATGAACATCTATTAGTTTAGCTAAATGACAGTTCATACATGTCTACTATGATGCAGTAGGGAGGGAAGATGCCCTCACAACAGGAACTGAATGATGCCCAAGAGAGGACACCTAAGGAATGATTAGGGATCATCTAAACAACATGTGAATGGGCTAATGACTAAACGTGTCAAGGTGAGCTGGGAACACCTAATGATAGCAAGCATGAATCATTTATTACTCACACAGGTAGACCTTTCCATTCTGTTGTTGGTGGCTTACAGTTACTGGCTTGTGATTTACATAAATGGTAGGATTTCATAAGTGTTTTGATACTGATGTTTTTAAGCTATTAATTCATATTCATATCTCATTAGAGGAAATGGAAATATTGAATGTGAATGGAGATGTTTCGCCTTTTTCACACATAAGAGCAAGCTCGCACCTCTCCATTGATTTGCAGCTTTTATCACTCTCTGCTTTTCCAACGCCCACCAGCTCTCATAGAAATATAATTGGGATTTGCACCTCCAAATGCCAGGATGTTAGTATTAATCACTGCATTTAGTGGAGACAATCGAGTAAACAGAAAAAAAAAAACAGCTGAAAAAACACTGCTTATCCCAGTGACACAGAGGCATTAACGTCAACCCAAACATATCTGGAGCGCAATATTCCCTCTCTGAGTTCTAGATAGTTTTTGATGCAGGAGCATCTGGAGCAGAGTTAATTAAATTGGCATTAGCCACATTTTGAATTGTTTAGCGCTGCGCTCCCTGGGATGGTTCAGAACTGTTAATTTAGGCGGAGGGAACATGGGAATGCTCCTGTTGGATTGGAGGAGAATTACAGATGATCCTCGGGAGGAAATGCTGGCTATCCGTAATTTAGCACGGCTGTCAATCACCATTTTAACAATGTTCATCAATGCTTGAGCTGGAGCTCTTAAACAATGCTTTGCAGATGGTACGACTTTTCTTTTTCTTTTATCAATTTCTCTCCATAAAATGTGGTAGTAAAACACACTCAGTTTCTATCAGTAAAACACAATTTTTTTTTTTCCAACAACGCACCATGCAATATCATGAATGGCTGCACTGATAAATATGTAATGTGTAAGTATAGGTATGTTTTCTCTTTAGAGTTTCATGTGAGTCATTGACATGACAAACACCTGCTAAGCTCCTGAAAAGTGGGCTCGGGAGTTTTTGAAGAGGGGGTTGTGAATGTCTATTCTCCACCGACTGAGCTCTGTTTAAACTGAGTGGTAATTATTAGCATGTCTGGACAACACAGGAAATCAGTGTCTTTGCCAATAATACATTAGATGAATAAATATAGAGAAAATGACTGCCACCCTCTGATCAGTTTCATTCTGACTGATCCAGGAAAATCAAACAGTGCTCTGCAGAATGTGTTTTTCTGCCACAGTAATCTCAACAACAAAATCAGACACCATCGCCACCACGAGTGTGATCACCCTCATCATGTCGTCATTGTCATCAGAGCCTGGGCTATTCAAGTGAAGATTAGCTTGTCACTCGGTTGCATACTAGATCCATTTTAAAGATATGTATAATAATAATATCCCTAAACCTAAAATAATATTAATACAATAACACAAACATGTGTGAAGCCTATAGCTAGGCTTATATCTATCTATAACAGTTTTAACACATTGTGCTATCCTATCTGTATTTTGTTTTTGTTTTAATGAAAAGGCATCAATGGGAGTGTTTATGACCAAAGGTGTGGTTTGATTGTTTTGAAACACCTTCATTATGTTGCATTGTTTTTGATTATAACTGGCTTTTATTAATTATTTTATTTGTTTATTTACTTACAAAAACGTTCCAAAATACAGCTAATTGCTAAATCCATTTCAAAAAGGCGTTACATAATGAGTCGGGTTGGTTCATTGTGTTTCTACAGCTGATGTGTTTTCTTGGATGATGGTAATAGTTTTTACTTTATTGATGTGCATAGTCACTGAATGGTATTTGTCTCTTGTGAAGTTGCCTTGTTGAATATCAATGAGATGGGTTTTTAACAAATACCTGAATAGGTTCAAGAAATCTGATTGAATTTTGTCAACTTCTTTGAAGTGGAGTTTAATACCAAAGAGAAAGAGCTACAGTAACTTTTTAGAGCAATGCTAGCAGAGATTGTTTTTCTGGTACTGGTATGAGAAAAGATAGCGAAGACGAGGTTCTTTGTTCGTGGCATAGATAAGCCTTCAATTTCATCTGTGGTAGTAAAGGTGCTGTTAACCGACCTGGAGGTGAGGAAATAGGAATTGCGTTTGTGTGAGCTATGCATGGGCAAACATCTACACAGATAACACATCCTAATACATCTGCATTCTCTGGTGTCCTTCCTGAGAACACTTTGATATGAATCAGCATAATGCACTCCTCACATAATCTGGGGAGTCTGGGGCGTAGACCCCTGTGATCAAAGGTCATATGTCAAAGGTCATAAGTGTCATCATAGGTCCCGTACTCTGACCGTCTAGTCATTTGCTGCTGTGCAAATGAGCAGAAAAGGGCAAAGTTGGAGGTTACCAAGGCATAAAATATCACTTACAGCAGCTTTTAAAACTAGCCAAGAGAGCCTCATCCAGCACCCATTAAAGAAGCAGTCCGCAATTCGATTTAAGCTCAACCGCCAATCGAAATGCACCCCTCCCTTCCCTGCTTCTGTTGCACCATATTGATTGGTTGGAATTGTTCATAGCTCGGTCCGAGCCACTATGTTCGTTTCTCATTTACACAGCCAAGAGTTTTTTTAAACAGACAAAGAGGGCCGTGAGGAGCAAGTTGCGGAATTTGACAAAAAGTGTCAAAACAAAACACAACTCTATGCTCTATGCTCTTTCAAGAAGGCAGGAAGCCACAGTGTTCATTGTAACTGGCTCAACATTGATTGGGACATCCCAGCAATAGTAGTAAGATGTTCTTGGAGTGACTCAGTAGTGAACCTTGTCATAACTCTGGAGGAAAAGTGGACCTGGAGTATCCCATCCAGCCTGAGACAAACTACTTGAGGCTCCAAAATGGGGTCAGGGAAGGTAGCAATTCATCCTCCGTCGTGGCAGGTTTCAGGTGTTGCGTATCAATGCATTTCTTGCTGACTTCAAGTTACAATGATTCTCCATTTCGAAAAGTGAACGGATTATTTGCAGAATTATATGAAAGATATGAATTACAAGCACAAAACCTGCTTTTTTTTTTTAGCAGCGGTCTTCTCAACTACACTTTTTGCAACATTCTGAGGATCCGAAATAATAACAGTAAGTTTTGGTCTAATATTTACATGTGGAATCTCCAGCCAGGCAGACATTCACATTCAGACACATGCAGACATTCATACAGACCTTATTTCCCCTTTAACCTGTTTTTACATAAATTGACATTTACAACCGAACGTGACAATGTAATAACTAATAACAACAGTCAGTGAAATAGAGAAAGTGTCATCCACGTACACATTCATATTCCTTTCCACAAGCAGGATGAAACAAATACAATGAACAAGAATTCGAATAGAATATTATTTTTCGCCTTTCCTTGACTAGATTTTACGTCCAGTGAGAAATGAATTTACAACCAGTTGATGCACCAGTATTTAATTTACACCCAGACAGCAACAACCAATTTTGACTTATGATCAGGCATAAACCCTATTGAAGGAGCTGACACCTCTTGTCCAGTCTGAGGATGTATTCAATTTAATCTTAATCTCTACTATGTGAGATTTCATAATTTAAAAAAGGAATCTTCTTCTCTTTCAAAAAACATTTGCCAAGCACCCTGCCTTCTTCTGATATGGTCTGAATGCAAATACAAATAATGTTGCCATCCCTGCAGATGCAGATACTGACACAAGAAGTTGCCTCAATGCACACCCCTACTATGCCCTCATGGTTTATCTCTCACCTGTGGCAGCGGCAGAGTGAAGTGGGCTTTTCAGGGGGAGAGCTTGGCATGCAGCCCCACGCCGACCTGGGAGGAGTCGCAAAAGGACAGCTCAGGGAGTGATAAGGTTAATAAATGGCTCCACTGCACTGAAATGCCATGTCAATTTGCAATGTCCGCCACATCCTCCAATCCAGAGAGCCTCGCAAGCCCTAAGATTGCTTCGAACTAAAGACATGTCTGAAGCGGGCTGTAAATTGAATTTTAATGGCGCAATATAATTTGCTGAGTCATGCGCTTTTTTCCGCACAGGCTCTTCCCAATGCTGTCACAAAGCCGTCAGTCTTGTGACCCTGAATTATTCTTGTCATCTCGTGCTCATGGATTTATCCAACGTGAGCTGGTGAAATACAGAGAGCAGCAGGTCAAGACACAGCACTGTCTGCTTCTTTGCCATACGTCTGTCTGAGTTCAGCTGTGCCTGTGCTGGAGTCTGCTCGCACATGTATGACTGTGTGTGTGTGTGTGTGTGTGTGTGTGTGTGTGTGTTTGTTTCAGCCTTAAGCTCAGCTGTAGCTAAATGTTTGTGGAAATGCTAGGCCAATGCTACAAGAAGTTAGCCAGCCTGTCCCCCAGGAGAAAAGTACCTTTGCAAAACTCTATGTAAGCAACTGTTTCTTCTGTTGTCAGGATGCCACAGGACGATCGATTACGTGGGATGCCTGGAGGGAAAATGAGACTGAATGAGTGGGTCCGGTCCAAAAGCAGGACAGGTGGCCACCAAAACAGTTTTTCTCCCAACAAAATGTTGTTGAGCTGTTCAACAATGCCTGCAACAAAGGGGGGCATTTTGGAATGTATACATCTCTTTACATGTCCATTATCTCCATATGTCCCTGCAACCTTCTTTGTGTGTCTTTTTGTGTCTGTTTGTGTCTTTGTGTGTCTTTTTAGTGTCTGTTTGTGTCTTTGTGTGTCTGTTTGTGTCTGTTTGTGTTATCTGGTGCCCCGATGAAAAAACCTCAAGTATTTTTGCAATTGTTAGCAGGCAGTCCAAACAAGAGGAAAATTATGGATGTATATGTGTGATGTGCTATTAAGGACACCAGCAGCCCGGTGACACATTTAAGACCTATTTTATCTGTCAGTGTATTTGTTTGACCACCCACTGTGCATAGTTTCTTGTTTCTATTAAAAGGGCACAATAGAATACATTGCGTGTAAAAGCCTTTGATGGGGATTTACATGTAAAACGAAAAGTGACATAGTAATTTAAATCTGGAGATGAAGGAAGATGAAATCAGACATGGTATGCTCACTGTTGTTTTGTTTTGTTCTTATATAAAGTGAACTGAAAGACTTTCTTACAGTCCTCTGTGAAAAATCTACACCGACCATAGCAATACTTTCAGCTACAAGACATACTCTGTGTTGACAGTCCATTTTACCAAACATCTCATGCAAATGCTAAATAAATCATACTGTTATCACTTGAAAACTGTTGGCCTATTTTTTCCAATTCTGACTTTCAACTTTATTTTATTTATTTGGTAAACATGAAAGGGAAATTGTCAACTACAGTACACATTATATTCAGACATATTTTATCTTCATCATCTTTGAAAACTTGACTGTACCACATGGTGAAATCGTATTTTAGGGAGGGAAGCAGTTACTCCTATATGTTGTCTTGTGCTTCAAGCCATTCCATACACTTCTCTCTTCCGCGAGGGCATTCATCATGTATGCTCTCCCTCCATCCTACAGTGCCTTCTGTTTCTCTTGGTTGTCATGGCAAAAGATAAATGGTCTCTCTGCTGACTTAGGGGGTGTCACACCAACATAATATCAGTGTAAGTCATAATGCATGGCTCTCTGTCAGAAACATGGATATGGTTGCATGGAGGTATGGTATTGTTTCCAGACTCACACACAGCACCCTCTTTTTCCTTTTTTTTTTTTTTAGTCATGCTAGTTTACTGTACACAGCTTTCTCAATTGATAATACAATCACTGAAAAAAGAGGACAGTTATGAATCAATTCTATCTATGTAATCATTCAGTGTTTTGTAACTATATAATACCAGTTACTGGCTGGATATATATTGCATTATAGTTCCAGATTTTCTATGTAATTTACAAGACCAGTGTCATATGGCACTGGAATGTGTCTTTCACAAGACTGGAACATCTAACAGCAGTTTCATATTGATAACTAATTTTAAAAGGAACCGTTTCATAACCACTTGTATGTGTTCATGTTTTACCCCTACCCAGCTAGTCACCTGACATAAAGACCCCCCCCCCCCGGACATACACACACACAAACTACACACTCTCTCTCTCTCTCTCTCTCTCTCTCTCTCTCTGTCACACACACACACACACACACACATTTAGCTCTTAAAAGGGACATAAAATGAATGAACAGTGAAGCATGAAAGCATTTGCTTCCACTTATAAATTGCTAATTCAACTCACAATATGCCATCGCATAATGGCCTCACCTGAACAGTCTCGTTTTCTCTCCGTGGCCTGTGGAAGGGAAAGAACAGTAACCAACCAAGACATGAGATTTGCTACCTCCCATACCATGCAGCAGGGAAAGAGACAGAAATCTGATAAAGTTCTGATATCACCTTTATTTTAATCAATACATTCTACACTTTCATATAAAACTATAATGTTATAATGTCGGCATGTTAATTTTTCGCACTGGTGTTGGTTGGTGTGAGATTTGTGAGATCTGCTCTCTCTCCCTCTCTCTCTCTCTCTATCTCTCTGCCTCTCTCTGTCTCTCTCTCTCTCTCTCTCTGTGGCTTTCTCTATCTTCCATACCTTGCAGCAGGGAAAGAGACCTACATCACATATTGATCTGTAGTGTTTTACACAAACCTACTGTATATAATCATTGACTGCATTGTTTAGGCTATGTAGATAGGGTAAGGGTTTAACAGTGATACATTACAAGTGTTGTAAATGTATAAAAGAAGTTCAGCATTGTTATGATAGGTTTGTGTGTGTGTGTGTTTGTGAGGGTGTGTGTGAGTTTATGAGGGTGTGTGTGTGTGTGTGTGCGCATGCATGCATGCGTGTGCGTGTGTGCTTAACCACAAAAATTCACCTGAGTGTCTATGGATTGTCTCAGAAGCCAGGACTTGATGTCAAAATCAATGAACGCATCTACCATCCACAGTAATGAAAGATGGTTGAGTGCATAAAACCCATCACAGCCAAAGGGTCTGCTTTTTTCTCAGTATATCATAAAATAGCAATAGGAATCCCATTCTATAGCTGATCTAACTGTTGATACATTTACCATCCAGATACACTTTAACTAACACTACCACTACCTCTCTCAATGACTTGATGGAAATTACATAAAATAAAATCGCTTGCTGTTAATCCATAAGAGTGTGTGTGTTTTCTTTTTCTTTTTTTTTCTCCTCTGAACCAAGCTTAGCTACAACATAATCCCACCTGATTTAAATGTAAAACAGATAACAGGCAACCCGATGGTCTTATGGAGTGAGATAACTACAGAAAAGGAGCCAATGGGAACGAGCACCGACCCAAATTCATTTTGCCAGCTCACGGAATGGAGTTATCTGAATCAACTGTCCTCTATATTCGCTAAGGGAGATAGAGGAAGGCCAAGGTCAAATTACATGGGATTTCAAAAGCATTAAACTTCAATGCCATAAAAAGTTTTTTCTCCAACTCTGGATGAGACTTCACTGCAGTGTGCTCAGATGTGGACTGAACAGCCTAATAACATGGATCCCTTTTACCAAGCAAGGCACAATGGTGCTTCTGAAGGGGAACATTCACACAGGCAGAACTCATTCCCAGCTTGAGAAAACCCATTTCAATCCGCAAAGATTTTAACTATTGCTGTTTACCCAAACAGGTGTTTATGCTTACTGTAACCATAAAACCTTGTATTTAACATTTTATTGATTTATTATGTGTATTCCCCTGAATCAACTGCAGCCTGTGAGAAAGGAAATGAATGAGTGAACTAAAGGCAGAGCTAAGCTAAGCAAAGCTGAAACCATGTCACTGCTAAAATCTATGACATATATGTTAGACTGGCCCTATACATTATACTGCTGAAGCGCCCGTGTCTGTTTATGCTGGAATGTGGCTGAAGTATGCATGGGAACAATAAGATGGGTTCAAAATTCCTGAACCAATCCAATTTCTCATGATAGCTGGGCGTAGAGTGGGGACGGTGAATCAACCATGGCAGTGTAACGGAGCTCTTGTCCAGATTTGTGCTAGAGTGTAGCCTTGTCAGTGATGGATGTCATCACTGCCCGCAACCAACATGTATTCCAGGCATGCACTCCAGTCTCATTGGTAAGTGTTCTGTACAGTAATGTTGTGGTCTGCAGGTGGGGGCTTTATATTTGGGTTGATTTCATGGGGGTAATGTCTCTCTAGTCTAGGCCAATAAGATCCATCCAAACTTGATAGAAAATGAAGACTGCATATTAAATGCTCATAACACTGACTCCAAATAGTTATGATGTTGCAACATTAGTGTGTTTAATCCTTTTATTGTCCTTTAATACCTATTTCTATGTTTCACAAAATAGGAGACATTTGTTGCAAATCCTTGAGCATCGTCATTTTAGCAATTATTTTGAATACAAATGCCTTTCATTTTTGTGGAGGTGCATTTTAAAATGCTATATGTTTGTCCTGAATAAGGATTTCCTTGGAGACTCTGCCATTTCATTTTTGTTGTTGTTGTTTCATTTCCACATTACAGTTTTGAGGAAGAGAAAATAAATATTCCTCTGAATTTGTGTTTTTGTGTGTGTGTGTGTGTATGTGTGTGTGTGTGTGTGTGTGTGTGTGTGTGTGTGTGTGTGTGTGTGTGTGTGTGTGTGTGTGTGTGTGTGCGTGTGTGCGTGTGTGTGTGTGTGTGTGTGTGTGTGTGTGTGTCTCATCTAATTCTTTTGCAATGATAAAATACAACTTCACACAGATACATTACAGGTACATAAAAACAAACCATTTCAAAATGCCACGAAAATCAGAGTACTGGAGCCAAGACAAGAGCACCACTCTTAAGATTCCTCCCTAAACACAGACACAACAGCAGAATGCAAATCAACTGGGAAGGCCATTATTAGTCTGTCCCAGTGAGAGGGGACCAGAGGGCAGGGAGCTACTCTGGAATAACCCATATTGGCAGTTGAGGAAGATTTGAAATTCAGTTGTTGTCAGTGGCTGTCAATCCTCAAACAGGGACTCAATGTTTTAAGACAGTACGCTTAAAATGTGAGGTGTCACAGAGGCAGAGTGAAGAATTAAGACTATTTCATTAATTTTAAATTACCTTTTGAAAAATCCACATCACATGTCACAAGGGATGTCATATTCATGGATGCAAGCCATGAGCGTCTAGCCTTGGGCACTGTGTGTAGTCAGTAGCAAATTAAGATTCAGCACCCTGGACAGCAGCCTACTGTGTGGTTGAAGGGAGTCTTTTCTTGCCTTGTGACTTCTTGTCCACAGACCACATATATTCATATATGATAATGTACACACTTACAGAGAGGACTGACTGTACCAGAATGACAAATCTTGAGAAGACATACATTTGCTCTTTGATTGATGGAAAAAGACAGACAATTGCGACTCATTCACTGGGTTTCTCTTCACATAAAGACCACATTGACATTCACAAATGAGCGTTGTCCATTTAGCATCTAGAATGACACCAGATTCCTGTCCACAGATGTGATTCAGTGCACTGTGTCCTGCCCATTGCTGTCCATAATGAAAATGTGAACATTTATGCAATGATTCAAATACCAAGTATGGATTGGTTACATTCCTCTGCAGTGCTGTGACTCATGTGTCATTACGAGACATACGAAGACCTCCGGAGGGAAAATCAGAATAGAAGAGCAGACCAAGCTGTCTCAAAGATTAGTGACCTGACTACATAAGATGGATCTGATATTGACAGGTGAGTTTCACCCTTCTATATTTGAAATATATAAATAAATAATAAAAAAACCGTACATTCGCTTAAATCCACAGAAGTGCTGCAAGAGTCTCTACAATTTATGTTTTCCCTTATAAGGAAACAGAAGGAGAGAAAAAAAAACTTCCACAACTTAACAAAGCTTCAACAAACTGAATTTGTTATTGCCAGAGCTCAGACAATGTCCACATGGGAAAATATGTCACACCGCTGACTCTTTTGAACTCTTTATTATTATGCAGTTAAGTATCAGAATTGAAGCAAGTTCGTCCCTGCATTATAGATTGCTTGAATGTGGAAAACGACCTCGCAAAGAAAAGGTGCCGCTGATACTGATTTAAAAAGAGGGCTCTGAGATAAAACAGCAGTTACTATTCCTTCCTCATCAGCGGTCCTGAGTGTATCCTCCAAAAAACACCACAGAGGACTACTTGTCTTCTAAACATGTGACTGAGTGAGAGGGGGGCAGCAAAGAAGCATAGCGTCCGCGACTGCTGCCGCCTATGCATTGAGATAGGTCTCTCACACACTCTAACACGACGATGCAGAGGAGGAGGGTCAAGCAGAGCTATGTGGTGACACTGACTTTATCAAGGAATATTTAACCGATGTTCGCTGGCGCTGATTCATACCAAGGGCTGTTATTCAGTCGCATTCCGCCGCAGCTACCCTCTTGTGAGTTCGTTGCTCTTTTGTTCGAGGAAGGCATACATCTCCCACCTTAATTGTTAAAGCTGTATTCCCAGTTGCCTTCTTTTCTTCTCTTCTCGGATAGTCTCATTCTGTTAAGTCTACATATCCTCAAAGGTCACCGGTTTGAAGAACATTAATTCTGTCAGGATAAACGTACTTTCCGCGTTATAATAAAAACATTCTATCAACGAAGTTCATCAGAGGACGAGAACGCTGGAGAGGATGCCTCTTAATGCATCGGTAACAGACTTTGACTGCTGAATGTAATTTCAAGTCATTAATTCACAGTTGTGTGGTTTATTTGGGGTTCTCCTTTCTCTATCTTCACGCCACGAAGTTGTCACAGTTTCATGTTTACACAAACAGTTGGCTGTAGGATTTTACCGAAGAATGGGAAAGGAACGGACGAACTTTGACTTATGCTCTGTACTGCGGTGAGTTGTCTTGTGGCGATTACCTTTTAATTGTGATGTATAATGCCTAATGTTAACTCAGGTACATATATGGGCGGTCTCCGTTCTTTTTATGAATACATTCTACACTATCTTATAAAACTGTTATATGTTATAATGTTGGCATGTTGTTAGGTGTGAGATTTGAAAGATCTGCTCTCTCTCCCTCTCTCTCTCTCTCTATGGCTTTATCTCAGACTCTCTCTCTCTCTCTCTCTCTCTCTCTCTCAGTGTCTCTCTTTCTCTCCCTTTTGCTCTCTTTTTCTTCCTCCCTCTCTCAGCCTCCCCTTTCTGTTCCACACACGTACACACACACACACACACACACACACACACACACACACACACACACACACACACACACACACACACACACACACACACACACACACACACACACACACACACACACACACACACACACACACACATTAACATCCAACCACAAACAAACAAACATCGAAGGATCCCTAAAGGCCTGTTGGTATTTCTGCAGGGGATCAAATCTCTTAACACTGATGAACACTGAATAGGATTGCAGAGTGCCATTGAAGCATAAAGCTACAGCTTGAAGCTATTCAGAAACTATTTTTACAGTGATTTACTAATTAAAATATGTAGCCCTTAGCCTTTCCAAGGCATCACAGACAAGTCATTTTGATAGCTGGGTAAGCTTGTAACCTTCTTGATTAATGGAAACCACTTCCTGGCAAATCAACTGTAAAGGTTTATGCAAAGCGAGTTTTCTAGACCAAATATGCTAAAGGCTGTTTTGTCTGACTGGAATGCTCAGCCTGCGAAGAGAGCAAGTTTATCCTGTTCCATTTGCAAGGGGTATGAACCACATTCGATGTACCCATTGATCACCCATAGCACATTTTATTTCACTTTCATTTATGGCAACCCATGACTGTGCATCCGGAAACTGAACATCACACCCGGCCCCTCATGTCACATGTTCCCAGATATGGCAAGAGCGCATTGCGTGGTGCTGGGATCTTAATCTGCAATGAAGTTCTGTGTGGATTGAGCCACAAAGGGGGCTGCTACACCAGGCTGAGGAGCTTTTGGGGAGAGAAGTGTGCTTTAGGGTTTTGTCACAGTAATAGGAGACACACTGTGCTGCAGTAGGCTGTCTCCGAGGCTTTCTCGCCAGCCCGGGCGCACCACAGCCAAAACCCTGAAAGGATTTTAGTGACAAGCTGTTATGTTGCTGTTTATTACCCCACAACAGGGTCACCGTCCTGCATCTTCCAGATTCGTTCAGCCAGACTATGGGAGGTAAACACAGGAGACTCAGAAACACGCCTGCCCCTAGTTATTAAAAAGGTTTTTTTTTTTTTTTAGTATACAATACCACTGCTCACAAAACTGTACAACATGACATACAAAGCCACATCCACGCGTGGAAATTACTACATTTTTAAAGAGGTATTGATGTCGCAATGCATCAGAAACAACTTTCACTACATTTCAGACGGTAGCAAAGATGATAATGAGTGTAATTATCTGTTTTCATAAAGACATTCCCATCAGACTTGACTCCTGACCGCGCACAGACTACTCTCAACTCAGAGAGATTACCTCAGCTGTTGGAACACAATAAAAGCGGTTCTTGTTGCAGTGGCAATGCCTTCTCTATCTGACAGGTCTGTGTACTCAGAAAGGCAGTCTTCTGCACCTTCACTTGACTATTTGCCGTTTCTTGAGTGTGGGTCCTTTGTGTGAGGCAATGGGAGCCAGTGTCTGTGTTCACGGCTCAGTCTGAGGGCTAAAGGCAGCTACACCTTCTGTGGTGGATTGTGTGATTGTGTGTGTGGTGGCCCAGCTGTCTCGCATCTCTGAAAACCCTGGCACAGTTTGGACATTTCTAAACCTCCATTTAGAGGTCCTGGCGCCCGCATAAAGGCGAGTTTGAAAGAGAAAAAAATGCACAGTGAAGGCAAACACACGCGCACGCTCATGCGCGTACACACACACACACACACACACACACACACACACACACACACACACACACACACACACACACACACAAACATCACAGTCAAATGCTGCCACCTCAATGGTCCATTCATCCTGTCCAAATGAGTGATTTAGTCATAGATCACAGCCCGTGAGAGCCCTCTTATTCAAACAAATGTGCTCCCATCCTCAATGGGGGCCTTTGCCTACAAATCCCTGTCTCCTGCTAAAGTGGCCCCTAACAACTCCTCAAATCAATGAATGGCCGACGTGTAAAGGAGTGAGTGCGTGCAGCAGCAATTTTAAAGCATCAAAAATGCAGGAACAAGAGGAGGAGAGATTGCTTGGGCTCACGGAAGCCAGGCAGCAAGCGGGCCGTTGGCACGACAAGAACGTCTTTGTGCTGAGCAGCTATTGCCCATTATTTTATGATAATGAGCAAAAGAGCATATCCCTCAAATCTGCCCCTGACTCGGGCTCTTTTGTGTGACACAGATGAGAAGAAAGCAGTGTGTGCACACAGAGATTGGCAGGCTGATTAGGGCTTAAAAACAAAGATGCCCTGAAGAAGGTGGCATAATTGAGATATACATGTGCATATTACGTATGTATGCAAAGCCAGATGAAGCCGACACACATCCCTTTCCAATCCTCATGAAATACAACTATGCAGTGGAAAACAAAACCCATCAAAATGCAAAAAGAAACAAAAGGAACGGAAGCCCCTTTTTGTATTCTGCAATGTGATGCCATTACTGGAAGGCAGCCATCATAAATCACCAAACATACAAATAAAGTTCAACAGTGTTCACACTTGAAGAAAGAGCGAAATTGTACTCATAATAAATGCACAAACACATAGCGAATGACAGAGATACCTCTGAACTGTGGATGAAAAAAAACAAAACAAGGGCAGCCGATGTGAAATACGGATTTTCTTTATGCACATATATGCTCAATGTGGCATGCTGTAGCCCTAATCACTTTTTTTTTTAAAGTGGAACCTCTGTGCCTGGTCGCTTTTAAAAGGCCTGTGTGTGTTTTAGTGAGATTTATAGATGTTTTCCCCCCACTGTCTTGCTCTCAGCTACCCTGTGATATGCAGCCAAATAAAAATGTACAAGTGAGAACTTTACGAGCTGGATGGCAATAATTAAAGGCCACATCTTTGATTACTTCCTCTGCATTGATTATGCCAGCAGCTTTTATGCTGTTCTAAATCCTTCCCTTTGTCCTGTTTAAATATCCCCTGCTAATTGATTAAATCCAATTTAGATGGAAAAGCATACAAGTCTACAAAACCACAATTAGCCATGCCATGCTGCATCCCAGTCTTACCACTGTATGTCAGTGGCTGATGTGTCCATGAATCAACTTTGATATGGCATGAAATCAATCCCACAGTATTTACATAGAAAAGACATGGAATAATTCATATGACATTTTTAATGACATATCATCACAGTGGCAAAGCTCTCTCTCTCTCACACACACACACACACACACACACACACACACACACACACAGTATTGAGGTTTTGTCTGTGTACACCTGGCATTTTTGCAGACAGATTGCAGACTGGTTCATGTTGTGCTTAAGATTTCAACCGCATCCAGAGTATTATTCTTTGCCTGATATGCTCTCAACTCTTCATCTTTCAAAGTGACAGCAAGATGAGACAAGATATTCGATTTCTGAACTCATCACCTGGCACAGTGGCAGTGTGCCTGATTTCATATTTGTTTTATTGCTTTTTTAAGAAGATGTATTCGCTTTGATATTCCCACACACGTGTCT
The DNA here is from genome assembly GCF_963457725.1 of Sprattus sprattus. Taxonomy (NCBI): domain Eukaryota; kingdom Metazoa; phylum Chordata; class Actinopteri; order Clupeiformes; family Clupeidae; genus Sprattus; species Sprattus sprattus. The sequence continues at coordinate 32,153,984 of NC_137921.1, read as the reverse complement.
TCGCACACACGCTCTTCTTATACTTCCTGATAAATAATTATGACTCGCAGACATAACTTTGCACAAAAGAAATGTGTTACCTCTGGCGTCCAATGAAAGGTATTGTTGATTGTCGTAGCATGAGAGATAAGTGGGTTAATTAGGGGCAACATTTTCATTAGTCAGCACTGAAGGGGAGGATGTAGAGTTTATCAGTTCCTGTTTTAGACTCGGAGGATGGTTTGGGGGCTAGCTCGGAGATACGCTCTAAAGGGCCAGACGTACCGATTGAATCCTGTTGAAGACATTTTATGAAACCTTTTAATCAAATCCCCTTCCATGCACAACATCCACCCCCTCCACCTACTTCCCATAACCAGCCTGAGCAGCCCCTACCTCCGTTTCAAATCCACTCAAATGTTGAGGCAACACAAACTGATGTATTAGTACTCCTACTGGGGTTCTCAGGCGGCGTCCTGTTGGTGCCAGAGTTGTCTCTGACAGTGTTGAGCAGAAGCTCCGAGCCAGAGGAGAGTTCATGCGATGCACTGCACTCTAAACAGGCTTAGATAAACACCTTGGAGAGATCGGCTTTGGGAAGTGCTCAAATCTCATCAGCCTGATCATTTCTCGATCATTTCAAGGCATTTAGAGAGAGTTTGTTTGCTCACCGTTTGTACTGTGGTGACTGGGGAAAGCATGGCAGCCGAGGAGTGGGTAAACAAAGTGGCAAATTGTGTTTTCGTATCTCGTGTGGAGTTCTATGTGAACACAGTGTGAGCTGTTGGAGGCCAGTGGTTCTTGATGAGTCGAAAGAACAGAGGAGCTGAATCTTAAATCTCTTGTTTTCTGCTCCTTATGAAAGCACTTCTCTGGGTGACACTAGATAACAGGAAGGCGGCTGACTGGCACACAGGACAGCCCCAGCCTGTTACTGTAAGGAAAGGGGCCAGAGAATGCTTTATAAAGCTATGACCTATTTACTGATACCGGAATTGCCCTAATTCCATGATAAATTGTATCATTGATCATTAATTAGAATGTGTTGTTAGGTTCCTTTGGGCTTAATGGGATTCTCTGGTGTTTACGAGGCTGAGTTCATGCCTGGTTTTTGTCACACAGTCAGTCAAAATATGTTTGCAATGGTACCATTACTTTGCTGATTTAGGAAACATTTTATTTAGATGCCATCTCAGATGAAGATTAAAAGAAGAAAAAAGGAACTAGTGCATCACATAACAGTTGGCTAGAAATAATTGTGGCTGGGTATTCCATATGAAATGGACAAAACTTGATGAGGTCCTATTGAATAGGAACAATCATTACGCCCACTGTACGACGCAAAATACCACAGTTGAAAGATCGTGGCCTGGTTGTTCTCATGAATGAACATTTGTGGAAAAAAGTAGCTTCTACTAGAATGGTTTCATGATAGCTTCCTGCAGGGGTATATACATAACCATGTGTTTGCAGACATTTAACAGTCAAATTGTAGTAAGGATGTTTTCCTAGGTTGATGAAAACATTCTGGTACAAATGTTCCTACGCAAAGGGCTTGAAATATTTTTTCAAAGAACAAGGCTACAAAGACGTGTACTACTAATGCATCACAAATGTGGCATAAATGATACATTTACGGAGCACTCTCCTTTGTACATGTAATGCTTTTTTAATGTCTGTGATTGTTATGTATAAGATACAAGTTACGATCGACTGCTTTACATTTGTCAGTCATTTAATATTCTGAGGAAATACATTTGAAATGCATAGGGCATTTTCATTGCCTTGTGAGTACCCAAATGAACAGTGTGTGGTAGATTGGTTAGCCTCAGTCATAGCTCTGATCGAAAACCCTTTGCATGATGAGCTCTGCCACGGCTGTTCAAGCTTATATACTGCAATATAAATGAGTGTTCCTGCGCTAATTATAACACTGTACAACACAGGTAATCACATCAAGGACCAGACTACTCAACAATGTTGCTCTCAACTATCTGTCACCATCTTTCATCTCTCTCTCTCTCTCATTTCTCACTCTGTCATTCTCTGCTCTTCTCTGTCTTCCTTCATCATTTTATTTTGTCTAATGCCCCATTTTGCAGTTACTTGACATCTGGTAGTTATTTTGCTTTAATAATGATTTGTTGAGAACTATTTTCTTTTTGTCCAGCCACTTTTGCATCATCAACACAATCCACATATTTTTGAGTCACACGAATAGCACAGACATACACACAATCACAAGAGAGAGCGAAAGACAGAGAAAGAGAGCGAGAGTGCGAGAGAGAGAGAGAGAGAGAGAGAGAGAGAGAGAGAGAGAGAGAGAGAGAGAGAGAGAGAAAGATTGTGCTATTGACACGGTAATACAAGATCTATGGCCTGTTCTATGACTTTGTATTGTTTGGAAAGCAGATATTGTCCACACGCATAATCTTTTCAACCTCTCTCACTCGGGTTATCAAATGGTCTTTCAGAAACACAGAGCGGTAGCTTGCCACCAATACCAAATATCTGCAATGCTTCAGGTTATCTCATCCCAGGTTCGTATGCAATTATATTCTAGAAGGCCTGTCAAAGAGCTGGAGCAGACAGCAGATAATAAAAATGTGTTTCACTTCCAGGCCAGATATTTCATTTGTTTTTAAAAGGATTACAGTATGCCACACAATTCAAGGTGGACCATTTTTACTGTAGTTTTTGAAACACATTGTTTGTATAAGCATAAATGTTATCCAATAATGTCTTCACATAAGGGGATGTGCCTCACTTAATATTTATTAATTCAGCAGAACCTAACAAAAATCCCTGCGCCTGTTGTTTTAGAGATAATATGTCGACTGATCCCACAGTAGCTGACTCAGAAGGTAGCAATCTATGAAAGTTTGCATACTTGTGGAAGATATTCCCAAAGTAGGAGGCTAGAGTCCTTTCATCTACACTGCTATTTGCTTCTCTGTACAAATTTTACAGACATGCACATTTGGAGTATTTTGTTCCATGTACTCAATTTTACAGACCTGCACATTTGGAGTATTTTGCTCCATGTACTCAATAGACAGCAGACACTGAGAAATCACTCTTAACATTGCACCTGCAGAGCCTGTATCATGGGATTAGCATCAACATTCAACGCTAACCACTGCATTCACAATATTTAATCTCACAGTGTTTATTCAAGCCCCTTATAGAGCAGGGGAAAGTCATTTGGCATAACAGTTTAATTGTATCAACACTGAAATAAAGAAACAAATAAACAAAAAGGCAAGCAATACCACGGAAGGTGAAGGGGGGTGGGTGATGCTTTCTGTTTAGGAGCCTCTGTTTAGTGTGGCGTATCACTAAGGGGGGATCTGTGATGCATTGTGGGTCCCCCGCTGAGCACTTTAACTCTGATCCAGCAGGGTCTGCTCATCAATATGCATGGCTGTGTGTGTGGATCTCGACACTGAAGAATTAGATGTCATGCCGCAAAACACCCCGGCTTTTAAATCTGGTGTAATCACAGGTTAAAAAAAAAAAGAAGAGAAAACCTTGTAGCTAAGATCAGCGCTGTGTTCGCACTGGTAGCGATCTACTTATCTGTGAATTACATGCAGTCTGTTCTCCAGTATGGACGGCGGCACTCAGTGCACACCTCAAGGTTGGACAGTGTTCTGAGGACAAAGACAGGACACAGATGACACAAATTACCCCTAGGTGCATTTCAAAGTAAACTGCAAATGATGTCATATAAAGCTTGGAAAGCGATTTCTTTATTATGTTTCAATTTCTCCATTTTTCCAAGGGATGGAGGGCTTCTGATGTAGATTTGATATGTTAACCTTCCTGATGACCTATCACACAGCTCTTTTGCTTTCCATTGCACACATACTGAGCGAAAATGATAACTTTTTTTTTCTAAACCCGGCCACTCAAACGGGCGTATGGCAGGCATGACTTGACAGACTGTCATCAGGCTTCAGTAATGAGACCTTTTCTTCTCCAACATCTGGTTCGACACGGTTGCAGGCGGCGTTGATTGACAACCTGCACAAGAAATATAGGAAGCGATAGGAGTCCAGAACAAAGCGGAGAAACAGCAGGACATGAGCTGAGAAAAGCTTCAGTGCAGAATATAACCCTGTCATGGAAGCTGTGTTCTCAAGGCCAGGGATGAGAATGGAGGAGATAGACCGGAGCTAGCTGTGATATCTGAGCTGTGATGGTTTGCAGATAGTGTGGAATGATTACATATGGCGGCTGGGGAACTTGGAAAGTTCTGGTAGCTAGAGTTTGTGAGTATGAGTCTCAGTTCTGTTGGTGATCATCGGAATGATCTATAGAGATAAACTATACCACTTACTGAGGGAAATATAAATAATGTGTACTCTCGATTCAACTGGGTTCTAATTGCAAAGCTATCTTAATATTTCTCAAGCACCGGAAAAATGCAAGGTATTATGCAAAGCACATTTTAGGGGAATACATTATGCTTCTCACTTACAGACAATTAGTAGACCATTGCCTTAATGCATTATCTTTTGTCTCCATTCACTGACAAGATCTCTCTGTAGTCCTAAGGAAGACTTCAAGGCTTAAAAGAAGGAGGCCCTTATAATTCTCTAATTGCTTCCTTTGTGTGTGTGTGTGTGTGTGTGTGTGCTTCGGTCTCTAGTGAGTCTGGAATTTGAATGTGTGTGTATGTATGTCTGAAGATGTGTGAATGTGTGTTTCTGTCTATGTAATGTGTGTGTGCGTGTGTGTGTACTCACATTATGCTAAGTGTGAGTCCTTCTTGGCTGCGCCTTTGTGTGCAACTGTTCATCTCTTTCTTTTTCTCTCTCTCTGTCTCTGCCTCTTTCTCTCTCTCTCTCTCTCTCTCTCTCTCTCTCTCTCTCTCTCTCTCTCTCTCTCCTCACTCAGGTGCGGTTGGGGAACAGAGGGAATGCAGAGCTCCCACAATTCCCAAAGGTGGAGTGAGCTAGCGTCCCTGTGCTGCTGCTGAGCCCCCTGAGCGCCCCATCCTCTCTGATGGCTCTATGGGAGTTTGTGACTGTCAGCCTCCACTGCTGGGCTGTGGCCATCGCCAGTCTTTCTGAGGAGAGGCCGGGCGGACCTCTAGACTGGCTTCTCTCAGACAAGGGGCCCTTTCATCATTCCCAGGAGTACACTGAGTTTGTGGAAAGGAACCGCCAAGGCTTCTCCACCCGCTACAAGATATACAGGTCAGGTGGTAGCTGATGTTCAACTCCTGACAAGATTTATCTAAATACTAGAGGAGACTAAAGCAATTTTAAGTGGGTTTGTATTTATGGCTCGTATGTTCTTGTTGACACATGGCCAATAGGAAAGCTCTTAACATAAGATAAGTCACTCACTTAATGCTACTTTAAAAGGGTATACAATTGAAATATTTAGCCGTTTTCTGTTCTATATGATGATGAAAAAATGCTTGTTACTTGAATCCCTGACAGGATGTTTTAGTCGCTAATATTTGTAGCTTCTGTTTCCCCCTCATGGTTGTGTCATAGCAGCAGCCCTTCCCCCCACTACAATATGAGAGATGCAAGGTGTCAAGGCACATACACATAACATAATAATGGAGAATTCTTAGGCGCAGTGTTTTGATAAGTGATCATTTTGTTCCATTACGGCATTTCACATTTTGAAAAATATCTCCAGGTCTTAAAGGAACATTTTGACAAGTCAGATATGGCAATATATGAGGAGGGCAAGAGAACAAATCATTATTTGTCAAACACCCAACATGCAGTTGTGAGTCTGGCAAATGATTGCAATAAGTGAGAATCTGACATAAATCACATTGTTCATATCCATGGTTTCTATTGGATAAACCTCCTCACTGGCGGTCGCTGGCATATATGGATTTGAGAGAGGACATTTTATGGCTTTACAGATTTGCACTGCATTGAAATGCTATTTTTATATATTTATGTAATGCATGTCCCCTCGACCCCACGTTACTGGGGAACATTAGTGCATTAGCATAGCCACCAAGATTAATAGCCTTCTGATCCATCAAAGTTATTAGTGAGGTCTTAATGCACATTACCCTGCGTTATGACAGCTATCTCTTGGGAGGCTTCTGTCAGCAGCTTCCTTGAGCTTGAATCTCAGAAGAATGCAGACACCTGTGATTAGTCATTATCTGAGTGTATGTATGGCATTGATTATGGATACGATTAAAATACGCTTGGAAGTACGTGAACATAGACATATAAAATCTTTCAACAATGACCGACTACCATAATGAGATGAAATGTGTTATGTTGAGAAACTATATGTACAGCACTACAATAAAGAAAGACAAGAGGACAGCACAGATCCCGTGCAGGTTCAGTGGACACCCGCATAAATGGGCCGATAGGAGATCTCAACATAGCGACAACAAGAAATAGGAACATGAAACGAGAAAAGCAAGACAGAGCAAAAGAAAACAAGAGATGCTGCCAAGTGGGGCTTTAATGCCATTAGTGGTCTATTCACTGGGCTCTCTTGGTGGTAGTAAACAGCATGCACATTCGCCCTCAGTATCAGAACACAGCATGTGCGTGTTAAATGTGTGCTCGTCAGTGAGGCTTGTAACTGGTGTACATTCCACAGAGGCAAATCATTATGTCATGGATCCATGCTGATGAATTCAGGCCATGCACCTCTTCAAATTGTCCACAGTGGACTTTTCACAGTAATGATTTTTTTTTCTCTCTTGGTGTCAAATAGACATCTTATCAGCAAACAATCTGCCTCCATAATTATGCTGATCTCCTTTTGTTGATGTTTTTTTTTGTTTGATTTCTGCAACAAGTGACGCTAAGGCGACATAATAATTGCCTCACAGGTTTGTCCCTCAGGCAAGTCTCAAGCTGTGTCAATGACAAGCGCATACCTAATCCCTCCATGCCACTGTTAATTCCCCGAAATTGCTGTAACCCCTGAAATACGGCCAGGACGGTGCAATTTTTTGGTCAAATTACACCCACTCCTGTCAGTCCGATCCACCACCAGTAAAAAAATCATTCCAGAGCCAAACAGACCCGGAGAGATTAAAAGTGACAATATTATTTTCGGGACAGGTTCCCCCCTCCTCCTGTGCAGTTTGTGGCTTTGGTGCTCTGCTGAATTCTAATAATCGGTAATGACACAAAGAAGATGAATCATTGTACCAGAAGTGGTCCTTCTAGTTGCAGTGGTGTGTAGCTGCAGTATCTTTGTAATGAAAGTGTACCATCTCACTCCATCTTTCAATTTTCCACCTTTCTCCTTTATTGAATTTGAAAGAATTTTTTAATGAGTTCTTGAAATTTGTCCTGTGTGTGTTTGCATCTGCATGTTTGCGTGTGTGTGTGTGTGTGTGTGTGTGTGTGTGTGTGTGTGTGTGTGTGTGTGTGTGTGTGTGTGTGTGTGTGTGTGTATGTGTGTGTGTGCATGCGTGTTGCTGGCCACACCATGAAGAATATTGGTGACACAGTGGCATTGGTCCCAGTAAACACAAGGATCAGCTCCACAGCACCACCTGCTCAAGCTAACTATTGCCAAGGACAGTTGCCCTAGACACTGGCTCAATAGATAATATCAGGGTTCTTCCCAGGATACATTTTTTAATTTCTTTCTTAGCTTCTTTTTTTCCTTTTGGTCTTTTTCTTGGTCTTTCTTTCTTCTTGTTTTCTTTTTTTCTTTCTTTCAGGTACGGTCTGTCTTTTACATTTGTAGAGAATTCTGTTATAGTTTGCCCACCAAAAATTAGAATGAGACATTCCCTTACCTTTTTGATTTCACAAAAGTCTCTTTCATCCCACAAGTGTCAGATGTAAATTGTTTTATGATGTAAGCTTACTGTGGCTTGTGTGTGGATAGCTGTTCTGGTTCATGAACCAAAAGATGATTTGCAAATAAATAAGTGAATGAATGAGTGAATGAATGGATGAATGAGTGAATGAATGACTGAAAAATGAATTAAATCAAACCAGCTGCTTCTCTAGTCACATGACAAGGCTTTTATAATCCCAGAGAGGGAAGATTTCACAAGCACATTGTGAACATGACACTGAATCATAATGGTCATCATGTTTAATGGCAAAATAAAGCCCTCCACAATCAAACTCACCCAACAGCCACCAAACACAGCTCTCTCCCTGTCACAGAGAAAGCCACTAGGCCTTACCAGGACTTAAGATAAGACAAGGGAGGCTTATCACTCTCAGCAGTGACTGGAGGGGAGAATGACAAAGGGGGATCTGCTCTCTCCGCTACATGGCACCATCAGCGTCTTTGATCTAGGAAGTCCTAACACGGCAGCTGGGCGTGAAAGAGAAGAAAGATATAGCGGGGCCCTGGCCCGGTTTGGAGAAGTCCCTCATTCCTCTGTCATCTGACGAGATTGAGATTGATCATCAGATTTCGTTGTGAGCGCCACCTTTTCCAGGAGTCCCACGGTTACGCCAAAAACGCGAAAGCATTATTTAGATTCCAATGGATTGAGTTCAATGTATTTTCCCAATTTACATCCAATAGCAGCTGAGACCTTTTTGCATAATTTCTCTTAATTGTATCACTTTGCCTCCTCCCCCCAGCGGACTGTTGAACTCCAGATGGAATTAAGGGGGCTTTTTTTCCCCTGGAATGAATCAATCAAACATCTGGGTCGAGAGGCCTCCCTCATTACTCCTGATTTAATGTGATATATATCCTTTCAAAAGGCCAACCTAATGCCATCCATCACCACTGCAGAAGGTTGCCCAACCTACTTTGATTACTCGAGACAAGCTTCTATTTCAGTGCGCAGTGTATCATTTGGGATAGTGGTTAAGATTTCAGTGCCTGAACATCTGAGTGGTAAATAGTTTTGCACCTGTGACTCTCTGTCACTGTGTTTGTGTGTGTGTGTGTTTGTATTTGTATGTGCCTGTGTGTGTATGTGTAAGTGTAGGTGGAAGGGAGACAGAAAGAAGGATTGTTGTGTGTTGAGACTAAATAGAGGTGCACAGAGACAAATGTAGAGAATAAATGCAGACCTCACACAGACACATTGTCCTAATCTGTAGTGGCTTATTAAAACAGAACAAACACATATTTATTCCAATAATTTTTCTATGTCCATCCTCCAGGAAAATTGTTTGCTCTTTGCCAAAGGCACAGCAAATTGCCATCATTTCACAGAAACATTAGCACAGCATGAAGGGGTTTTACAGCACTTCGTTTGCTGCTGTCTTGGTGGAAAAAGCAGGGGGATATTGGGCCGACTTGTGTGGGTTTTCTTGACATTGCATATTTTGGCTGTGATGTGTTTATTAGAGGGAGCACCTGTCAGAGGCTTACTTTGAGTCATTCTTCATCCTCTGAAATGGTTACCTGGTCTCAGAAGGTAGTTAAAGCTAATGATATGGTGAGGTGGTGCGTGTGTTACCCCCTAAAGACCCTGGCTCTCCGCTGCCTGCTGCTGCAGACGCGGGTGCATTAATAGAAACAGATCATTAGTGACGGCCTTGTTTACTGCTGTACTGTACCCCCCACCCTTCCAAAAAAAGCCCACTCAATAAACTCTCCTCTTCTGTCTCACAGAGAGTTCGGGCGCTGGAAAGTTAACAACTTGGCGGTAGAGCGCAGAGACTTCCTGGACTCTCCTCTACCCCTCACACCAGAGTTCATGCGGAACATTCGGCTCCTGGGGCGCAGACCAACCACCCAGCTAATTACGGACAATCTTATTAAGAAGTATGGAACTCACTTCCTCCTGTCGGCTACGCTTGGAGGTAAGCAGCCCGTTTATGCACACACTCACTCATGCACTGCATTTAAAGGAAAGCAGAATTTAAATGAGTGTACTTATGATCAGCTTGAAAAAAAAAGCAGAAACAGTACTTATGAGTATTTACATATAAAACACATAATTTTATCCTTCAAATGAGGTTGGTAATATAGAGAAATACTGTTTGTGCTACAGAAATGATTTTAGGCTAAAGTTAATGTATTACATTCAATATTTTCAATATTTCAATATTTCATTTCAATATTTTCAATTAGTTTCTGCCTCAGCTAAGCCCTGCTTGTTTCCTTGTTTTTAGAGCACAGATTTTGTTTACAGCATTGTTCGAAGCTGGAGCCTGCATGGTCTCTGTTCGAAAAGGGGATGGGATTATTTCAGGAACAAAGCCTGGATCATGTCTGGCATGGCGACAGAATGGGCTGCCTTTCCAAAAGCCACACTTGTCCATTACTTGACACGGCTTGCCGTCCCTGAAAGGTCACGCTTAGATAATGTGAAAGTCCACCCAACTTATTCAACCTTTGCCCCGCTCTGGCCTCCATCCAGTATTTTGCAGTATGAGACCATGAAAGCAAAGAGCCAGTGGGCCTGGACTGGGGCCAGCTGTAGACCGTGTGTCTGAAGTTGATTGTCTATCCGCGTCGAGCAGAACATATGGACCTCATGAAATAAATAATTGTACCATAAAGGGTGTAGGCCATGGCTGCCTCCTGGCTATTGGTGAAGGTGGCATGGCAGAAAATGGCATGTTACATGAAAACAAAAACAGAGCCAAACCTCCCAGGTCTTAGCCTCTGAAACATACCCTTCTGCTCAGTAGGACGACTACTCCCACACTGCTCTATATTATTGATACAGATGAATAAACATACGTTGGATATTAGTTCTGTTGCTGTATAAACTAAAAGAAATGAGTTCCAAACCCTGTAGGTGGTGTACTGATAGATGCCATACATTACCACTAACCCCCTGCATTGATCTACATATCTGAAAACAATAAGGGTATACATAGGAAGCTATGCCTACTGTATACTACGGGCCTAACTGTGTTGCCAAAAATGAGTTCTAGTGATCCAGAACTTCATGCTGTGGGCCACCACTTGATTCACCTTGCCCTAATTTGGAAGGCACAGTTATGCAGCACACTGGTACAAGCTGAAGTCATAGGCAATGCACTACAGTGCTTGAGCACTGCTCTTTTTTCTGCTTCCATGAAATGACATACACTAGCAGAGTTTCAGCCTTTTCTTTTTTTTCCCCCGCTGTCTGGGTTCGCAGGAGAGGAGGCTTTAACAATATTCGTGGACAAGAGGAAGCTGAGCAAGAAAGCAGAGCTGAGCGACTACACCAGCAATGGCACGGCCGTCACTCTGGAGACTCTCCACCAGCTGGCTGCCTCCTACTTCATCGACAGAGAGAGCACGCTGCGCAAGCTGCACCACATTCAGATCGCCTCCACTGCCATCAAGGTACGCAATGCGTGTAAAAAAGTAGTGGAAATGAATAGCTAGCCAACCTTAATCACATTTAATTCTGTCAAGGCAACTGAACTAACGCTGGGCATGAAATACAAGAGTTTGGGCTGACGTGTTAAACTTTAGCCATATGTTGTGTTTTTGTCAATACTCATAGTCCTTTCAGATAAGTGGTATGAGTTTGCGAGGCAGCCACAATATTATTGTGGGGTACACAATGTGGTCAGAGAAAATGCACTATGATACGTTAATGAAATGTATTTTCAAATATGTACCCATGGATGGCCAGTACATTGCAGACAAAAGCTCTGATTGCTCCCACTCTCTTGATTTTGATTCACCATTTAATTGCACAGAAGCACTTACAGGCACACACACATCCACACACAGTGTAATACACATCCATTAATAGTAAATTAACATTATGCTCAAAGCTTGTAGACCTGCTAATAGAATAATGCAAATTCAAAGGTTTTCACAGTAGAGGCAGATGAATTGCACATTTCCTTAATGGAATTTCACATATTCCTTTGAATTCTTCCTTCACCATATGAGGACAAACCCTAAGTGGTGTTTTTTATGACGGCACTGATAAATGTACTTGTATGGAGCGGATTTCATGCCACCTTGACATGCAAACACGACTTTGGGATGAAAGCCTATTGTTATGTAGTGCACAACACGCAGGAAATGCAGTGCACAAAAGGCATGGCTTCACACTGTGTGACGAGAAGAGAACGTGCCACAATGAAAAGTAAAATCATTTCATTGTTTTGCATCTTGTTCAACTACCAGAAAAACAATTAGAGGGGATTACATTATACACAAACTTAATTGTGAAATGAAGGTGCTGGATGTGTGTGTGTATGTTTTGGGGGGGGGGGGGGGGGGTGCCCCCACTCTCAGAAAATCAACAACACGCTAAATCAAAAACAGAGAAAGAAGTACTGTGCAGATAGATAATTTTCCATGTATGTGTGTGTGTGTTGAGGTGTGTGTGTGGGGGGGGGAGGGGGGCGGGACGTTAAAAAACATGAGTGCAAGCTTCTACCCTTCAAAGCTTCAGTGTCAGTGTCACTGGAATGAATCTAAGTCTGTTGTATTCTTTTTGGATAAAATTGATTATAAAGCACAATTTCTTTGTAAGACGATCTGAAGTAGATGCTAAAAAGCCTGCCGTCTTCCTGGTCCTTTGAAGCCTCCAGCTTCAGCTGACAGTCTGTGTGGTAGCTCGGTTAGGAGACTTCAAACTGTGCTAACTGAAGGCTGTTGCTTGAATAGCCTTTAGGGTATTGGTGATGCAAGAAATATGGCTTCAACAGTAAATCTAGCAGTAGTAAATCATGTATGTGTGTGGTCGTATAATCTGGAATGCTGAACAGTGTGCATTAAAACACTGTAATGGTAGATTACAGCGGCACAAAACATTTGAGCAAAGTGCATGAGGCATAGGCATAGGGAGAGGGCGGCCAGGTTCTGTCACTCGTTCATGGACCTCACAAGTCAGGACCGCTGGAGATATGTCCACTTACCTGCAGAGGCTGATCTAACTACCATCTAACTGGTCCTGACCTGGAGAAACACTACAGGTTGTAGCAGAAGCACTGGCCTTTTCGGCTACTGGTTCCTTCCAGCCTTCTCTGGCTTCCATGGTCGAGGTATCCCAGTTGGCTTTAGGCTCAGCGAACATGTAGTCACAACCTCCCTTGTTTTTCCATCACGCTGATACCCAGCACGTAACAGAGTAATGTTTTAGATGCCCATGGGTTCCCGGGGTGTTAGGTACATTAGACTGTCCACACATTTCATTGGACGTGCCCATGGTCCATGGGCATATCTACATGAATCGCTAAGGGTTTCATGCCCTCAAGTTCAAGTGATCTGTGATGCAAATTGTGGGATTCCTCATGTGTTTGCTAATTATCCTGGCTCTACCGATGACTCTTTCATTTTGGCAAATTCAGTTGTTCCAGCAGCCTTCAGGGCATTACACATTTGGCTGGGTGGCTGTTAGGAAACAATGGCTGTCCGTTACACACCTGGCTTTTCACGCCATACATTATGCCAATGCTGTTGTCAAGCGCCAGGTCTGTGATTGAGGGAACATTTGGCCAGTTAAAAGAGCGTTTCAGATGCTTGAATACGCCTATCCTCACTGTGTGATTACTGCTGTGCAAAGCCTGTTTATTGTGCTTGTTGCTCTACGACATAACGGCCCATTAACCTTTAATAAGGTATAGAAAAAAATAGTTCATTCAGTGAAGTTATTGTGTAAAAACATATTCCAAAAATAAATTCTATTGAAGAATAAATGCTTCTTTATTGCTTCTCTTACTCTATCCTCCAGAAGACTGCATAATGTTCTCTTACTTTGTTGTGTGCTGTCCTCATTTGCGCTGGTTCTTTGTTCCTTTTCTTCGCCCATTCTTTGAGAACGTGGTTTCCTCTGTTGCACAACTGTTCTGGAGGTTAGACATTTTTATTACCACTAAGAGGGCACTTCTCAGGTAGTGCAGCAGTGTTTGTCTGAGGCTCGGCCGAGGTTATTCTTTTGTGGAGGCTTTCATGTGCGACGGCTCTTTTTTGAGTGGCAGGAGCAGGCACCGAGGCAAAGAGGTTCAGCTCTATCAGCCGAGGAGAGTGATTTGGAGGGGGGGAAGACGGGCAAAGGATTCTTCAACACATGCATCATTTCCACGGGGCGTTGACCCACACTCGCGGGACAGACAGGACTAAGCGCTCTGCCGTGTGGGTTTCAAATGGAATGGGGTCGCAGTGAGGGGAGGGCGGGAGGGGGGAGATAGGAGGAAGGACACTGAGGCGATACTCTCCTACAGGGGTCTGTGGAGGGGGAAATTTAGCAACTCATTTTGGGGAGGAAAAGCCTGTTAGCGTGCTGGTGTGCTGGGACTAGGCTGTGGAAAATCAGAGCCTGCTAAGAGTCCGTGCCGTGTTGCTGGTAGCTCGGCTATGCTTAGGTTGTTTATCTAACGCATAATAGCTCAAGCTGTGTCTGAGCGGCAGGGATGATTCTTGTTTTGATTTGACAATTTCCAGACTAAATCATTGATAGCGGCAAACATTCAGGCTCACAACTACCACCCACTGAAATGTGTTGTGACAGTGTTAGTGGCAGGAAAGAAAGTGTGATGAAAACTTCTTAACAGCTTGTTCCCATCTCCACAATGTGTACCTTTGTTCATGTTTGTTGTACCTTTCTGTGCCAAATTACATCTTCACCCAGCAAATGACAATAGCTTATTTCATCCCCTGAGTGAATATGAATGAACGGGAGAAGCATTACTTTTTTATGTCAGTGCTGTTTGTATGGGGTGACAGTACAGAAGCCAGCAAAGGCAGTTTGTCACATGATTGTAGGAGAGCCATAATCTGCCATTTGTCCGTATGGATTTGTCAATCTAAGGATAAACAGATGTTTTTTTTTTTTTTTTACAAAGTAATGTAAAGCTGATCTCCACTTGTTCCTCAGTCATCTTCCTGTTGCCATATGGCCCATCACATGGCATATTTGATAAGGATGCTTATAGATTTTAGAATGCAAATGTTGGAGGGGGCACTGCTCTGCAATGTCAGCTTTTCATAGTCGGGTTGGTACAGTCCAGAGGGTTAGCGCTTCACTCAAAGTGTGCCAACTGTCTCAGGTGTGCAATTGTCTTTGAGGCTTTGTATGTCGCCGTCTCACCCTCAGGCAACCCCCAATCAGTCAGTTGAGTGCCTACGATGGCTGGATGTCAAACAGCAGAAAAATTGCTTTCCCTTGGCTTTCTCATGCATCACAAGGATTAATTTGCAAACTGTGTAGTGTGAAGTTAATTAACAACTAAGCATTTTCACATCTGCTTGAGGAGTTGAGTATGCGTGAGTGTAGTTTTTTGCGTGTGTTTGCGTGTGTGCTTTGAAGGTAGCATGTGAAAGCAATGAGTATTGCTTTGAACCAGGGCTATAATGGATTTGCTTTGCCGTCACTAGGAGCTAGATCATATAGCGATGCTTTAAAGTTCCGTAGGTTCTTAAGTACGGTCATTGCAGGGTTAATATCATGTTCTTCATAGCATGTTTCCCAAAGGAGAGCACATTTCTTGAACCTGATAGTGGATTGTTCCAGCACTGCATACACGTTCACCTTGTCCAGTAAAGGTCAAATATAGATGTTCCAACAAATCTTGGTCTCAAGTCTCCCAGTGTATGCACAGACCCACAATGGGATGGGGGAAAAGTAACGTGTGCAGGGATGTGTGTCCTCTTTCCTATTACTGCACTGTTGGATGGACAGGTGATGGACCGGCAGCAGTCAATGCTGTCTCGTCTTATCTGCCCCCGCTGATAAAAAAATGTGTTCTGACAGACCGAATCTGAGAATATCTCTAAACTGATGAAGGTGTTCCAGCAGGCACGAGAAAATGGAGAATGGCAATCAATTAAACGCGTTCTACCATCCTGCGGAGGAAAGACACAGTGTCTCGTGTTTCAGATGCATGGGCAAAGGGTGGGTGGGGGGGGGGGGGGGATGGGGAGTCTCACTGAAATGGTTTTCAGGAAAGGTCAATAGAGATGTTTCCGTCAATATGGCACTGAAGAAATCTGGCCATTATTAAATTCCAAAGCGTCAGCTGCAGTGTGTCTGAGAGTGCAATGAAGAGCAGCAGAAGCGTCTCTCTTCTCTCACTGGGTATAATAGAATTTCTCTAACAAGGAATCTAATCAATTAAGTGGCTGTGGTGGGAGGAACAAAGATAAAATACATTTAAACGCACAGCGCATGAAGATCTCCACTTACCTCCAGTAGTGTAGCCGTGATTCAGAGACTATTCAGACATCTTGGTGATTAACTGTAGAGGAACTGCTCTGCTACACTGTGCAACTAGACAAAAGAGTGACTCAAAGAGAGAGAGAGAGAGAGAGAAAGACATGGTTCTGTTTGGATAAAGGGAGTGTGTTTGTGTAGGAAGAACTTAAAGAGAAAGGAAGAGGCGTAATACAGTAGGAAGAACTCAGTAGATAGAACTCTGACAGAATGAAAGAGTGGGAAGAAAAGTAGGAAAATCCTTCAGAGTGATGACAAGGAAGGGGAACTCCACATATATCCCATGTATCCACACACTGAAACTACACTATGTTTCAAGTATTGCATATATTTGGAGTGTTAGAGCTGCTTTATGAAAGCTGTCATAATAAATTAATCTGTTTTAAAAATGAATGGTTTGATGCACACAAATCTGTTTGCAATGCCCCTGTCTTTCGTCTTTTGAATATATTTGAAAAAAATCAACGCATGGTCTGTCTGTTGTTGCCTAGGTAACTGAGACCAGAACCGGTCCTCTTGGCTGCAGTAACTATGACAACCTTGATTCAGTGAGCTCTGTGTTGGTTCAAAGTCCTGAAAACAAAGTCTACTTACAAGGTATGTTGAATTATTATAATTTTTTTGTTTTCTTCATTGCAAATGTTGGGGAACATTGGTATATCCACAGCAGTATAGTGGCCCAGGCTTGTACCTCCCAGCTGTCAGGCTGTTATAGCACACATGCCGTGGCTGGCGCGTACAGGGTCATGTCCAGCAGATGGTTGCATTCCTGGATAGCCAAGAGTTCTGGCTGTAAGCACAGTGAATGAGAAGAGAGTAGGGAGGAACAATGCCAAATCCAATAAATGGAAATTAACAAAGGCTTCGAAGGATGTAATGTGATGAGATGACGGAGTGTACCCGCGTCCACAATGGCAATACATAACTCTGATAGGTGTGTTAACTACTACTGTTCAGTTAATTGGAAATTAAACTATTGGCCATTTTCCTGATTTGAACACTAATGGGACCTTGTTTTATTTCCGTTCAAATCTCATTTTATAGCTATTTCTACATTCTGCCTGGCATCTGCTGTCACAAAACATAAAAAAACGAGTATCTAAAAGTTCAGACAAGTGATCATTTTGCACAGCTCACAGAGGAGTCTAATGCTTGTAAACCATGCTTTATACAGGACTGCAGGTCATTTTACCAGACTACCTGAGGGATGTATTTGTCCAGGCTGCGCTGAGCTACATCGCCTGCAATGGTGAAGGAGGGTTCGTCTGCAAAGAGAGCGACTGCTGGTGTGAGTGTGATGCAAAGTTCCCAGAGTGCAACTGCCCATACATGGACATCCAAGCTATGGAGGACAGCCTGCAGCGAGTGTCTGAGTCCTGGGCGACCTTGTACAAAGAATTTGAGGACTCAGGTAATGGCAGAATATGAAAGGAGTTGTATGTACCAATTGGACCATTTTCTCATCTAATTGATGTTGTAAATTACATAAACATTGAATATTGAACTTTTAGCGACCTCCAAATGCTTGGCACACTGTCTGCTCTCAGCAAATCAAGGCCTTGACAGGACTGAACCAAAAAAATCAACATAGGTGGTTTACAGTATGCCCAGCAAGATTAATTACCCATAAAATTACTTTATTGCCACTCTAGCATTTCTCATCATCATAGTTACCGTAGTAATGGAATATGAACGAGGGCTTTTAATACAACATTTAGGTATTATTGCCAGTTAAGGTCGCCCTGTGTGACAAAAATATTGCTGAATTGAAATGAGTATAGCTGGCATTGCCATTCAGCTTCTAAAAGAGGAAAGTCGTTGAGTTGTATTTTTTTAGGTTTATGTTGTGAAAGCACTAAAGTCTGCCGCGTGAGAGGTAGACATTTGTTCTTCTGAGAAGGGTATAAAGGCTTTCAGTGTCCTGCTCAGTCAGCAGATGAGAAGCACCAGACCTGAGAAAGCATAAAAATATTTTCTTGGGTTCTTAGGTTTTCTTAGGTAGTATGAAGTATAGCTAAAAAGAAAACGTTCCTCTTTTCAGATGTCTTGTCATGTTTGCTTATTAAATACTAAAAGTGTATGTCTCTGTCTGTTTGGGGAAAAAAAGACGAATTCAAGACATTTTTGACGAGGCTGCCACAGAACTTCTTCCTGAACACGTCAACAATACAGCACTTGTGGTCGCTGGATTCTGGGTTTCAGCGTCGTTACGAGCAGCTGGAGAACACCATGAGAGGCCTCTTCACAAGAGCGCAGAGGGTTGTATACAAGCTCTTCAGCCTGAGCAAAAGGTGTCAAAAGCAGCCGCATATCTCCTTACCACGCGAGAGGTACAGTTAATAAAAACACGTCTCTCCACACTCTCCACACAGTCCCAGAATCTCTGCCTGATCATTAATTCACCCATGAGATAATGGCCATAGTTTGTTCCCCTTGACTTATTCATGAAGTGATTATCAGGCTTTTTGGTGAAGCTCAAATGCAGCAGACCTATCCTTCAGACATTTTCCCCAGCAAGCTGAATGGAGTGTTTATGTCAGATTGCCTTCAAGTAACACAGAGCACTTGAAAGGCCACTCGTTATCCAGCTTGTAGAACTTCACATAAACGAACAGTGTGTTATGTGACTGATTTTAGCTCTTTTTATTTCATGTGTTTATTTATTTATTATTTGCTGCAAAACAGTTAGAGTAAAAAATTGCCAAGGCAAAGAAACACCTCCCAGTCTGTCAGCCTCTGCTCGAAAGATCGATATTTTACTCCTAATTATGTTGGCTTGTGGTTTGGGAGTTTGAGAATAGCAGAAGTGAAAATCAAGGCACACACCACTCTAATAAGATAAACGAGGAGTTGTTGCCGCTGACTCTTCTCCAATTAACATGCAAGTTATGTCTTTGTAATACACGCAGATAACCAAAACATTTATCAAACGTTGTGGCAAATGTAGGATTGCAATCACCTTCCTGCTGGCAAGAACTGAGAATATGTAGTGAGTAAATGAGCAGGCGGTAATAGATGCATGTCCCCTCATTTCCTGCAGGCCACAAGCGTATTGGTTCAACTACTTCCAGTCCCTACTCTACTGCTCCGAGAACAACCAGCTGGGGTACTTCTCTGAGGAGCTCCACACGTGCATCTGTGCCTATGAGCACACCTCCTGCCAGGTGCCAACCCCGTGCTCCATCGGCGAAGGGGGCGCCTGTGCCTCCTGTGCCAGCGACAACCATACCCGCTGCGGGAGCTGCAACACCGGCCACATGCTCAGCCAGGGTGCCTGCCGGCCCATGGTGGCCGACTCCACAGAGAACTACCTTGGCTTCGAGACGGACCTCCAGGACCTGGAGCTGCGCTACCTCCTGCAGAGGTCGGACCGGAGGCTGGAGGTGCACGCCATCTTCATCAGCAACGACATGCGTCTCAACAACTGGTTCGACCCGTCCTGGAGGAAGAGGATGCTGCTGACTCTTAAGAGCAACAAGTACAAGTCCAACATGGTCCACATGCTGTTGGGCATATCCCTGCAGATCTGCCTGACCAAGAACAGCACCCTAGAGCCCTCTCTCACCCTTTACATTAACCCGTTTGGTGGTAGCCACTCAGAGAGCTGGTACATACCTGTAAGTGAGAACAGCTTTCCAGACTGGCAGTCAACAAAGCTAGACTTGCCCCTGGAGTGCTTTAACTGGACCTTAACACTGGGGAACAAGTGGAAGACCTTTTTTGAAACGATCCACATATACCTGCGGAGCCGCGTGAAGGCGGCAGGTGCCGGGGTCAATGACAGCACGTATTACGAGCCACTGGAGATGGTGGACCCGTCCAGAAACCTGGGCTACATGAAGATCAATAGCATACAGGTGTTCGGCTACAGCATGCACTTTGACCCCGAAGCCATTCGTGACCTGATCCTGCAGCTGGACTACCCGTACACTCAGGGCTCTCAGGACTCGGCCCTGCTGCAGCTCCTGGAGATCCGGGACCGGGTGAACCGGCTCTCGCCACCAGGCCAGCAACGCCTGGACCTGTTCTCCTGCCTGCTGCGCCACCGGCTCAAACTGACAGCCAGTGAAGTGGTGCGGATCCATGACTCGCTCCAGGGCTTCAGTGCCCGACTGCCCAACTCTCTGGATTACGAGACAACAAAACTTTGCAGTTAAGAGACAGCACTGGTTCCAGAGGAGTTAAAAAATGAAAGTACCACTGAGAAACATAGAGAACAGAGAGTCAAACTCAAGACAGAATGAAAAATATCTTTTACTGTCGGCTTTAAGAGAAGCCCCGATCACATGTGGCAAGTGAAAATTGTACCCTAGCCAAGAAATAGTACATTTACAAATCAAATTCTGACACACATCATGTCATATTCTTAAATCATCCTGTTGAACAGTAACAACTCATTTATACTATGTACAATTCTGGGGCTTACCTCGTGAGAGGAGCTTTTAAAATGTGCTGTATGTTTGTTTGTAACTTTTATATGCATTCCTTTGCTTCAGTGACAGTGCACTTTCCATGGAGAGATTAAGTAGTGTGAGTATATTTTGTACATATGTTGTTATTAAAACATCATGGAATAACACAATAGCACAAAGAACTTAACATCTTTCCTGTGTATAACTTAAACAATTGCAACAAACAGTTTTTACTGTTTACACACATTCAGTCAAGAAAAATGCAACACATAACCATATGATTAAAGAGTGACTGTCTGACCTCTTCAAAGTAAGTAGTAAACTAATATATAATATCCTGTAGGATTTCAAACAAAGCACTGAATCTATTATTGGATTGATTGTCACATTTCCATGATATGTATCGGGAAAAGTTTCAAACTGACATAATATATATTTTTAATTGAGAATGGTATGATGTATTGCCAAATTAGTTATATAAATTACATGTAACTCTGAAGGCTGCTCAAGTATTATGAAAGTGGTTCAACATTCTATGAAATTGCTCAGTCTTGAATGTTATTTGTAGAAGAAGAATAACAACAACAACAACAAATAGTTATAACGAAGTGTCCATCATGACAACATTTCACTATGGTGCCTTTTCGAAAATTGTCAACTCTGCAAAAACAATGGTTAGCACAAATTCACCACTCAGTATTCACATAATCTAGGGATGTGGGCATATTTACAGTGTTCATTTCTATGCTTTACTACTCAGTAATGCAAATGATCAACTTAAAATCGGAATCGGAATAGAAAAATATTGACTGTGCTAAAAAAGCGAAAGGAAATTGTGCACTGCAGAAATTCATCAGGGTCTCATCAAGAAGAATGAGAAGTACAATCCCAGGTAGAGGCCCATAATTACAGTGTTTAACAGCCCTCCACTCATCGTGCTCTTCTGGAGATGCAGTTTCTCACACTGTGTGACAGAAAGGGTTTGCTGTGTGTGTGGGTCAATAAATTGTTTGATTTCATTTCACATTTTTCTTCCTTAACTGATTGGAACAGAACCCAGCAGTGACTGTAGGCAGCTGAGAGGTTCTAACCTATTATTTGTTTGTGGGTTTTTGGAAAACACATCATCATCATCCAAACACAAACATCATGATATACATCGTCATGTGGTGGCCATGTACCATATTCACCATATTGTGTGTAAACAAGCCTGAGACATGAATGGAATGTTTAAATAAGTGAGGCCCTCCCTTGGAGTCTTAGGATGTTTGTCAAAATGCTCGATAAATTACAATCCTCCGTTTAATAACATTATTGGTAACACTTTATAATAACTACACACAATTCATAATTTATTAAGCATTTGTTACCTATTAGGTAATGGTTTGTTCACCATTAGTTATGTGCACACATGAATGAATCTCATAGGCAAAATTTGCAAAGCACTAATGACCAGGGGAACCGTTGTGGCTGGAGTAAGTCAACAAATCCCCTGAATGAGATCATAACAAGCCAATATCCAACCAGCACCAAATGATGTGCAGAGCCTGAGAAATGAGCTCATTAAATTCCCCAAAGTGCCACTCTGCATTGTTGTTGTGATGCCACCTACTGTAGCAGTAAGAAATGGTGAATCATTACCAGAACAATTAGTCTCCTGCATGGCAGAAAAAACGAGCTGTATCGCTCCCCAACAAACGAGGTCCGAAGAGGCAGAGTAAATGCTTTGTGCTGCAGTTGTTCCATAACAATTTCACGCGAGATAAGAAGTCAGTGGAGTGAAATCAAGAAATCGAGAGAAATTCATGTACACAAGCCAAATGATTTAGAGTTTCCCTTTTCTTCTTGACCAACAATGCTTGCGGGGCCCCCAGTCTGGATCAATGCGCCCTGTGTTTTAATGAATTTAAATTCTGTCGAGAAAGCAGCGCGGTGCAGACTGACCTCACATGAAGAGTCCCAGGAAGTCTTCTGACACTCATGGAGGCTGAAGCGCACAGAGAGACCAGGAGAAAGCAGCAGTGAGCTTTAGCACAGGCAAAAGGTATGTCACTCTTTAGCCAATAAATCAATGAGCAGCTTTATTACCTGTAAGAACAGAAAGGGTCTTCAGAGGGGTCGATACTAGCCAACAAAGAGTCACCCTCCCAACCCACTGTGACATTTGGCTCTGAGTCTGCAGCCAGGCATTACTGATCTAATGAGTGCCACTTGATATGCCTTGAAAGGGCAAAAATCAACTCTGACTTTTCCATCAAATAATGATGCAGTGTTAAAGAATATCACTATATTTATTCTGTCCGTGGGCACTGTAAATCACAATAGCAAATTCCTGCTGATCACAGTGCCTGGGATGATAAACCCAACACATACTGTATGTCATTAAAGGCACCCAGTGCAACTTTCGAGGCTTAAAGATAAACATTCAATTTCTAGTCTTTTTTACACGTAGTAAGTTTCAATAACTCCATACCATTACATACCGACATTCAAGCAGCAAAGATGAGACGTCGTTGTGTGGTGAGAACTGATAGAAAATCGATAACAACAACAATCGCCGCCATTTTCTTTATTTTTTTTAACCTGCAATAAATAAAGCAGGCTTCCAGTCAATGGAAAAATGGCTTCTCCCCAACGGCGATTGTTGTTGTTTACGATTTTCTATCAGTTCTCACCACACAACGACGTCTCATCTTTGCTGCTTGAATGTCGGTATGTAATGGTATGGAGTTATTGAAACTTACTACGTGTAAAAAAGACTAGAAATTGAATGTTTATTTTTCATTGAATGTTTACATAAAGTTGCACTGGGTACCTTTAAAGGCAGCATACCTCTCCATGTTTACAGTATAAACATTTTCTTTTCTTGGATGAAAATAAGTTAGAAATAACATAATTTGAAGTTTTTTTGTTCATGAATAGATATGAAAAGCAAGTGTGAAGTTGTAAGCTGTTACATACACCATGCCCATGTCTTTATTTAAAAATAATAAGAAACAAATAAACCTTATCAAATGGTGAAGTGACGATGAATGATGTTTACCGTAATACACCAAATGTATGAACTAGAATGCGTTTCGTGAACGAACTGCGAGAGTGTGCTTGCTCTGTGACAGAGAGAACAAGTGCCTATGAATTAACATGTATTTACATCTACTCAATCAGTGTAGTGGGGCCTTCTTCCAATATATTTTAGCAAGCAACCAAGCTCAACCATTATATTTTGGCTCCACTGACGTTTAGACATATGAGGGTATCTCAGAGTTTCGTTATACTGACTTACTGAGCTAAGTGAATTGTTGAAATTGCTATCTTGGTAAAAGGAAACATCTCTGCAACAATATTAGAATGAATGCGGTTACATAGCCAGCTTTACTTAAAGTTTATTGTAAGATAGGCCTATATGTTAGACTTAATGCAGTTAGAGTTAGTCTGTAGGTGTAGTATCAAACGTAAGCAACACTTTTACTGTATAGATAGAGAGCACGTGTATCACATTGGTTTATAGTCTGTCAAATTAGTTCTAGTTATTGGTGTTCGTTGCCATACAAAGTTAGTCTTCTCTTATAAGCCTAGGTAGTACATCTGATTAGAGCTAGCAACCATGAATTGCAGATTAAGGGGTCCCCTATCTCAGTGTTCATTTTGGCAGCTATTTTTAGATTCAGTCTTAAGACAAAAATGCATATAGTTTTAGTCACATTTAGTCATAGTTATCCTTCTTAGTTTCAGTCTAGTTTTCGAAAACTCATTACAATTTAGTCTAGTTTTAGGCACATTTAAAATTCCATATTATAGCCACATTAAACTCATTCCCTTACCTTCTCAGGCCCAGGGACCTCCTGTGTTGTGTCAACTGCATAGTAGTCTAGCTTGCAGTACTTACATTGTGGATGCAATTAGTCTCCAAGATACAGATCTCATGCCTACAGCTGAATTCGAATTTGTTTGTAATAAATAATCGAATGTGATGATGAAGTACGGTACGCAGCGTCTTAACTGAAGCTCAACTGAACTATTACAGCAGCTAGCTTGCCGCTAACGCTAACTGAAAACACATCGGAACACAGTGGCTAGCTAGGTAGCTAGCTGCTAATAAGTAACATATATAAGTAACACATCAGCAGTAATGAATCAAGTGTACTGATATTAAATGTACTACTAAATGTACTACTAACATGCCATTCTTAAATTAAAGCCAGTGACATGATGGTTAACGATTAACGAGTTAACGATGGATACCGACAATTAGCATACCTAGCTAGGTAGCATTACCATTGGATTTCAATGGCAGTTATGCTAGCTCTGGCTATCCAGTCAAAGGAGCCTTGTTTCTGGACACGTATCACTTGACGAGCGAGGGCAATACAGTCATCTGGAAAGTTTAAAATGATACTAAACGAAGGGAAATCTACTGTATGGAGAATTTTCTGCTCAGTAGACAATGCAGATTCTAATTAGGCTGGTGGATATGTCCAATGTAAGAAGTGTGAAGTTTTAATGAAATATGATTGATGCAACTGTCGTTCTCCATAACAACTTGGATTAACCTGGATGGCTGGATGAAGTTTCAGACCGAACGTCAAAGATCTTCAATGGTAAGACTTGTCGGTTGTGCCTCTGTTGGTGTCTCGTAAAACGTGAATTTTATTAAAGCATAGCGTGTGTATTGTGTAGCTATTTCATTCCGAGATTGCAGGGGAGTGAAATGCTCCGCTCTGCTGCTGGTATACAGACAGCCGGAAAGGTTAACAAACGGAATGAAATAGCTACACATTACACACGCTATGCCTTAATAAAACCCACGTTACTCACATACTGGTTAACACTATTAGAGCGGGTGTATAAACTGTACCTGAAACTGTTGCCACTACATTCGTTTTAATATTTTGCACTCTCTATCTAACCACTTCTGGCATTTAAGAGAGCTTCTCCTATGTCAACTGATCTAATGTCAGTTGGCTAGAGTGCGTGACGTCACAATGGCTCAACCTTCCCCATGTTAGTCAATGAGAGAAAAAGGGGATGAAAAAGAGGGATAAAAAAGGAGTGGCAAAGAGTATCGCCACGAAAAGTCATAGCAACCTGCACCGGATCGGGCCGGATGTTTTGGTGTTTGAATGGCGTCTCTAGCTCAAACGGGCGAGGAGGAGTTAGCTGCAAGAAAAACGGGGAGAATAAATAAATAAAGAAAACTTGACGATAACAATACTGTGCTTCCCTTCGGGCAAGCACACTAATAAAGAAAACTTGACGATAACAATACTGTGCTTCCCTTCGGGCAAGCACACTAATTAACAAACATATAATTGAGAGTATAATACTACTAATAACTAGAATGCGTTTCGTGAACGAACTGCGAGAGTGTGCTTGCTCTGTGACAGAGAGAACAAGTGCCTATGAATTAACATGTATTTACATCTACTCAATCAGTGTAGTGGGGCCTTCTTCCAATATATTTTAGCAAGCAACCAAGCTCAACCATTACATTTTGGCTCCACTGACGTTTAGACATATGAGGGTATCTCAGAGTTTCGTTATACTGACTTACTGAGCTAAGTGAATTGTTGAAATTGCTATCTTGGTAAAAGGAAACATCTCTGCAACAATATTGGAATGAATGCGGTTACATAGCCAGCTTTACTTAAAGTTTATTGTAAGATAGGCCTATATGTTAGACTTAATGCAGTAGTTAGACTGTAGGTCTAGTATCAAACGTAAGCAACACTTTTACTGTATAGCTAGAGAGCACGTGTATCACATTGGTTTATAGTCTGTCAAATTAGTTCTAGTTATTGGTGTTCGTTGGCATAAAAAGTTAGTCTTCTCTTATAAGCCTATAGTACATCTGATTAGAGCTAGCAACCATGAAAAACCTCTTCTGAAACTAAGAAGGATAACTATGACTAAATGTGACTAAAACTAATATGCATTTTTGTCTTAAGACTGAATCTAAAATAGCTGCCAAAATTAATACATCTCAGTGTTCATTTTGGCAGCTATTTTAGATTCAGCAGCTATTTTAGATTCAGTGCATATTAGTTTTAGTCACATTTAGTCATAGTTATCCTTCTTAGTTTCAGTCTAGTTTTCGAAAACTGAGCACACTACAACAGCTACATCCTCAAACGTTTTTCAGTTAACCTAATGATTCAAGGTCTCTCATGAATCATTACTCCCAGGACACGGGTTAATGTTAACTCACGCTATCGGCCACAACAAGTTAACCATTCTTTCAGTATAAGCAACCTTTGCATAGCCCCGCACAGCTAGGATAGCTCACGTTACCGTAGTAGGAATACAAGCCTTAGCTCACTTGACCACACAACTAAATTCATGAATTACTTCACAGGTTTACTTAACAACTTGAATTAAGGAAAATGATCCCCCGTTACGGCTAGCTGAAACTGCCAGTGGATACTCCCGTTACGTAGTGTTAGTTAGCCTTTAGCCCCGTACTCAGATGTTACAGCTGCTTAACACAGCTAGGATAGCTCTGCTTAACACAGCTAACGTTACCGTAGTGGGAATACAAGCCTTAGGTCACTATATCCACACAACTAAATTCATGAATTACTTCAAAGGTTTACTTCACAACTTGAATTACGGAAAATGTCGTCTCCAACGTTAACGTAACGTTAATTTATATGTTAGCTGCTACGGCTAACTATCAGTTTCCATTAAAATTTCAGTCAGTACACTAAAAATGCTGCCATTCAACTCACCTTAACGAAGTGGAAATACGGTAGCTAGGTTAGAAACTGTAGTTACTCTTATTCTTTCTCAAAGTTGAATTGAGAGGGACAGAGAAATACGGTTCCTCTTATTCTTTTTCAAAGTTGAATTGAGAGGGACAGAGAAAATGCGGTTCCTTGGATTTGGCGAGCGGAGGTGTCAGTGAGAAGCACAGCTGCAAGCCAGTTTAATGACCCTATTATGACGTCATAATGGCAGAGACCTCTGCCATGCAAGTCTATGGAGAAAAAAGGGGATGAAAAAGAGGGATAAAAAAGGAGTGGCATGGGGTACCGCCACGAAAAGTCATAGCAGCTTGCACCGGATCGGGCCGGATGTTTTGGTGTTTGAATGGCGTCTCTAGCTCAATCGGGCGAGGAGTAGTTAGCTGCAAGAAAAACGTACGGAATAAATAAATAAATAAACTAGAATGCGTTTCGTGAACGAACTGCGAGAGTGTGCTTGCTCTGTGACAGAGAGAACAAGTGCCTATGAATTAACATGTATTTACATCTACTCAATCAGTGTAGTGGGGCCTTCTTCCAATATATTTTAGCAAGCAACCAAGCTCAACCATTATATTTTGGCTCCACTGACGTTTAGACATATGAGGGTATCTCAGAGTTTCGTTATACTGACTTACTGAGCTAAGTGAATTGTTGAAATTGCTATCTTGGTAAAAGGAAACATCTCTGCAACAATATTAGAATGAATGCGGTTACATAGCCAGCTTTACTTAAAGTTTATTGTAAGATAGGCCTATATGTTAGACTTAATGCAGTTAGAGTTAGTCTGTAGGTGTAGTATCAAACGTAAGCAACACTTTTACTGTATAGATAGAGAGCACGTGTATCACATTGGTTTATAGTCTGTCAAATTAGTTCTAGTTATTGGTGTTCGTTGCCATACAAAGTTAGTCTTCTCTTATAAGCCTAGGTAGTACATCTGATTAGAGCTAGCAACCATGAATTGCAGATTAAGGGGTCCCCTATCTCAGTGTTCATTTTGGCAGCTATTTTTAGATTCAGTCTTAAGACAAAAATGCATATTAGTTTTAGTCACATTTAGTCATAGTTATCCTTCTTAGTTTCAGTCTAGTTTTCGAAAACTCATTACAATTTAGTCTAGTTTTAGGCACATTTAAAATTCCATATTATAGCCACATTAAACTCATTCCCTTCCCTTCTCAGGCCCAGGGACCTCCTGTGTTGTGTCAACTGCATAGTAGTCTAGCTTGCAGTACTTACATTGTGGATGCAATTAGTCTCCAAGATACAGGTCTCATGCCTACAGCTGAATTCGAATTTGTTTGTAATAAATAATCGAATGTGATGATGAAGTACGGTACGCAGCGTCTTAACTGAAGCTCAACTCAACTTTTACAGCAGCTAGCTTGCCGCTAATGCTAACTGAAAACACATCGGAACACAGTGGCTAGCTAGGTAGCTAGCTGCTAATAAGTAACATATATAAGTAACACATCAGCAGTAATGAATCAAGTGTACTGATATTAAATGTACTACTAAATGTACTACTAACATGCCATTCTTAAATTAAAGCCAGTGACATGATGGTTAACGATTAGCGAGTTAACGATGGATACCGACAATTAGCATACCTAGCTAGGTAGCATTACCATTGGATTTCAATGGCAGTTATGCTAGCTCTGGCTATCCAGTCAAAGGAGCCTTGTTTCTGGACACGTATCACTTGACGAGCGAGGGCAATACAGTCATCTGGAAAGTTTAAAAAGATACTAAACGAAGGGAAATCTACTGTATGGAGAATTTTCTGCTCAGTAGACAATGCAGATTCTAATTAGGCTGGTGGATATGTCCAATGTAAGAAGTGTGAAGTTTTAATGAAATATGATTGATGCAACTGTCGTTCTCCATAACAACTTGGATTAACCTGGATGGCTGGATGAAGTTTCAGACCGAACGTCAAAGATCTTCAATGGTAAGACTTGTCGGTTGTGCCTCTGTTGGTGTCTCGTAAAACGTGAATTTTATTAAAGCATAGCGTGTGTATTGTGTAGCTATTTCATTCCGAGATTGCAGGGGAGTAAAATGCTCCGCTCTGCTGCTGGTATACAGACAGCCGGAAAGGTTAACAAACGGAATGAAATAGCTACACATTACACACGCTATGCCTTAATAAAACCCACGTTACTCACATACTGGTTAACACTGTTAGAGCGGGTGTATAAACTGTACCTGAAACTGTTGCCACTACATTCGTTTTAATATTTTGCACTCTCTATCTAACCACTTCTGGCATTTAAGAGAGCTTCTCCTATGTCAACTGATCTAATGTCAGTTGGCTAGAGTGTGTGACGTCACAATGGCTCAACCTTCCCCATGTTAGTCAATGAGAGAAAAAGGGGATGAAAAAGAGGGATAAAAAAGGAGTGGCAAAGAGTATCGCCACGAAAAGTCATAGCAACCTGCACCGGATCGGGCCGGACATTTTGGTGTTTGAATGGCGTCTCTAGCTCAAACGGGCGAGGAGGAGTTAGCTGCAAGAAAAACGGGGAGAATAAATAAATAAATAAATAAATAAAGAAAACTTGACGATAACAATACTGTGCTTCCCTTCGGGCAAGCACACTAATAAAGAAAACTTGACGATAACAATAGACCCTTTTATGACCTACGTCATAAACGTTAAGCGCAAACATTCTGGAGGCAAAAAAGCGGCAATTTTAGCCATATTTAGTGACAGTGCAAGAGGATTTTGGAGAGATAAAGCTAAGGATTTATTCGTCTCGGTTTCTTCGTTAAAAAAATGCCATCTTGTTGTGTTGTGGGATGCCAAAACAGGTCAGCTAAAAAAAAAAGGACTGGTTAATGCAAACAGGCGTAGATTCTGGCTTCAAGCTATAAAACGAGTGGACTGGACTGAAGACATCATTAAAAATGCACGCATATGTGGGTCACATTTTATATCCGGTAAGTGAATTTTGTTTATGTTAGCTGACTTGAAATTGTGTTAGTTAAATCTGTGATAACTTAGTTGGCCAAAACAGCTCCCTAGATAGCTAATGTTATCCATATCTAACTTTAGCCTTGCAATTTTAGGTTAACTTAATGTTAACGATATCTAACAATTAACGTTAGCTAACCGTTAATGTTAGCTAGTTCATAGTACATTCATCTATTCATTTCATACAATTATACAATGATCGTGGGTTGAGTCTGTGCTTAATTTACTCTTAGGAGAAGCCTCAATTAACTACGAAAGCCCCGACATTGTCCCTTCGCCAGAGACCTGAAGCTAAATTGGAGAGGTAAGGCGTGTTTGCTCTTGATAAGTTAGCAGCCAACAGTGCCTGCAACCTAGAGCAGGTGATGTTAACTTATGGCATCAAAGCTAGCTATCCAAGGTAACATCGCCTGCTCTGTATTGCATGCTTAGAGAGAAATGGCAGTCAGTAGTTACCTCTATTATGTGCAATCTAATCTTACAGATTTTCAAAGGAATAAACTGCTATCTGAGAGATCTGTTAAATCACCTTCCCTATTGACTACAGATCTTTGCCCTGGTGAGAACACCATTTTCAATTCAATCAAACATGTAAAATGTACTTGTGCTACTCATTATTTGTGTTTTACATGTGTTGTCAGTAAAACTAATTCCTGTCTTCACATTAATGTCTTACAGTTGAAGATGAGCCCCATTGGAAGAGGATGCCATGTGCCCAAAGAAAGATTATGACAATCTGAGGCACATGTATGAACAGATTCAGGTTGAATATGTGAGCCTGCACCAAGAGTTTGGTGAAATCCAAAATGAAAACAAGAAGCTAATAGAAGAGCTTCAGAACAACAAGTATTCTTACCACTCAGTCAGAAATAACAGTGTACAGTTTCTTTTTCTCACAGGAATAACTACTATAATCTTTGACTGGTTATTGAAAAAACTAAAAGGCAATGTAGAAAAGTTTACTGAAATACGTACCCTGGGAGATCACCTACTGATTGTGCTTATGAAACTTAGATTGGGTCTCACTAACACTGACATAGCATTTAGGTTTAAAGTATCGAACAGCACAATATCATGCATTTTGAGAACCTGGTTACCGTCTATGGCTAAAGTGTTGAAACCACTTATAAAATGGCCAAGTCAGACTGCTGTTTTAAAGAACATGCCCAAAAGTGCACAGAGATTTTTATTGACAGACCTAGTAACTTGACTGCCCAGCCCCAGACATGGTCTACATATAAACACCACAATACAGTTAAGTATTTAGTTGGCATTACAGCCGCCGGGGCCATATCCTTTCTATCCCCAGGTTCGGGTGGCCGGGTGTCAGACAAGCAGATTACCAATCAATGGGATTTTTAGATCTTTTGGAGCCTACAGATGACATTTTAGCTGATAGGGGCTTTTTAATTAGAGAAGAGCTTGCCGCGTATGGTGCCACCCTGCTTATTCCAAATTTCACCGAAGGAAAAAGACAACTACCAGCTAATGAGGTTGACACATCACCACAACTTTCACTTGTAAGAATTCACATAGAAAGAGTTATTGGCCGGTGGAAGAATTTTAAAATCTTACAATCGGTCATTCCAGTGTCACAAGTTGACCTCCTAGATGATATAGTGAATGTGTGTGGTGCCCTCACAAATCTCTGCAAGTCTGATGTTTCCAAATGATATAAAATGTACTGTGTTTGCTGATAAATGTAATCCACAAATGATATTCAGACAAATAAATGACTATGTACTATACTGTCTTTATTAAATTAAAACTATTTGAACCTTGTCTTAAGCTCATGCTTTTTTACCTCTTTCACTGCTTTCTTTAAATTTGCACACAGCCGTAGTGGAAGTGGCTGTCACATTGGACACAGTGAATCATTTTACCATAGTCTGGCTTTTCACACTGTATGCAGGCTTGTGTTGTTTTACATGCTCCTGATGTACAAGATGCCCTCTCTGTCCTCCCCATCCTAACATAGAGCTCAATCTTTAACAGCACTGCTGCTGCATGGCTGCAACAAGACCCTATAGCCTGCAATGTCAGATAAAAAAAATGGTATAAGACAAAAACGAGTATACTAAATGTGGCTATCATAACACATATAAGTTGTATTGTAGCATAAATAAGAGTTACAAGGCTTTTTTTTGTTAGATGCCAAATAGCCTGGAAAATGTTTGAAACCTCAAGAATAGGTTTGGGCTTGGACGTACAGGAGACTTAAAAGAGTGTAAATATTAGCTCATTCGCTAACATTACAGTTGTTAACCGTGGTTGCAATGGTTATGTAGTTCCTACACGTAAACCTTGACGATGAAACGTTTATGATAAGGTCGACTTACTCTGCCATGCATGTGCAATTTAACGTGAAGCGGTAGCGTTGGTGGGTTTGTTGATAAAAACATATGGTTTATACATTATTGTCTTTGTTCCTTGTCATTGGCTTGGTAGCACCTCAGATTTTAGGACGCAGAAATCATCTTTGAGGTCGCAGTACTTAATATCCTGGAGTGGCCATGCCCGCAGACAACGTAGTTATAGGCATCGAGTGACTTGAATGATCGTAATGTATCTTTTGTGTAAACACTGGGTTTTTCTATTAAGTATGTATAAATATCTGTCCATTTTGATGGGTCAACTATCCAATCCGTGATCTAATATGGATCGGGAAGTTGGATTCCATAACTTAATGTCAATTTATTAACGTAACTTCCGAGATCATTAGGATAAAGCGAACGCAGGTATGAACTTAAGCCATTTCTTTTGCCCCCAGAATGCGTGCGCAACCTAGAACGCTGAGCATTGTTTACCAACGGCGAAAGGGTCTATACTGTGCTTCCCTTCGGGCAAGCACACTAATTAGCCTTACCTTCTAAAATGTTCTTCATACTTCAAGGCCAACTCTGTGGTGAAAATCTCTCTTTAAACAAGGAAATCAAGGAAATGTCTTACTAAAAGAGCTGAGTGACTAGAACACTATTAAGGTGTTTAAAAGTTTTCAGGACATATGTCTGAAAAGCAATTCGATGCAAAGAATGGCCATCATTTTTACAAGTGTGTCACGGGTGGGAATGAAAGAGCTCTGTAATAACCAAGATGGAAGTGTCTAGACTGTATCCATTTATGCACTGCTGTGCCATTTATGCACGGCCCCTCATGCTTCATCCACATGTCTCGCCTCTCACAGTAACTAACCTTTCTTAGCAGATGCACTCTGTATCCCCCTCTTTCCTATGTGTTCGATCACTTCCCACCTCTCGACTACTCTAGATGAGCTGACAACCAAACAATGCACTACCATTTGATGGAAAGACGTGTGTGATAGCATAGCAGCATCATATTGATTTCCACTACCCCACCACTTGAAATGCTCATTTCTTGTCACATATGTTGCAGACCTGCAGAGGATGTGAAGGTGACAGTATGCTTGGGTATTAATGGTCTTCCGCTGGAAGAGGCACATACATGTGTATGATATTCGATGAGATAGATGAGAGTTAAAAAAGAGTAAAAAAGAGCGGCACGTGATGGTTGAATGTGAGGACAGAGCAGGTGGGTAATGTATCTGCTGCGGCGGTGTGTAAGTCAAAGCCCATAGCTCCAATGTGTGTGCTGGAGACAACAACAGCTCAGGTGCCTTTGTAATGTAGGGTCTGAATGCGGAGGATGATTAAGCATTCCAATCCTGCAACACATGAAGAAAATGCCTTCATAGGAAACAAAAGGTGAACAAAAAGAAATGAGAGTGAGTGTTGGCGTGTGAGATAGAGACTGAGTAAGAATGAAAGAATGTGAGAGAGAAAGAGAGAGAGAGACAGAGAAACAGAGAGAGATATATGTGTGTAGGACCACACATACAGTGGGGAAAATAAGTATTTGAACCCCTGCCGACTTCGCAAGTTTGGCCACTTGCAAAGAAATGTGTGATCTAGAATTTTAATGGTAGGTGTATTTTAACAGTGAGAAACAGAATATCAACAAAAAAATCCAGAAAACTGCATTTTATAAGATTTATGACTTTATTTGCATTTGATGCAAAAAATAAGTATTTGAACCCCCAAGCAAACAGCAAGAATTCTGGCTCCCAATGGCCAGTTATGTGCCCAAAAAGCACACAGATTAGTCCTCATCAGTGGTGGACGAAGTACATGTACTTAAGTACTTAAGTGAAAGTATAGATACCTGGTGTAAAATATTACTCCAGTAAAAGTAGAAGTAGGAACTTTGAATTTCCACTTAAGTAGAAGTATAAAAGTATTTGCCTTCAAATATACTTAAGTATTAAAAGTAAAAGTACCTTAATGAATTATGGTTCTAATGGCCTTTTATCATTTTAACATCAAAGCTCAGGGTCAATTAACTGATATAAGATGACAATACTACTGTCTATTTAAAAGTGTGCACAAAACATTGAAAGCTATCTTTTGCCATTAGGTAAGACAAAGTGGTTATGAAATACAAGAGAACAATTATTTAATTTTACATTTATTTGTAAATGAGTTGCACATTTAATTATACAAAAATGTGAAGTTAAACATAAGCTCCTTTACTATATCACATCTGTCTGTCTGTGTTACCCTTAAACTCATAATTCCTGATTTATGTTTCAAAGTATGATAAAAACCATTACAGGAACTAGTTCCACAAAATCAGAGAATGTGGTGTTGTAATAGTTTGTGCTGGAGACTAGTGATAGCAAGGATATTCCATACACAACCCTAGGTACAAAAACAACACTTGACCTAGTTATGCTAGTTTCTGCTGAAGACTAGTGTTAGCAGTGATACTCCCTACACAACCCTAGGTACAAAAACAAAACACTTGACCTAGGAACTAGTTTTTGCAGAAGTTGCACAAAATTACAGAGCATACCGGTCTGCATCGAAGACTGTAAAGAAGTATGTAGTGATACCTTTACCGAGGGAGTTTGTCAAGAACTGCATGATAAAAGTTTGCGACATCTTGTGCCCTTATAAAAGGCAATCATTTTTAAATGTGAGCCTGAGCAGAAACTCCGTTGATTGTGTATGTTTCTTCCATCATTTAGCGTTACGTAGGCTAAGCTTGAGCATAAAACAACCTCAAAATGCAGCAGAATTCAACGTAGCTCACGCTCAACGAACGAACCAAACTGACCAAACCGAAAGGACTTAGCGCTAATCCCTGATTGGTGTGATTGTGAACTCACTCTGACCTTTCATTATTTGATTCGCTTTGGGGAAAAGGAACGAGTGGATACTAAATGTAATGGAGTAAAAAGTACGAATTTTCACTTTGAAATGTAGTGGAGTGAAAGTATAAAGTCTAACCAAATAGAAATACTTGAGTAAAGTACAGATACATAGATATCTTACTTAAGTACAGGAACGAATTACATTTACTTCGTTACTGTCCACCACTGGTCCGCATTAGGTCTAACAAGGTATACCTGATCTCAACTGGTGACCTGTATAAAAGAAACCTGTCCAAAGAATCGTACTTCACACCTTCAACCTCACCACCATGGGCAAGACCAAAGAGCTGTCCAAGGACGTCAGAGATAAGATTGTAGACCTGGACAAGGCTGGAATGGGCTACAAAACCACCGGCAAGCAGCTTGGTGCGAAGCAGATAACTATTGGTGCGATTATTCATAAATGGAAGCAACACCAAACAACTGTCACCCGCTCTAGGTCTGGGGCTCCATGCAAGATATCCCCTCGTGAGGGATCAGTGATCATTCGAAAGGTGCAGAATAACCCCAGAACTACACAGGGGGAGCTTGTGAATGATCTCAAGGCAGCTGGGACCAGAGTCACCAAGAAAACCATTGGCAACACACCACGCCGTAATTTTTTGAAGTACTGCAGCACTCGCAAGGTCCCCCTGCTCAAGGAAGCGCATGTACAAGGCCATCTGAAGTTTACCATTGCACAGTTGAATGATTCTAGGGACGATTGGGAGACAGAATATGGTCAGATGAATCCAAAATCAAGCTCTTTGGCATCAACTCGACTTGCCGTGTTTGACAGGGGGGGGGATGCTGAATATGACCCAAAGAGTACATCATACCCACCATCAAGCATGGAGGAGGAAACATTATGCTTTGGGGCTGTTTCTCTGCCAAGGGTACAGGACGACTCCACCGCATCAAGGGGACTATGGATGGGGCCATGTAACGTGGAATATTGGGCTTGAACCTCATTCCCTCATTCCCTCCCATTGAAAACACAACCTTAAAGATTTGGAGAGGATCTGGAAAGAGGAGTGGACCAAAATCCCTCCTGAGATGTTTGTAAACCTGGTGACCAACTACAAGAAACGTCTGACGTCTGTGCTTGCCAATAAGGGTTATTCCACCAAGTACTAAGTCATTTTTGTCAGTCAGTTTTGGGGGTTCAAATACTTATTTTTTTGCATCAAATGCAAATAAAGTCATAATTCTTATAAAATGCATTTTTCTGGATTTTTTTGTTGATATTCTGTTTCTCACTGTTAATATACACCTACCATTACAATTATAGATCACACATTTCTTTGCAAGTGGCCAAACTTGTGAAATCGCAAGGGGTTCAAATACTTATTTTCCCCACTGTATGCTATACCTGGTTTTATCACTTGTTCAAGTAAACAATCCTTATGAAATGGAAATTCTCATCTCGCCCCAGTGGTTCTCATACAGAGCCATGGCATACAGGAAGGAAGGGCTCTGAAAGGAAAGTTCTGTAGAGACAACCTTTCTCTAGCTTAGGAAGCTTGAGATGTTAAAACATATTATCTCATCTAATCTGTATACTTTCAGATTCAAAGTAATTCAGAAGAATCACAATGCATATTGAATTGGCTACAAAATATCATTGTAATGTAATTTGTACCCCAATGTTCTATCGCATGTGGCCTTTACAGTCACTATAGTAACCATGTGACAAACCCACTCCAATGAATTTTTAGAAAAAATTGCACAAAGGATTGGTTCAAATCCAATCTCTAGTCTATTCTGACATTTCCCTCACATTTTAGCCTACGTGCACAGCACAAAGGAATGTCTAGACCTGAACTTTGGGCTTGTCACTGGAAAATTTACTCAATATTTGACTAGGTGTGGACACATACATACACATGTGCAACACAACACAAGTAGGAGTGTGCCATCGTGATCAACCTCCTGGCTGTTATTATCAGAGAAAGCACCAGGGCTGCTACAAATGACCTTTATGTGCTTCATGGAACTTTAGATTCAAAGCACTTCAGAAACCTGGCTTGAATTTACTCATCCACTCAATCATCCACTCCTTCACTCAATCATCAACTCATTCACTCAATCATCCACTCATTCACTCAATCATACACTCATTCACTCATCCACTTAACCTTTCAGAACGTAGCGTCACATATATGTGACAGCAGCCAATTTTCCGCAAAGACGTACCGTCACATGGATGTGACAGAATGTGGCGACAGGAGCGTTCCAAAAAGCCGCGTAACAATAAGCCTGTGTGTGGGTCACTAACTTCGCTAACGTGAGCTAACATTGTACATTCAGCCACCTTCATCCATTATGCCTCTTAAAATCGTCTTGTCAGTATCATTTTGTTTACTATATGTAGACTTACTATATTTGTGTGGTCCACGTCCAATTGTACATGACAAAGTTACAACGTTTGCAAGTATAGGGAAGACATGATCTCCGGTACAAGACAAGCACAACAAGTGTTTTTTTCCCCCATGAAACTTGTATTAATCCCCGTAGGGAAATAATGGTAAATTAAATATACATAACTGAAAATAACATGTATGGTTCATTACTCAATGTTCAGCCAAACATCAATCCCAACGACATCTCGATATGAAAACCAGCATCGCAGCGGGAATATACCGTAAATGAAATTCTTCACGAGCTGACTAGCTTAGAGGCATACGCTACTAGGATACGCATAATTGTAGTCTCATCATTGATGCACACAAACTGCGCAGACACCTTTTCATATTACAATCACTTGTCACTGACAAATCATATTTGCGCACTATCAGCGCATCCACAACATGCAACAGTGTGAAAAAAAATAACGACACACCGATACCTGCATCGCATTTATTACAGAAAAACAAGTAGCGTAAACGTAAACTCACAAAACTAAATAAACATGACAAGAAATGTTGAAAGGAGGCAACAGCTCACTGATGATAAAATTCGGGACATCTTCGCCAGCTGAAACACACAGAAATACCAGTCTGTTAGTGTAATGGCCAAAATGTAAAGACACATGCATAAACCTACGGTACAAACACTGTTCATCGCTAAGCATAGATAAGTTGATGTCTCAACACAGTCATCAAATGAAAACCTGTTCATGAGTGAATGTGTGTCCGTGTGTGCTTGTGTTTGTTTGTGTGTGTCCATGAGCACATAAAAGTAATTGGCCTCTTTTTAAAATAAATGTTTCCGGTTTCTTGAAATATTCAAATAGTTTGCTTTAGAGTTGTACACACTTAGCCTAACTTTTACTCGAAATCACTGTTCGACATTTATCATGTTACCAAAATCTACACTAAACTGCCTTCTATTTGATATTGACTACATTAACTTCGCAAACTAATACTGATATGTGGTATCTGTGCACAAAAATAAGGTAATTTCACCTCAACTTCTCGTTTGGCTCATCTGACTAGCTCTGGATTTGCGCAAAAATATAATTGGCTATTGTTGTTGAATCGACTGAATTAGACGTTCACTTTCTGGAGTATATTTCCACGTTATTTTCACATCTAGCTAGCTCTTTTGGCCTACAGTTCGACATCGATTGTATTCACATTTGTATTGTTTTGCATTCACGCGATTGCATTGCATTTACACATCATATCACCTCATATTCTGCTAACTAGCTCTATTGACCTACAAACGGTTTGACATCGATTTTTATAGCCTAATTTACAACTCTGATGTTTTCTGGATATCATAAAGAAAGACATTATAAGGTAACTTACCCTTTGTTGAATCCATGTGAGGAAAGGAAATAGTTGTTGACAATCATCAACTGTTGGGCCAGGTGATGACAATTTCACGTGAGACTGGCTGGTAACTACTGCCACGACATTATCATCGCTACAAACATGCAGGCACCTGTCGGCCTATGGTGTTACGATGACGTCACACGGTTGACTAAGAAGCACTTGTTGATGACTCTGATATTTGTTAAATATTTTTAATGAATAGCCTACACTACTGATAAAAACGTCTAGATAGCATATCAGATCAGGAAAACTCTGCATAATAATTTCCTTGAAGCCTTAACAATAACTGTAGAATGTTCCCGTAGAACATTCTGTAGAACATTCGTGAATCAGCCAGAAAAAAAACTCACCCACTGCGGTAGGTTGGTTAAAAAAAAAACCTACGTTCTGAAAGGTTAATCATCCACTCCTTCACTCAATCATACACTCATTCACTCAATCATACACTCATTCACCCAATCATACACTCATCCACTCAATCATCCACTCCTTCACTCAATCATCCACTCATTCACGTATCCACTCAATCATCCACTCCTTCACTCAATCACTCACTCATTCACTCAATCATACACTCATTCACTCATCCACTCAATCATCCACTCCTTCACTCAATCATACACTCATTCACTCAATCATCCACTCCTTCACTCAATCATACACTCATTCACCCACTGCGGGCTACTTCATTGACGACACCACTAAGGAAATGAACTGCTGATGTCATCACCAATCCATAGATATATAGGCCTTTGTAGATATCTATGCAATAAGACGATTTGTATCCTGGTATAGAAACACTGGTGATTGGCAAAAACTGCTATTTATAATACAAAACAAAATTGAAAGCTAGGGTAAATGACCCAAAATTGTGGGTTAAATGTGTATATGACACAAGACATTACTTCCAAATTGATTTATAAATGCCCAAATCATTTGCATAGGTAAGTCTGTCTGGTGTCAAAGAGTGGTGATCACGGGCGGATTTAGAGGCGGAGCCAGGGGGGCAGAGGCCCCTCCTCTAATTTGATTGGCCCCTGATTGGCCCCTGTTCTGCCAATCACCTGGCGAGAAAACCAAGCGGAGAATTAAATGATCACTGCTGCAGTTCCACCCCTAAACTGTTGGTGGCAGTACGCCGGTTGCGTCAATACAAGTGAATAGAAGAAGAAGCTTTCTGTTCTGAATCTCAAATGGTGCACTTCATCAGACATATCGTAGTAGACAGGTGAATGGCGAGGTAAGAGAAACAAAATTAAGGTGCATGGTATTTTGAAAGAGGTCGATCATCACCAATAGGCTAATATCATTTGATATGGGCTTGCATTTTCATTAAGCAGGAAAAATGAACCTTAGACATGCAGGGATAGCCTGCTACTGGTGTGTCAACTCGCAAGCGCTAGTTAAAAAGAACAATGCTGCTAATTCTAAATGGTTTAGCAAGTAGTCTATGCGATCTCCAAATCACATTTCTCATTCCTAGCTGGATGAATTTCAAACTTATGTGTATCTATGAATTGCAGTGCATTGCCTAGGCTATTTATTTGTGAATACAGTAGGTCCTGTGATTTAATGTTTGCATATAGGCTACACAGCAGGTTAGATTTAAAAGCCAGCGTTAACATGATGGTGACGTAGCCTATCGGCTAGCCTTTAAGAAAAAGCTGACCACCCTCACAGATTTAGTTGCTTTTCTGGAACCCTTCAAAGAGGTGTTCCATGAGCTTTTCAGACTGGGGAAGATTGCTGTTGTAACACCTGTAAGTAGTGCTTCTTGTGAAAGAAGTTTTTCAGTGCTAGCACTTATAAAGAACCATTTAAGGACAACCATGGGTGATGCTCGTCTGAGTCACTTGGGTGTGCTAAGCGTTGAGTCTCGACGGGCCAAGTCATTGGACTTGAATGAATTTGTCAGGCGTTTTAGCGCAAAGCATGGCAATCGGAGAATTCTTCTTTTCTGAAGAGAGAGAGAGAGAGAGAGAGAGAGAGGTGTATACATGGTTTTTGCCACCTTGTTAGGACTAGCGACTTGTGAAAGAAATGTTCTTTAATCATTTTATCATAATGTGTTTTAAGGTTTTAACTGGATTATCCATCTGGTTCTGTGATCTGTTTCTGTGTTCTGTTTCTGTGTTTAGAGTAGTATTTTTACAAGGGACAGAAACTCAGCAAAGAATGTGAAACCTAATTACCTCAACAGAAAGTTCACGACCTGATAAGAAAGGGGGTCGTTCATGTTACCTGAGAATAGCTCTGTTGAGTTAGTTATTTATAGCTGCGACTCCTAGGCTGAGAAACTGAAATTGATGTCATGTAATGTTTACGTAAGACTGAGATAGTGATTGATGATGCCATGTTCTGTGAATTTTACTGACTGTTGGTTTTCAATCAAGCAAGCTACTCAGAGGTTGAGTGAGGGGGTTTTCTTATCTTTGGAGAAGAGAGTCCAGATGGCAACATGTGAGAGACCTGGGAGTGGTCAATGTACAACTGATTTCTCTAATAAAAGATCTATGTAACCGGCTGAGAGTCAGAGGTGATGCGAGCGGCGTCAAGTTCCTCTCCGCTCTAGGCCGGAGCGTAATAGATCTGTTAAAAACTTTACTTCTGGTTTGTTGGTGTCATTTTATTCTAAGTAATTCTAACAAGGATTATTAGGATAGGATTTTTTCCTGACACGACTATAAACAAAGCTTAGAAGGAAAAGCTGTTGTGTGTGTGTGTGTGTGTGTGTGTGTGTGTGTGTGAGAGAGAGAGAGAGAGCGAGAGAGAGAGAGAATGTTGTTGTATATAGGCCTACAGTTAAAAGCTGTTGCTATCTTTTATGTTTTGTGTGTTTTATGTGCCCTTTATGCACACTGAATTAAAACACAATTACTGATTCATGATTTTTTTATTTCAGTTTCAAAAGGGATACTGAGTTATTCATTGTTGCTTTTGGATAGTTGACTAGAAGTAGATGTTCTTTACTGTCAGTATGTGTGTATTGCCTTGTCGCAAATTGATGTTTATTTAAGCAGCGTCATCACTGGATATCAGATGGTGATGACACTGTTGGCCCCTGAAGGTTACATTTGGCCCCATTGTGGCCCCTGCTTCAGAAAAATCCTAGAACCGCCACTGGTGGTGATTGACATCAAACGTGTATCCTTGTTTATATGTAGTTTCTTGGCTGGCTCATTCACCAACAGAGGTCACACAAGAGTCATGAGACTTGGGCACTTTCACATATGTTTATTTATTTATGTATTTACCGCTTTCATACACACACCAGATATTATATTCATGTTAGTTCATAATATACAGAGTAATTCTAATGACTAGACAAGGATTGAAGTGAGATAAAGAGGTAAAGACTCTCTATAATTTGCTCCGGTAGGCTTAGATCCCACCTGTTGAATGAGTTCCTGTGTGTTAGGACTGGCCAGACAGGAACAAATCCCCCCTAATCAGCCAGGGCCTTCAGAGAGCCATTTTATGCTGCCATACAAATTACCACCGAATTGCTTCTGGGATCCTCTGGCTTGGCCTTCATTGCATCTCTTATTAGACAATCCTTTGGTACAGCATGTACTCATCAGTGAATTCAGCAGGCGGAGCAGGACAAGTCATTTATGAACTATCTGGATTCATGGCACATTTTAGAATTGTCTTGTGCAGCAATCACATTCTATGCAGCATAGTGAGTGTGTTTGTGTCCGGTGTCCGTGCGTGTGCGTGTGCGTGTGCGTGTGCGTGTGCGTGTGCGCGTGCGCGTGTGTGTGTGTGCATATTTGTCTACATCTGTTAGTGTGCATGTGTCCATGCGTTGCAAATATGTGTGTGTGCTCTGGTTGTATAGAAAAACTGCAATCAGGTCAAATCAAATAGAGGGTGATCGTCATTGCATTAAGCCATTAATAGAGGGGAGCCACTATGCTGCAGATGACACTGTTAGAAAGCTATCTCTCTGATGATGTTGGACCCATTTGAGACGTCCCCTGGGTAGCGGGTCCAAGCATAATGTTCAGACGCGCTCTGATGTGGCAGGATCAAAAATCAATAATTTATTCCGAGGCCAAATGAGACAATCACAGGGACACTGCAGCCTATCTGACATGCATAAAATGTGTTATTGCCAATTTGGCTCAAATAGTTTCGTTAATTTGGCCAGCCCGGTGATACATTAAAAAAGAATGGACCTTAATTCTCAAGTCTCTGAATGTCGCCTGCTGGCCAGGGGAGGACAGTGGTTAATTGGCACACGCTCGGGAATCCGCTGCCCTTAGTCAAGTTAGTAATCATCACTTTGCTTCATAATGAGCAGATGAGCAGGACGATGGAGAGATATACCTTGGGCAGCATGTGTGGTGGCTTGACATGTATTCAACTCATCCAATTTTCTCTAATTTTTCTCTTGCATCTCCAACATTCCCAGAAGATGGTTGTTCACAACAGTGCCAACAATTTAGTGATGGGAGGTTGCAGTGAGTGGGACCATTTCAGGATGTGGTGTAAAATTTTTATGACCGCCGCGCGACAGCATATAGGTTTAGTCGGAGGTTTTTTTCTGGTAATTTAATTTATTTATTTTTTTTCTGTTTGCCGATTTTCTGTCAACGATTTCCGGGACAATGAAACACCGGGGTGCACGGAATTTGGTGGGCATGTAGCCATACTAGATTAGCGTGGAACCACTGATTTTCGTTTTGATCCGTTGCACCCCCGTCGGACTGGACCCCTTTTAAAGAGGGTGGGGCGATTCAGTTTTCTGTGAATAAGTCGAAAACCGTAGGGCTTAGGAGGACAACATTTTTTTTGTATGTTGGTCTTAAGAGGCCACGTCAACCATTCCACTACCACTTATTTCATGTATAGCGCCACCTAGTTACAAATGAAGAAGCAAAAATGGAGTGTTGTAAAACATTTTAATTGTAGGTTGACAAGGTCAGCACTGCACGAAATTGGAGGTGTGGAATCATTATGACACCTTCTGACTGCACGTTAAGTTTCGTGGAATTCCGTTCACGGGGGGGCATGCAATACATTGATTTATATGATTATACACCAACTGGCCTGTAGGTGGCGCGACACAGTTTTCTTCGAATATCCCGAGAACCGTAGGGCCTTGGAGGGCCAAATTGTTCTTGTATGTTTGTGTCAAGGGGCCATGTTAACCCATACCATAACCAGTCATTACATGTATAGCGCCACCTAGTTAAAAATTAAAAACGCAAAAATGAGGTGTTTTAATCGAATATATGTCAAAGTGCTCGAAAAATTACCAAATTTGCCAGGGACATCAAGCCTGTAACCGTCCATCTTTGGTAGAGTTTTTGTCCATGGATGGAGCAAAATGGCTCTGTAGTGCCCCCTAGAACATTGCAAAAAACCCTGCGCGTTGGGGTTATTTTGGCGTAGCTTGACGGAATTCGGTACACGTCTTCATCATGCTTGGACGCACCAAAAAGTCTCTCGACGCCATGGTGGCAGGTCCGCAGGAAGGCGGCCATTTTGAGTGGAAGATGCGTTTTGACGGCGTTTGCACACCTCGCATCTGATCGAACTCCTCCGACAGCTTTAATGGTAACGCCTTGAAATGTGGTCCGGCTACTCTTCAGCCATGGGCGACTAAAAGTTATATTGGATTTTCTCATTAGTCAGAAGGTGTG
This sequence comes from Sprattus sprattus, assembly GCF_963457725.1. Lineage (NCBI taxonomy): Eukaryota > Metazoa > Chordata > Actinopteri > Clupeiformes > Clupeidae > Sprattus > Sprattus sprattus. The sequence goes on along the minus strand of NC_137921.1, from coordinate 32,109,171 downwards.
GGCGTGGCAGACCCTCAAACTTTGCCAACTTGTTAGTACTTGCCACAAAACACAAAGTCTCTTATAACTGTTGCGTACATTGTTTGATCCAGAGACAATGTCTTAGGGTGGACGCTGGATCCGGCCCGAACGCGTACATATGCCTGACTGATATCACCTATAGCGCCACCTGTTGGTGGTTGGAAACTTCACTTTGTTTCCACACCTCGCATGTGTTTGAGCTCCTCCTACAGATTTAATGGTAATTCCGTCAAATGTGGTCAGGTTACTCTTCAGCAATGGGGAATTAAAAGTTATGAGAGTCTTTTACAAAGTTTGAAGGGTGTGGGCGTGGCAGGCCCTCAAACTATGCACTCTTCACAACTCCAGTCACTTATAACTATATTGTCGAAAGTGCACGAAATTGGTGAATCATTATGATACCCTCTGAATGCATGCCAAGTTTCGTGCAATTTTGTCCATGGGGGGCCATACAATAATTTTTTTTTTATGTGACTGTACACCAACTGGCCTGTAGGTGGGCTGACACAGTTTTCTACGAATATCCCAAGAACTGTAGGGCTTAGGAGGGCCACATGTTTTTTGTATGTTTGTCTAAAGGGGCCATGTCAACCCATCCCATAACCACTCATTTTATGTATAGCGCCACCTACTTAAAAATGAAAAAGCAAACATGAGGTGATGTAATTGCAGGTATCTCTGGCTGACATGGTCAAAACTGCACCATAATGCATGGTCAAAACTGCAACAGATACACACACATACACAGTAGGCATTCGTATGCACACATACACACAGTAGACATATGCATGCATGCACAAATAATTCCTTTAATACATAAAAATGAAACATAAACCAATTTACACACACAAAACACATAAACACACTGACAACCATGACTCATTCTGTGCCAAAAGCTACTGAACAGTTTGGCGGTCACATCCCTGTTGTCCAGGGGCGGAGTGGGACACAAAAATCCACCGGGACAATTCTGACTGCACCGGCCCACCACCGGCCCATAACGTGCCCACAACGTGCCCACAACTGGCCCAACCCGCATCCCCTCCACCTCCCATATATCAACTACAGAAACAAACGGGCGGCTTTTGATCATTATTGTTAGATTTATAGTTGATGTGTGGGTGACAGACATGACAGTGACAGTGTATTTGTATATACTTATGGAAATACGGAACAAATCGCGTCCCTTATTGGCTCAAATGTTATGCTAATTCGCAACAATGTGTCATGTCAACTCACTCGCACCTAGTTGACGGCTGGTTGAATAAATCCGTAATTCTTGTACATTTTGATGCACTTTCCTCCAGCATCCGCCTCTTTTTCAGTCTGGCCTTTTTGCCCCCTCCTTTCTCCTTTCTCTTATGTCCCTCCATCAGGCCCGCTTCACCTGCTATCTCTCCCTGATAGCCGCTAATTTATCTCCCTAGGTTCACTTGATAAAGGCAGAACGATACGCATTTCCCATGATGCTTTGCACCGACTATTCTACATTCAACAAAAAAAAAAACGAATTAAATCGCTGGCCAATTTATATTTGTGGTCATGAAAGTAATGGAGCGTCTGAATAAAAAGAATTACATCAATATAGGAGGCTAAACAAAAATCAGAAGGTTGGATTGATGGGAGTGAGTTTGACACACACCATAGGTGTGATGTACAGAGACAAATAGTGCTATAAATAGTGGTTGTACTACTTAATTTTGTAACTCTCTGAGAATTTAGAGATTTTCCCGGGACCAGGATTTGACGTATATTCAAATGGGCCGCTCATGAATTTGATGCGACGGCTGCGAAGGCCGGCCTGCAGGCTGGTTCTCGAGAGATTATAGGCCTACCGGCCGACCGGGAAAAATCCCGGTGCTCCCGATGGCCACTCCGCCCCTGCTGTTGTCTTAAGAGTACATTTAAACTTTAAAAATCACACTCATTCTCTGTTTAACATCATATGAGGTCTTTGTTAGGTCATCCTTGATAGGTTTAATGTTGATGTGAAAAAATAGCGACAAACCATCACATTACCATCAGTGACCTTCCTGCTCTCACCAACCATCAAGACATCTTCCAAAATGGTCTTAGGGAAACTCTTCATCGTTTTGCGGATGGTTCCACAATATTATGTACCACATTGTAGTAAATTGTTAGCCAGGGGTAAGGAAGAAAAAAAATTATTGGCATAAACATGGTAGTTGCATCCCAGGTAGCCCCTCATGAGTCCCATGACAACTCTGTGGGCTAGTCCCCTCCCATTGGCCTCATCACCATCCTTCCCTGTGTAGACATGGAATGCCAAACAGTACCCTGTGGAGGAATCACAGAGGCACCATATTTTGATGCCCCATTTGACTGGCTTTTTTGGCATGTACTGTTTCCAGCACAGCCGTCCATCATATTTGATCATGGCCTCGTCAACCGAAAGTGATGTCCAGGGGATTAGAATTTTGGGGAAATTTTGCTGGAGAATTTGGATAAAAGGCCTGATTTTGTGTCATTTATCGTCATGGTCAATTTCTGATGCAGCTCTACATTGCATGAAGCAACAAAGTTGTTCGAATCTGTTCCTAGACATTCTATTGGCTATGTAGGCAACCCGCAGACATTCATCAGTGCTCCATCAGAACCATCAGAATGTTGATTCCCACAAAGGCTTTCATTTCTTCTTGAAAAGTGTCATACCAGGTAGGAGGGGTGTTGTTTACGGCAGCAAAGGTGTTAGTATTTGCTACCATGTCCCCAAAAAAAGCCACACCTAGCAGCTGCAGAAGCAGCTCAAGCACTCCTGTGACGCTTGTTGTAGGACCAGGTTGGGTGTCACAGGGCTTAATGGTGGGAGCTGTCACCATTGCCGTCCATTCAGAGTCCAGTGGACCAGCTCCTCTCTCTCTGCCTCCTCCTCTCCCTCTGCCTTCTCCTCTCACTCTGCCTCCTCCTCTTCTTCCTCCTCTCCCTCTGCCTACTGGTCTTCCACGGTCTTCTCTCCCTCTCAGAGACAACACTGGCTGCTCTTCACATTCCTCTCCTTCATCTCCATCTTCCTCATTCTCCTCACTCAATTGAGCATCACTGCTGCTCCCACACACCAAATCCTAAAACAAAAAAGCACTAACAGGGAAAGGGCTTTCCATTTCGCTTTCTTTGTAGAAAGCAATCATTTTGCGAGAAGAGGTCAGGTCTTCCTAAACAAGCAGGCCTCTCCAATGTAATTCCTCCACTCAACATGCCTGTTGCTACTTCCACTTACTATATCAATGGTTTCTCTCTAAACAGTGATATCTGGCTTGTTATATGTTTTATCCATAAGGAGGGGGCAACTAAACTCGAAGACTCTCAGAAAATATCTAAAGTGTAGCTCACTAAACTAGAAATATATTGAAATGCCATGAGATGTAGGCCTACCACTAACCATTTCACATTTACAGACATAAACCTATAGTCTAGACATGACACAAAACATCTTCCAAAGAATGTATTATCTCAGCTGCATTATTCAGTAGCACAAAGTAGCCTATTACATTCATATTTACTTCATGTAACCCTGCCATAGCGATACAACACCTTTTTGACAGCCTATATAGCTTAATTGCAAAATTAAATATCTATCTATAAATCCAGGAATCTCTGTGTGTGGGTGTGTGTGTGTCAGTGTCAGTCTGTCTAGGGCGTATCTCCCTGACGGTAGATACGCTAGTTATGATATTTCGCAAGTAGCTTACGCATGTCATGAACCTGTGCATCCTTGATTTTGAAGATTTTTGAATTTATAGTTCGCGAGATATTTGTATTTTACCGTTTGCCGTAGCCTACGGTGCAAACCCATGTCACCGTTGTAGCGGTGTAGTACTCCACTCTTGCGTTGTGATTTTGATTGGCACCCAGCCTTTTATTCACACAGTCTGACAGGTTTAATGAACACAGAGCAAAGGCGATCACACACAGTATCTTCCGAATGACAGCCTCTCCCAGCCAGGGTAAATGCAGACTGAGGTTTATAATATTGCAATAATGAGAAAACAAAGTCTACACACGAATTACAACAGATACATCGGGACACATCTGAAAACCTCTCATTGCGTCAGTAGATGCATGAACGCATGGTCACTGGTCTAGGCTTACCATCAACATTGAATAGAAAGCTAACTCTTATACAAATACATCTCTCTACAATATACTACTTAACATGGTAATGAGAGTTGGTTACATGCGAGGCCCATACGCATCAACTTTGAAACTTAATATAAAGAAGCTTAAAAATAAACGAAACGAAATCAATCACTGTCTTTAGATTATAAAGAAGCTTAAAAATAAACGAATAGATCAAATCAATCACTGTTTTAAGATTACCTGAGCAAAAGTCTGTATCTGTTCACCATTATTTGGATACATTATTAACGGGGGATCATTTTCCTTAATTCAAGTTGTTAAGTAAACCTATGAAGTAATTCATGAATTTAGTTGTGTGGATATAGTGAGGTAATGCTTGTATTCCTACTGCAGTAACGTGAGCTATCCTAGCTGTGCGGGGCTATGCAAACGTTGCTTATACTGAAAGAATGGTTAACTTGTGGCCGATAGCGTGAGTTAACATTAACCCGTGTCCTGGGAGTAATGATTCATGAGAGACCTTGAATCATTAGGTTAACTGAAAAACGTTTGAGGATGTACCTGGACACAGCGTAGCTGTTGTAGTGTGCTCAGTTTTCGAAAACTAGACTGAAACTAAGAAGGATAACTATGACTAAATGTGACTAAAATAGCTGCCAAAATGAACACTGAGATAGGGGACCCCTTAATCTGCAATTCATGGTTGCTAGCTCTAATCAGATGTACTAACTAGGCTTATAAGAGAAGACTAACTTTTTATGCCATCGAACACCAATAACTACAACTTATTTGACAGACTACAAACCAATGTGATACACGTGCTCTCTAGCTATACAGTAAAAGTGTTGCTTACGTTAGATACTAGACCTACAGTCTAACTCTAACTGCATTAAGTCTAACATATAGGCCTATCTTACAATAAACTTTAAGTAAAGCTGGCTATGTAACCACATTCATTCCAATATTGTTGCAGAGATGTTTCCTTTTACCAAGATAACAATTTCAACAATTCACTTAGCTCAGTAAGTCAGTATAACTCTGGAACTATTATGACCAAATGTAACACACTAGACCCTTTCACAATAAACAAGCAAACAAACAAACAAAAACAGAACAACAAAGATACCCTCATATGTCTAAACGTCAGTGGAGCCAAAATATAATGGTTGAGCTTGGTTGCTTGCTAAAATATATTGGAAGAAGGCCCCACTACACTGATTGAGTAGATGTAAATACATGTTAACTTATAGGCACTTGTTCTCTCTGTCATGGCCGCAACAGAGCAAGCACACTCTCGCAGTTCGTTCACGAAACGCATTCTAGTTTTCTTTTGCAATGTAGTTTGTTAAAACAGGTCACATACATTTGTTAAGAAAAGTTGAATTGACCCAAACACAATATGTTGTTTTCTGGATTGTACTATCTATTTAATGACATGGTCCCTTAAGACAAACATGCAAAAAACATGTGGCCCTCCTAAGCCCTACAGTTCTCGGGATATTCGAAGAAAACTGTGTCAGCCCACCTACAGGCCAGTTGGTGTACAGTCACATAAAAAAATAATTATTGTATGGCCCCCCCATGGACAGAATTGCACGAAACTTGGCATGCATTCAGAGGGTCTCATAATGATCCACCACTTTCAATTCCGTGCAATTCCGACAATATATGCATAAGTTATAAGTGACTGGAGTTGTATAGAGTGCATAGTTTGAGGGTCTGCCACGCCCAGACCCTTCAAACTTTGTAAAAGATTCTCATAACTTTTAATTCCCCATTGCTGAAGAGTAACCTGACCACGTTTGAAAGCATTACCATTAAATCTGTAGGAGGAGTTCAATCACATGCGAGGTGTGGAAACAAAGTGAAGTTTCCAACCATCAACAGGTGGCGCTAAAGTTGATATCAGTCAGGCATATGTACGCTTTCGGGCCGGATCCAGCATCCACTCTAAGACATTTTCTCTGGATCAAACAATGTACGCAAGAGTTATAAGAGACTTTGTGTTTTGTGGCAAGCACTGGCAAGTTGGTAAAGTTTGAGGGTCTGCCACGCCCACACCTTCCGACTAATGACAAAATCTTATATAACTTTTAGTCGCCCATGGCTGAAGAGTAACCTGACCACATTTCAAGGCGTTCCCATTAAATCTGTCGGAGGAGTTAGATCAGATGCGAGGTGTGCAAACGCCGTCGCGCTATAATACATGTAATGACTGGTTATGGTATGGGTTGACATGGCCCCTTAACACAAACATACAAGAACAAAACGGCCCTCCTAGGCCCTACGGTTCTCGGGATATTCGAAGAAAACTGTGTCGCGCCACCTACAGGCCAGTTGGTGTATAACTATAAAAATCAATTTATTGCATGCCCCCCCGTGAACGGAATTCCACGAAACTTAACGTGCAATCAGAAGGTGTCATAATGATCCCACACCTTCGATTTTGTGCAGTTCTGACCTTGTCAACTTACAATTAACATTTGTGACCAGGCATGGCTAAACCAGCCACAAGTCTCCCCAGAGACATTTTGAGTTATTCAAATATTCTGAAAGTGTAGATTTAAAGCTATCCAATGATGTCTCATACACAGATCTGATAATATTTGTATAAGTTGTGATCATTTGAATGTATACCCCTCAGAAAAGCCTTTGCTGAGAAAAAGGACCTCTAATTTTTCCAAATTGCCACCTCTACTTGGACAAAGGGAAGGCAGTTGTGCTCATTTGCATCTCAGTGAGATTAGCCCTCCTCTACAGATGTAACACTGATATCTGGTATCTGTAGCCCTTCCCCCTATAGGTGTCACTGAAGAATTTTAGTGGTGTTAATTATGTAGTGTTATTTTCATTAGGACTTGAATCAGAATTAGAAGGTACTAAAATGGAAATGCTTTTATTACAAAAGACATTGAATAGCATGCATTAATACACAGGATAAAATGTTACAATCCCATAATCCAAGGTATAAACCAGTACTGCAAAATGGAAGTCAATATGAATCCAATACACTAGACAATAAGAATAAAGATACAATTACAAAGATTTTGTGTTTGGTAATATCAGTCAGGTTGTTTTTGCCAATTCTGAAAAGGGAAACAAATAAGTTTCACATCATGGGTCATGCTAACAGGCACCGTCACCTGACTGTATGTAGCTTTCTTATTAAGCATATGCCATAACCCCCCCCCCCCCCCCCCCCCACATGAGATATATATGTCAAGTGTTGAGTGTCTCATGTGAAGCATTTGTTTTTGTTTGTAATAAATAATCGAATGTGATGATGAAGTACGGTACGCAGTGTCTTAATTGAAGCTCAACTCAATTATTACAGCTAGCTTGCCGCTAACACTAACTGAAAACACATGGGAAGTTGGAACACATAGTGGCTAGGTAGCTAGCTGCTAATAAGTAACATAAGTAACACATCAGCAGTAAAGAATCAAGTGTACTGATATTAAATGTACTACTAACATGCCATTCTCAAATTAAAGCCAGTGACATGATGGTCAACGATTAACGAATTAACGATGGATACCGACAGTTAGCATACCTATCAAGGTAGCATTACCATTGGATTTGAATGGCAGTTATGCTAACTCTGGCTATCCAGACAAAGGAGCCTTGTTTCTGGACACGTTTCAGTTGACGAGCAGGGGCAATACAGTCATCTGGAAAGTTTAAAATGATACTAAACGAAGGGAAATCTACTGTATGGAGATATTTCTGCTAAGTAGACAATGCAGATTGTAATTAGGCTGGTGGATATGTCCCATGTAAGAAGTGTGAAGTTTTTATGAAATATGATTGATGCAACTCTCGTTCTCCACAACAACGTGGATAAACCTCGCTGGTTGGATGTAGAAAGTTTTCAGAACGAACATCTGCGTGCAAAAAGATCTTCAATGGTAAGACTTGACTGTTGAGCCTCTGTTGGTGTCTCATAAAATGTGAGTTTAATTAAAGCTTAACGTGTGTAATGTGTAGCTATTTCATTCCGTTTGTTAACCTTTCCTGCTGTCTGTCTCTGAACGTAGAGATTGCAGGGGAGTAAAATGCTCCTCTGCCGAAGTAGATTACATGTTTTTAACTTCGGGGTTAATAATTCCCTTTCCTTTTTGTCTGCTGATGGCTTTTTGGTGGATGTAGTCATCTCCGAAGTAACTACTGAACGTCTGTTTGCCTCAAGATGTCCAATGATTTGCATGTCCTGCCACTCTCTCTCGGCTGCTAGAGAATCACTCCGTAACTTGTACATAAGCTCTGGAGAAAGTTTGTTGCTACACAAATGTCTCCCAAGGAGAGAGTTCTCCTTTCTTATTGCGTTGCATTTGCAGTCAAAGTTACCGTAGAGATAGCGTCTGATATATCACGCTCCAGCTCCTCTGCTGCGAGGCCGAAAGATTCTTCCTCGTCGGCTAAGGTCAGCTGGAGACTATGGATGTTCTCCAGTTTGATGAAATCGCGTTCATCATCTGTGCACTCATCTTAAGATTCAGAAGTCAGATTGCCATCTGGATAAGAGTAGAGGAGTATGATGCTGTATAAGTAGCCATGTGTATCGCTTGTAACGTGCAGCTGATTGGTAAAAAAAAATACCAAACGCGATCCAGCAGTTCATATGGAAATTAGGTAACACCCCCCCCCCCCCAAGTGCCACGAGAGTGAAGGAGAATTTAACCAAACTGTACCAACTTCAATGACAAAATGTATACTTTTAAGGTAACCAATACTGTTATCTGAAACATGGATTGGCTTCTTCATGACTTCAACTTGCACATTCTGCAAAAAAACTCCAAAGTGTTTTTTCCAGCAGGGCAATGCTCCATGCCACACAGCCAGGCCAGTAAAGGTGTGGATGGAGTATCACCTGATCAGGACCCTGTCATGGCCAGCCCAATTTCGAGACCTGAATCCCATAAAAAAAACTCTGAAATGTGATCAAGAGGAAGATGGATGGTCACAAGCCATGAAAAGAAGCCGAGCTGCTTGAATTCTTTTGCCAGGAGTAGCATAAAGTCACCCAACGGCAATGTGTAAGACTGGTGGAGAGCATGCCAAGACACATGAAAGTTGTGATTTTAAATCAAGGTTATTCCACCAAATATTGATTTCTGAACTCTTCCTAAGTTAAAGCATTAGTATTGTGTAGTTTAAAAATGAATATGAGCTTGTTTTCTTTGCATTATTCGAGATCTGAAGACACTGCATCTTTTTTGCTATTTTGACCAATTGTCATTTTTCTGAAAATAAATGATCTAAATGACAATATTTTTATTTGAAATTTGGTAGGAATGTTGCCAGTAGGTTATAGAATAAAACAAAAATGTACATTTTACTTTAACACATACCAATAAATAGTAAAACCAGAGAAACTGATAATTTTGAAGTGGTCTCTTAATTTTTTCCGCGGCTGTATATATTGGTTCAGGTTCGCTCAATCACTGAACCTGATTCAATGTGTGCCCTGCTATATTGTTGTTCTGCCCGCCATCACCTACAGTGAGATGTTTAAAAGAACACGATTATAAAGAATATGCTATTGGTGGCATTAATGCATAAACTGTCTATTATAACAATATAGATGTGTACATGGCGAGATTAATCATTTCTACAAGGGACATGGGTTCACTACAATATATACAGTATGGACGTGGGTGCAATCAATGGTTCCCATTACGTTCGGAAAGTTTGCGATTTCAAAAAAAGTCCTGTTTGATGTCTCTAATTTCAGCTATGGCAGTGGGGAAATGTATTGACCAGTGCGCCGTAGCAATGCGTCGAGCACCTGGGTGAATATTTGGCTGAATGAAGGCTGAGATATACCATCTGCAGATGCTATAACTGGTTGAAATTATCCGGAGGCCAATATTTGCAAATTAGTTTTAACAACTGATGGAATGGAATGTGATCGCCGGGTGGAGGATTCCATGTCTCTCTGATCTGGTCCAGTAATTGAAGTATTGCGTGGCTGGTTAACCTGTACCGTCTAATGATTTGTGGTTGGCTAAAAAATATTTCTGTGCGCTGTCTCTGTCTTCTTTCTTCGCCTTGCTCTTATAACTGCTGCCATATCAACGTTTCAGACTCAATGGAAATGCGCTTCCTGGTTAAGACGTGCTTTTATGAGGCCGAGAATTAGCCCGCAAATCAGGGACGTGCGCTCGCCAGGCAGTTTAGTAAATACCACGCAATACATCATTAGGCGCACTCCTCCCATTAAATAGCGCTTTATGTCCACGTTACCACCCACGTTTCGTGCCATCCCACCTGTTGACACACCCCCAAAGCGTTAATATGCGACTCTACTCAAATGCGCCCCCTTAGTAAATACCGTTTTATGTTTACGACCGCTATTTTACGCCAGAAATGGGCACAATCCTGTTAGTAAATCAGGCCCTAAATGTCCACTTCTAAATTATCTAGCAGAGAACCATGTAGTAGTGACCATGTAACTATTTGAACTTCCTCTCACTGGGATATGCAAACAATTGTCTTTTTTATGTCAAGTGCCTTTGACATATCAGACAAACAATGCTCTCTACTAAGGATGAGAGTGAGAGCTAGTACTTACTGTATGCTGTACCGCTAGAATCCAAATAGACTTCTTCACCATCATTACTTCAACTGTGCCTGATCTTAAATGATCTGAAATTATCTGGCGGTTATGGAACATTATCTTTCATGAGAGACCGATGCCATCAGCAACTCTCAAGTATTAATTATAAATCCATTAAAAGACCAAATTCATCAGAAATGTGGTCATTATAAAATGACATGCCATTATTTCTTTCTCATCATTTTGGATGGTACAAGAGATTTCTTGTCCATTTATGTATAGAGACAGGAGAAAAGTCAACTGTTTATGGCTCCTCATGATTCACAAAGAATTTTTATGAGCCTATGCTTTCATCATACAGAAATATTTCATGGAATATTATTTCAGTTACACTTCAAATTGATTAACTTAAATGATGTGCACTGGTTATCACATAAATAAAAGTATTAACTACGGCACTTCATTACTAAATGTTTGTTAATGCTGGAGTAAATGTTAATGGCAACTAATGGATTAAATAATGTTAGTTAGAGATCCTTCTTACAAATTGATTGCATTTTGGTACATGATTTCAAGCATCGCCAAAAGTATAACAATATACCGATGCTGAGACTGCACGCCACAAAAGCCTATATGAAGATTCCATCTCCCTGCAACAACAACAAAAGCAACAATGAACTATCACTCCCACATTCCAATCCTCAGGGAAATTGCACTTCACCAGGGTCATCAAGTGGGCATCCTCCTCTATCTTTGTTTGTTGAATTACACCCATGACACGTTTAGAGTGCTTGATAGTGGTGTGTGGCATCCCGGACCCACTTTTCTCTATACCCATGATGATTTAAGGCACACACCCCTAAGTAGTCTGTTATCCAACCACAACCTCTTAGCTACCTCTCTTGTTGCCCCTGATTACTTGCTTAATGCTTCTCAAAGCAAACAGCCATGACAGTGAAAGTCTAGTAGCAGCAGCGTTGTATGAATTTCGCTACAACACCTGTTTCTATCAGACTTAGGTAAGCCTGTCAGCCTTGTTCCCTTTACTCAGCCAATTTCAGTTTTTCTTTTTAAAGGCATCATAAATGATGTCATCATATGGAATTGTTCAGTGGCAGTTACCTACTCTCCATTTAGTGCAAACCCCATTGGGTCTTAAAGCGGTTGCTGGTTTGAACTCCTTTTCAAATATGAGCCAACAATTTCCAACCCTGTGAATTATTCCCTTTGTTCACACGGGGCAACAGCTGGCACCCCACTGCCCCTTTTTCAGGGGGTTGGCTCTCAAAGAGTTTCCAAGAGTAGTTTCCTTAGTTGTGCCAAACTAAGTCCACAGTCTATCACAATATGTCTCACCATGGCACTGCATGCTACCCTAAGGTTCTGGAATGTTATGAAAGCTTGTTAGGGGATCAACAATGAATGTGGTATGGCTAGCATCAAAGGCCTATGAATCTTAATCTTAGATTGGCCATATTTGTCTCTAGGTTAATACCTAAAATCCTTTATTGATATGAGGCACAACTTGCAAAGAGGGTTATGTTGGGTCAGGATTAGTAGTGACCACCTATGCAGGTGAGTCCTCTTGATATCTCCCTTTTAAGTGCCCCTTGCCATTCAGTGGACACAACTCCATCAATCTACACCATTGTAATTGGACAGTCAGGACTAGAGCCAATGCAGTGCAATAAACCAAAATAAAAATTGTTAAAACATTGCACCAGGATTTGGTTACAACATTGCATTAGGATTTGGTTTAAACATTGCACCAGGATTTGGTTAAAACATTGTATCAGGTTTTGTCAGTGTCTTATCAAATGTTGAAAATGTTTTCTCTCAACTGTTTATCTGAACAGTGCATGTTTGTCATATGGCTACCTTGATAAAAGCTGGATCCATTAACCCACTTTAATTTACAACGTGTATCAGGAAACTTTTTACAACTTGTCAGCAGAGGAAAAGAGAGGGCATTCAATTACCCATCTATTGATCCAAGATTGTATTCTATTCATGCTGTGCAAAATACATCATTCCAATGTACGAATCACTGTTCTAGTTGTGCTATCAGTTTTAGTCTGAGTTTGATTTTGTCTGAGCTTGTCTGAGCTTGATTTTCATTTTGATCTACTCAAGGACATAATTTAACAATTATCTTTGAAGAGGAGGTGAAAAAAGTGATTAGGGTCAGGTTTAATGTGATATAAACCTTAAAAGATAACTTTTTCATTTCAGTATGGTTTCACCCTGAATAACAAAACGGTCAGTCCTAAAAAAATCCGATATTTTATGTAACACTCTACGGTTGCTTACTATTTTATTAGATAATCAGCAACTCTTATATTTCTGAAACCCCAAACATTAAATGGAATAGTAATCATCAGGTACACTCGAGTATTGTAATGACAGTTTACCAAAACATTATTTACAGATCATGGCATTAGTTATAGCAAAGGAATAGACCTAGTTTGGCTCTAGAATACAAAGAATGTACACATACACTAAGACACATATCATACTTACAAGAATATGCCAATCATATGACACATATAACTTCCACTTTATCTTGATAGGCTTTTTTGGTCTTCTGGTGACAATGAGGAATACAAAAATGGTAAGAGAGAGCTAAGAGACTGTTATGTGACAGAAGGACACTGTTTTGAGGCTTGTAGGTTTCTAGAGTCATAGTGCTTGTGGAATATCTAACCAGACTGTCCGAGGAAGGTCTCACACCAGGGGCATCGCGACAGGGGAGGCTATGAGAGCAATGGCCTGGGGCCCCGACCTTAAAGGGGGCCCCTGAGGACAGCTGATTACGTTAGTCCACTGCAACGACAATTCTATGAGAACCCCCCTGAAATCTACGATTTTGCGCAGGACACTACATGTCCAGAAAATGCCTACAGGGGTTCCCAAAGCATTACCTTACAACACAGTGAAACACAACTACCTGTCATACTACTTGAAACAAAACCGCAGGCTAAATGGAAAAGGGGAAGAAGAAAAAACAAAACAGTGGCATGTGAGAATCCGATACATCGACTGAAGTAGGTAAGACAACAGTTTAAGTTGTCCTTGCAAATAAATGGGTTGTCAATTCTAACAACAACGAACTAACTTATAATGAGTGTGTGGCTTCTACGATTATTTCCTACACTGCCATCTGTTTTTAATAACCAGTTTTTAATTTCTAAATGGCAGATATTGTATGTTATATGGTTGATCAGGTCTAGCAGTGCACAAAGCTTTAGCATATTCTTGGATGATTTCATAAAGAACTTAAAAATAGGCCTGTTGTGCTGCCGGTGATCTCTCCAAACCCATAGAATTAAAATCAAATGTAACAGACCAAATATAACTTTGCTGTTTTCTATGAAGAGAAAATGTATAGGCCTACATATTTCTACAAATGAGCCTACTAAAGAAGGCAGGATCAGTTTATCCAAATATGAAGATGAACGTGACTTGCCTTTCAAAATATAATTTTACATTATTCTGTATAAAGTGTCCAAACAAACACATTTTAAGAATGGCAATTAATAATTCATTCTTTATTTATTCCTAGCAGGTCCTTCACTTTCCACCTCTTGCTCTGCTTATGATGTACAGTGGAATGCAAAATCCAATAGTCAAAATGTCTGTTACTGTGAATAGTTAAGTGAGTATAAGTTGAACTTTGTAACATTTAAAGTAAGAGTTGTACATTCCTTTTGATTTACACAATTTTAAGGAGCACCATGCAAAACGTTGGGCAACCCAAGAGATTTGTGCCCTCAGATAACTTTTAACAAGGTCTCAGACCTTAACTAGTTTGTAAGGGCTATGGCTTTTTCACAAGGATCATTAGGAAAGTTGCTCAGTTCCACAGAGTTCCCTCAGTTTGTAATGTAATTGAAAATTGGCAGTTAACAGGAAAGGTCAAGTTGAGGTCTGGAAGGCCAAGCAAACTTTCAGGGAGAACTGCTTGTAGGATTGCTAGTACAGATTTTAATGAACTCTTGGTCGATCATGCTTTTGACTTGTGTTGCACAGGGAACATTTCACTAGTAAGGGAAAGCATGTTTTCAATTAAATATCAGTAAATTCTGGAAGCAGAGATCACAGTCTCTGTTAAAAAAAGCTAACGATAACAAGAGAATTTGCTCCTACAACAGGATAATGATCCTAAATACACCTCAAAATCCACAATAGACTTCCTTAAGAGGCGCAATCTGGATATTTTGCCCCTGATTTGAACATCATCAAAAATCTGTGGGTAGACCTTCAAAAAGGCAGTACATGCAAGATGGCACAATAACCTCACAAAACTAGAAGCCTATTGCTGACCAGAATGTGCAAAAGAATTGAAAAGCGTTTACAAGCTGTGATACTTGCCAAAGGGGGTGTTATTAAGTACTGACTGCAGGGTGCCCAAACGTTTGCTTCGGGCATTTTTGCTATTTTTGTTATTTTGAAACTGTAAAAGATGGAAATAAAAATATATTCTTGCTTAAAATATTAAAGAAATATGTCGTCTTTAACTGTATGCCTTTTGGAAATCAGGTCATTGCCTTGCTCGTTGCCTGTCGATGAAAATAGGGCCCACATGAGGTTCATAGAAAGTGTATGCACATAGGCTTGAGAGATGAGTCATATAGGAAGCTCGTATGTATGCACCCAGTACACATCAAATATACATGCAGGAGCATGTCCAACCTATCAAACTATATCGCACATTTTGACTCGAGAGCCAAATTTGAAATCAACATACTGAGCACAAGTGTGCTTGGCCAAATGTATCCATGCATTGGGCCTGTGTATGCCAAACAACATTCACTTCACAGTCATAATAGCATTTGCACAATCCCACAGCCTAGGCACACTTTGTGAGAGCAAGCATGTACTGGCGTGTTCTAAGTAGGGATGGGTATCGTTTGGGTTTTTTCCGATACCGGTACATAACCGATACTTTTAAAACGATACCGGTGCCTAAACGGTGCCAGAAACGATACTTTTTTTTTTTTTTAAATTAAAGACATTAGGCTTATTTATTGCCAAGGCAAATAGTTTTCTTCACATTTAACAATATATTAACTGTTTAAGGTATACTATAAATAAAAATAAGTACAAAACACTTGGCTTCAAACCTTTTAACTTCAACTATGAACAATATATTAACTTATAACAACTGTTTACAGTATACTTAAATGAATATAAATAAATACATAACACACTCTGTACACACACTTCACACTTCAGTAATACTTTTGCAGAAATATGAGCATGTTTGCCTTCAGAGTAAAAAAAATATTAATTAGTTTGCATTTATTTAAACCCACTGGTTTCGTGAATGTGTACTGCCCCTTTAAGAGTTTAGCTTCAGAGCCTCTTGAGTTCTCTCCCCCATTTACACGCAATTTTGTTGTTGCATATGCTGCACGTCGCGTTGTTTGAATCTTTTTGTGCGAAATACAGCCACACTTTTGATCGTTTACCTTTCGACATTTTCTCCGTTATATTGATGGCTAGCTCTGTTTGTGCTTGCTCTGTGCAAGGCTGCCTGCTCTTCGCTGTCAGACTGTTGCAATGTTATTGTAGCGTCTGAGTGCTCTCTTAAGAACTCACATTGAGAAGGAATATCTTTGGATGAGACGGTAGCTCTCCGTTTAATAAAGCATATCCAACTTCTGCTTAGAACAACCACACTTATCTTGAAACCGAAACCACACGCAAGTCAACCCATTACCATGGCAACTACTCAACACAAATCTCGTTTCCACTAGTCCCATACGGAATGCAGCGTGAGCGACACAGGCGAGAGTCTACATTGGGAGATGGAGCAGTTTTATATGTGCCCCACGAAATCTGTTAGCAACACAAAAAAGTATACAGATCGTACTCAGAAAGATCTACGCCACTAACGTTTCATCTCGTTAGCTATCGCTAGTTTTGTTAAATTATAAAAATTTAAATAAAAAAAATAAATAAATAAATCTGCTCAGGCACCGAAAGGAAGCACCGAAATCTGCGTTGCATTTTGGTCCGGGTAGGTATCGGTTGTATGGAACCGGTCCCGTATTGGTACCGGTTCTCGGTACCCAACCCTAGTTCTAAGTGGTTTCTGTTAAAAAATCTATTGTTGGTTTGTCAAGCGCTGTCAGTGTCCAGCTGTGATTCCGACAGAATATTTTAGTACGTGAAAATAATTTCACACAAAATAATATTCTCCTCATTTTCACATTTTGCCTCATGTAGACAACAACGACGTAGATGGCGGCGCCCTGTGAGGCTGCGGCCAAGCCGGCTCCCGATAACAATGTGTGTTTTATGTTAAATGTACCGTCAAAATCATCTTCGAAAATCGCGTACAACAGGAGTACACTACTGGGACTTAGACTCAACAACAGCACAAAGGATATGTCTGGAGTTAACTTCGCCACGGATCGAGAAACTCTTCTCGGTCTAGGAATAATGTCCCAAGACAACGGACCCTCCGAGACAGCGGGCTCCCCCTCCCCCACCAGCCGAAACTGGAAGCAGCTGAAGCGACAGTGGAGACGGAGGATAAGACGAGGCTGCCGAGCCGGCATCACACACCGCTTGAAAAGAAACCCTCACAAAACAGCACTACCATCTATTCTCCTATCGAACGTCCGCTCGTTAGAAAACAAAATGGATTATCTCAAGCTGGATTTAACCACACAAAGAAACGTGAGAGAATGCAACGCCATCATCCTAACCTAATCCCAGCTATACAGACCTCTGTTGACGAGAAGCAAGCCAACTGTGAAACAGATCAGGGCCTGGCCAGAGGGCTCCACAGCAGCTCTACAGGACTGTTTTGAATGCACAGACTGGTCGGTTTTCAGGGAGGCGGCCACCACCAACCAGGACGTCAACCTCAACGAATACACAGACTCTGTAACTGGATACATAACAAAATGCATGGAAGATGTAACCGTCACCAAGGACATTATAGTGAGAGCAAATGAAAAACCCTGGTTCACCAGGGAGGTACGTGAGCTCCTGAGGGCACGCAATGTTGCTTTCAAGTCTGGGGACAAGGAGGCCCTCAAGTCTGCCAGGGCCAACTTGCAACGGGGCGTGAGAGCAGCCAAGCGTGCATATGGACAAAAAATAAACTCACACTTCACTGACATAAAGGACCCAAGACGCCTGTGGCAAGGCATCCAATCAGTCACAGACTACAAACCATCCCCCCCACCGTGTGAGGACAACACAGACTTCCTCAACTCACTCAACACCTTCTTCAGCCGGTTTGAAGAAAATAACACCACAACACCCACAAAAAACCCCGTAAACCCTGACAGCACAACACTTCAACTGGACCCAGCGGATGTGAGGACGACCCTACTCAAGGTGAACCCCAGGAAAGCTGCAGGTCCAGACAACATACCCGGGCGTGTGCTCAGAGACTGTGCAGACTCACTCACTGACGTCCTCACAGACATCTACAACACCTCTCTGAACCAAGCCATCATACCAGCAAGTTTCAAAGCTACCACCATCGTACCACTACCCAAGAAGTCACCGGCATCATCACTGAATGACTACAGACCCATAGCACTCACTCCTATCATGATGAAGTGCTTTGAGAGACTGGTAAAGGCCCACCTAACATCCACCCTCCCCACTACTCTGGATCCATATCAATTTGCCTACCGCCCCAAGCGCTCCACTGATGACGCCATAGCAACAGCACTCCACCTCTGCCTGGCTCATCTGGAGACCAAAAACAGTCACGCGCGAATGCTGTTCATTGACTTTAGCTCTGCGTTCAACACCGTCATCCCCCAACATCTGGTGGACAAGCTGAGTACAATAGGCCTCAGCACTTCACTGTGCAACTGGCTGCTGGACTTTCTTACAAACAGACCGCAGACAGTCAGAGTCGGAAACAACTCCTCAGCGACCACCATCATTAACACGGGGGTGCCGTAAGGATGTGTGCTATCTCCCCTGCTGTTCCCGCTGATGACCCACGACTGCTGTGCCAAATTTGAAACGAATCACTTCATAAAATTTGCAGATGACACAACAGTGGTGGGCCTCATCAAAGACAAAGATGACTCAGCATACAGAGAGGAGGTACAGCTACTCATCAACTGGTGTGAGAGGAACAATCTGCTTCTCAACGTCAACAAAACAAAATAAATTACCGTGGACTTCAGGAAGAAACAACCAACACACATCCCACTCATCATCAACGGCGCTGCAGTAGAGTCTGTGAAAAGCACAAAGTTCCTGGGAGTGCACATCACAAATAACCTCTCATGGACTACCAACACCACCGCGCTGGTCAAGAAGGCGCAGACACGACTCCACTTCCTGAGAAGGATGAGAAGAGCTGACCTCTCCACTTCTGCCCTCACCACCTTCTTCAGAGGTGCTATTGAGAGCATCCTGATCAGCAACGTCTCTGTCTGGCACGGCAGCTGTCTAGCTGCAGACAAGAAGGCACTGCAGAGGGTGGTGAGGACAGCAGAAAAGATCATCAGGTCACCCCTACCAGCCATTCAGGAACTGTACACTTCACACTATTCCAAGCGGGCACTGAACATCATCAAAGACACAACTCATCCAGCACACAGTCTGTTCTCCCTTCTACCATCAGGGAAGCGGTACCGCAACCTGCGGGCCCGCACAAGCAGACTGAGTAACAGCTTCTTTCCACAAGCCATCAGACTCATCAACACACTGAAGAAAACCACATGAACATTCCAAAGTCATTTCACCATGCCAGTGGCACTTTACTTTACTGTTGCACCTATTGACCACTGATTGTACTTCTGCTGCTATGTGTGTGCGTGTGTGTGTGAGAGAGATTATTGTCGATGTCTTATTTAAATGTTTTAAACTGCACATTGGAGACTGGTCAAACGCAATTTCAAACTTCTGTGCTAACCCTGTTACATAGATTTTTGACAATAAAGTACACTTGACTTGACTTGACTTGTCTTGAACATCTACATGTACCTTAAAAAGGCTGTGTCTTGATTTTTTCAGCACTGACAAATTAAAGTTTGGGATATTGAATTTTTTTTATTTTTTTTATTATGTTTCTGTTTTGGTGGGGAGATCACAATATTGAGAGAAAAAAAGTTTTCTTTTTTTTAAACTGGAACAAAAGTTTCCTTTGTGTGCTCTCCATGCATGCCTTAGTACATATGTGGCAGCCGCGGGATAGGCGGGTGTGACGGACCGAGCCTCGGTTGCTGTCGAAAATGTGTGGGTTTGGCCCGACAGTTCAGAGACAGAGTGAGGGTTCAGATTTAAGGTTTATTATGCTCCCAAATATTCTTGAGAACTGCTAGGCCTCTCAATAGGCAGAGGACAAAAAGCAGCAGTACCAAAACACTATTAACAAAACACGCTTAGCCTCTAAATGGGAAAGAGGACACAATGCAGCAGTACATAGATCAATTAAAATACCTGCTATGCCTAAATGGGGTAGAGGTCAAAAATAAGCACAGTCACAAAAAGGTCCACATACAAGACAAGACTAGCTGAACTAGACAGAACAATGAATACAGTATACACCTGGCGGCCAGCACCATTTTTACACACGGGGGGTAGACACAAACACTAAACAATACACAATGACACGACAGACCAGAGACATGAACATATAAGTCTTTCACAATTATAAACCAAATAATTCACTATGTAATAAATAATGTCTTGAAAGGATGTAAACCAAACCACCTTGTCCAGGTGGTCTGGCCCAGACCATTTTTAAGTTCCCCTCCTGCCAGTCTAGGCAATTGGCAATCTCCATGAGGTGGCTCCAATTGCAATCAGTGGTATGAGTGTTTGTGTGTGCGTGTGTGTGCAATCCATGTCTGTTGGGGTGCGCTAGTGGCTGGAGAGATGGGGAGAGGTGGGAGTTCATGTGCGGTCGCACCACGACCGTCACAGCGGGATAACGTCCTTCATGGTGTCCCGTTAGATGAAATTAGTGGACGAGGCGGAGGCGGAGGCAAAGAACTCCACATTGTGAAGAGGAGAAGAACTTACCTGAAAGCCTAAATCCTCTACAAGATTTCAAATGACATTCTCAACATAATCTAGTGCTGGGAAGAGGGGTTAACTTTAATTTGTCAATGCTGAAAAAATCTAAACTTTGGATATTTTAACTTGATTTTCTGTTCTTCATTATGACTAGAAAATTTAACTGATAAGTGTTACATGTACACTCTTAGTTTATTGCCTTCTTTTGTCAATAATTCTGTTAAATAGAAAATAATATTTCTCATATCTAAGACAACCGGTAGATGGGGGATTTTGTCACTGTAGGGAGAATAATAGACCGGCCATCAATATGGCTGAAGGTCTTTCATTTTTCATGTTTATTCATTAACATAAACTTTCAGAGGAATAACCAAAAATGCTCCACAAATGACTCATGTCTATAAGCTGTGTTGTGCACAAATGAGAATGTGCTTCCCACTGTTCTATGTAAATCATCCTCAGAGAGCAACAGTACTGAAGCAGATTTTTTCCCCAGTACAAATGAAAGACCATCACAATGAAAGACTCTACAAAGGGAAAAAGGTAACAGTGCCTTATGCTGGCTGGGACAGATAAAAACATACAATGAAGCTCTCATGCAAGAGTGCTGACAAGTTTGTAAATAGTGGATTGCTAAATATTTGGAAGACAAAGATAACTCTACTGTGGATTGAGCGGTTTTACTGCATTTGGTCAAGACACTGTGACAAGGCTGTTATTTGTTCAAGCAAATAATCAAACTTTAGAGGATTCAAATGTCACCATGTTTCATAAACAAATATAATGCAAATATAAGGCAAAAACAAAACGAGCACAACAAATGTTCTCAACAGAAAAGTACAATACTAATGTAAACTGTGTTTGTGCAAATGTTTTAATGTGTGTGCGTATGTGTGTGCGTGTGTGTGTGTTTAAGTATGTGTGCACACGTGTGTTTATATAAGATCTTAAACTACCCAAGATCAACTTTAAATCATGGTTTTGTATCCCCGGATCAAACAGGCCATACGAAAGTTATGACAGAAAATGTCCAGACTGTTTATCTAAACGTTCGTCCTTGTGACACCACGAGAGTCCCCTCACCGGTGGCCTTCATGCTCACTGCAAAATGGAGGGCCTTGATGCTGCCGGATATATTCATTGGCCCAAGAAAAGGATGCTTTAATGTGGAGAGTGCTATAAATACAGCCTTAACTGAGTGGTACATGGTCTCATTGGTCATTGGTACTCATTGGGAACCAGTATGTTGGAACTTGGGAGTGGATCATAGCAAAGCCCAACAGGGACTAGACAGGCTCTACCTCTCAAACCTGCCTGCAACTTGACAAGATCCCCACTGCACCACCACTGTGCATTTCCATTTGAGTTGACATCTCTTACTTCTCTAAGACTTCTCTCAAATGGTTCTCTAGCATTTAAAACAAATGACCCCATAAATAATCGTAAAGACATATGTATGGAACATGTTCTTTAGAATCCAGCACATATATATTTAATGTCACATAACACCAGAGTGCATCAAAGTGCTGGGAGGCAATGTTTCCCATGACGCCTTATTCTTTGCCCACTCACCTCATCACTTGCATTCATGGTCAATGACATAACAAGTGCATTACATGACAAATGGTGATGCATTAAAGGCCTTTTCATTTTTTTTTTAAGTAGTCTGTGGGATCTACAATTTTTTTCCCGCCAGAAAAGCACAGCAGTTGAGTTTTATTGATGAACGAGACAGAACAGGCTGAACCAAGGAGAAATTGGTGCTGCCATTTTATCGACTGCATTATCGCAAGGAGACACAAGGCTTTTAGGCTGACAGGTCAGCTTTCTCAGCAAGCAACTTGGTCCAGGTCTCTCTACTCTCAGCAGAAAAGGTGTAAGAGAAGCTTTTTCGCCGCAGAGAAAAGAACATTCCATTAAAAGCATGAATCACGTCTAAAGTGGCACCAATCAAGATATTAAAGGAGAGAAACGTATTTGGTTACTTTACTGGTGTGACTGAATTCAACTCCCCTCTGCTAAAGAATGTCAAAAGAAAAATCACATTTAAAATCAGCAAATCATTGTAAATGATTCAAATTATAATAATTTTAATGAATAAGCTAAATACATGTTTTCCTATAGTTTTCCTAATGTATTGGAACATGTTCCTTAAAATCAAATGTTTCCACTCCAGAATGTAATAATCATAGAGCCTTAGGCAGTTCCTTCAACGATTCAAAACATACCCCTGATGAACTGTAAATATTATAACAGACAAACTTCACACAACCTCTATGGACTGCATACAAATGTCATGACACACATAGGCGAGACAGTGGCAGCCAGTGGTCAGGGGGTAGAGATCTTTTGAACACTTCTAGGTGGATGGAATGAACAAATGGTGTTTATAAACTGTGAATAGTATGTTTGCCTGGGTAAGTAGTAATGATGAAGCCTCTTTAAATGAAAACTTGAGGGGAGGAGGCCGAGTAATTTATTCAATGCCGGTGGAGTGCTTTCTTCCTTCCTTCCTTATATGTGTTTTATACCACCAATCCAACAGACTCCCTTTTGGAATTAAACCTTGAGGATTGCGGTCTTTCTTCTTGTTTATTTGCACATGCAAGTTAGATGACAGGCTGCCTACATGTAGTTCAATCTGGTGGAGGGACGCTAAAAGCTACCATACCATTAAACCTCTTTAACCTTTTAAAAACGTATTAGTACGGTTAACGTGTTAATTTGGACAGCCTTATTAAAATATTTGCACAACAAAACAAGAAAGAAATGCCTCATGCTATTCTCATTAAATAATCTTGGAAAAGGTGCCTTTGCTTCTGGCCAGTTCCTTCCACCACGGCTGCTGATCCTTGTAAAATGTGCATATTTTGGGTATTTACAGTCTTTTTTAATTAGAATAAATGTTTCCCATCAAGCTTACACTAAACATGTTAATTGCTGCATTTGATAAGCCTGCATTTTAAGAGGCTGTGTGCTTATTAAGCAGCACACAGAGACTTGTAATGGTGGCCAGCACAGGACTCCTGTGGTGAGCGGATGTCTGACTGGGGTTACAGAATCATTATAGTCATGGCACCCCTGAGAGCTCTGACCTCACTCTATACCAGGGTCATATGGGGGGGAAGAGACAGCACAGGCATTCTGTTTCTCTGTCATTGTGGTAAAGGCACAAAGAACACAGCGGAGCTTATTTTCATTCATTAAACTTATAAAATACATATTTAACTACATGTGGAT
This sequence comes from Sprattus sprattus, assembly GCF_963457725.1. Taxonomy (NCBI): domain Eukaryota; kingdom Metazoa; phylum Chordata; class Actinopteri; order Clupeiformes; family Clupeidae; genus Sprattus; species Sprattus sprattus. The sequence continues at coordinate 32,085,245 of NC_137921.1, read as the reverse complement.
GCCATGGAAAATGTGTTAATTTGATGCGCAGATTAGTTCTTAACTGTACATGTAACATTATTATGTGTGTATTTCTGCAGTCCCATTTTAACAGGGATATAAGAGTTATTATTTATTTGCATCGGGTGTCAGAGGGACAGTCAAAGGTTGCTGCGACTCCATCAACTGCAAGTATGGATTCACAACCTGACTTCAGGGTGACCCAATTATGTATCTTCCACCCAGAAATAGAGCCATGGGTAAAATAAAGTGTTTCAGCACTCGAGTGATTTAGACTTGTTTGTGACTGATGGTCTTAATGTGTGCCCTGCGGATTGGAGGGATCACTTTTCATCTCAGAAAGCGAGATATTGCAGTGATCTCTGTAACCTGCAACCAAAGACCACCTTCACATCTGCTGGATGGACTCCAGAAAGCTAATTAATCCCAACTGACCCAAGTTTGAGGAGACTTGCACCACAAGCAACCAGGCTTAAATTGCATAGCACTAGAAGTCATCTCAATGTTGACTCTGACTTGGGTTTTCTGATGACTTGATGTTTAAGGCCTTTCAAAAAGAAATACCCCTATTTCAGTTGTCAATTTCAGTCGTCATATTTTTCCATTGCCTTATACTGAGTCCCGTCATGCATATTGACTTATTCACATTTGTTTGCAGCACAGTTTGCACCTCATGAAACAAAACAGTCCTAGAGCCTTTAGTTCTGATCCCGTCTCAGCCCACTGAGTATTGAGAAAACTTAACACCGTGAGACACCATTAATATTCATGAGTAATACTCTGCATGAATGAAAAAGCACCCTCAACATTTTCCAATGTCACCTCCCAAAAAGTGCTAAGGGGTCCTGTGCTGCTTGTGATTTTTCTTTCTTGACATTTGTAATTGTTATAGTCAGGGAAATGGAAGGTCTCTATGATATTTCGCCGGGTCCTTGAGGAACGTGGTTCGCCCTGCAGTTATATATTTACTGCAGGTTTGGAAAGCAGGGAATACTTGAGGATATTTGTTAATTTATTGCTCCTGTTTGGAGCAGGTGGACTTGCGCCTTTGGCAGAATTAGTTTTATCAGAGTTGTGTTTGCAAGTTACTCTGAGGGGACTACATACCCTTTTTGTTTGTCATTTTGCACTAGATTTTTGTCTAGAGTGTTCAGCTTCTGCACCAAGGGAAATCAGCAAGATGTTGTCTACACACAAGGCACACTTTAGGCAAGCCGGGGCAATATTTCGACAGATAAGGCATGGGGTCTAACTTGTCATCTCATTAGAGTAATGTACGTCATATTAAGCATGCTTATTCATAGCCAAGGAATTCAAAGAGGAGCAGATGTGTAAAACTACAAATGAGTGCATTCAGCCTTTTGTCCAAAAAAAAAGCATTTTATTCAGTTAATTCAGTGCATGACATGAATCATCCATTTTGTTTTCTGTGCACAAAAGAAGTCTTCAGTATTTTGTGGACAACGAGTTTGTGTTTTTTGTGGACAAAAGGCAGAATGGTGTTAAATGGTTTCGTAATAAACAAATGGCTGTTGTAGCACAGAATGTGTTCTGTATACAAAATTAGGTCTGTTACACTTAGTGGCCCATACATTTTTTCCACACAAACCAGATGCGAGTGACCAGGTTAAAAATCTGGTGTCAGAATGCAACAGTGAAATCAAAACATAAAACACATCTTCATTGTTCCCATTTACCCTTGTGCATTGTACATACTCGGGAAAAAAAATAGTACAAGGCCTTTACAATTCCCCTAACATTGTTATCTAAAACATGGACAAAATAGTGTATTTTCATCTTCGTCTACTCCTACACACCCTTGCAATAACCTCCAAAACCTTCAGGGCAAATATCAGAGCATGGTGGAACTCGAGGAAACCTGACTCCATGGTGATCTTCCTTCACCATTCCAGCTCTTTCAACCCTCCATCTCCCCCAGGTCCGGGCCTCTCTGCTACCCTACGTCTCCTTGCACAGAAGCCTTTTCTCTCCTCCCCTGATCTCAGTTGCCCCTCTGACCTCATCTCTGCCATGGCCCGTCAGTCCCTCCAGGACCGGCCGTTATGATTATCCTCCAGAGTAACTCATCACCTGCTCGGGGCAGTCTCATGGGCCCTTTGTGATTAATGGCACTTTTGTCCATCTTTGCACAACCAACTGGTTCTATTCCATCTGCTATGTCTGATTCGTCCAGCTCCACACCCCCTGAGAGAAATGGATCCTCTGCTTTTCCTCAGCGGCACACACTCACACTCACACACACACACACACACACACACACACACACACACACACACAGCCTCTTATTCTCACACACACACGCATTTAGTCTTTAATTTGCTTGAAGATGCTAATGCTGGTTTGAAAGGGGCTATGACACATGGTCCATTTGTTCCCATCTGCTATTTTACAGTCCCCCTTTTATTTCTGTACAGTAAATAAATGCAAAGACAGAAATGCTTCACAAATAATATTGTGTTTTCAAATCCAACTACTTATTCGCTGAGCCCGCTTTGCTTTCTCACATTGAGTTCATTTCTGCTGAAGTTTTTGTGCTGATCAAATGGTATTTGTGATAAATATGTTTGGGGTTAATGTATTGTGAACTGAAACATTTGTATCAGCATTTCTCCTAATTTCTATCTGATTTTATGGATGAACTGGGGAATTTACATAACAAGGGAGGGGTGCCTTTTCCCTCTCAGCCATGCATGAAACTAACAATCATGTATTCAGAGATGATGCTCACCGCTTCCATGTCATCATATGACAAATTACCTGGAAAGAATTTATGAGACTGAAAAACAAAAAATAATATGAATCACAGGACCACATATGAATGCTAACATATTATTTCACAAATGTATATGCTCTTGTCAGCCTATAAGGGCTTTACCATTATGAAGATAGATAGTAAAGCAAATCTATACTTTATCACTACCTTTCCACATGCTGTAAGATATTTAGGCAGAAAAACATTAATGACTGCAAAATCTGGGTACATTTTCACCCGCTGTCTTATTAGGAAAATGGCTGACATCCTGCTGAATCTGGGCTCTTAGTATTCTCAGTAGCACAGATGTGGGTGCACATGACTCACCCATTTTACTCTAGTCGTGCATGGCAGAAAGGAGTAGAAAACGCTTTGGAAGTGGGCCTTCATGTTGTCTTATGTCTTCAGTCAGAATACATTCTGCATGCTTGCCGTTTTCTTTGGAAGCTCCTTTGGAGATAGTCAGTTTTGGACAATTTATCTTGCTAACAAGCACTTATTCCGCCTTTGCTAGTGACAACCCCATAATCACAGCAGTCTCAGGGTAATTCATCCAAAAGTTCACTAGATCCTGAAAGCCTCTTTGGACAATGCTATGCCCTAATGCTTTTCTTTTTAGCACCCAAGCCTTGCTGCTCACTATGGAAAGATCAATGGTAGGATTCATCACCCGATATGGCCAATTTCTGACACTGTTTTAGCATTGTTAGTATGAAAAAGCCTTGCTTACTATCACTTCACCATCCACTATTTGTATGGTCTATGCATTTATACACGCTTTTTTATGTCAGCCATTCATAAGAGGCTGACAGAGGACGCATACACGTACAGTCCCTATATCAAAACTATACACTTCACAGATGGAGATTTATCAGCAGTGACATACACTGTGTTGTATTTAACGGTACAGTTGGTGACTTTTGCTCTTGTCAATTCATGCTGGAAATATATGGCTGAGAGCTCATTCCATTACAGTCCTCTATCAAGAGCCAATACTATCTCACTTACTATGCTCTGCACATCAAAATGACTGACAGGCACATAGATGAATCATTGAAAAGAGATGTCTTGACACAAAAATTGTTACATTTGTTACCACATATCCTCAATCTCAGAGTGTATTCTTTCATATTATCCATTTAAGTGATTGCAGTCAGAATGCTGTGTGTTGTACAGAGAGAGAGAGAGAGAGAGAGAGAGAGAGAGAGAGAGAGAGAGAGAGAGAGAGAGAGAGAGAGAGAGAGACTAAATGGTGATCAGGATCAGAATCTGGAATGGCCCTGGATGGGTTTACTTTGTGATAATGACTGGTTCACAATATATTATCCTGCTCATTTGAATATTAGCTTGCTTACTATTGTAACACATTACATTCATCCAGGAACTTATCTGTTACAGAAACCAGCAGTCTGTTATTCAGAAATAGCTGATCTCTGATGTCATATTAAACCTCTAAGGTTTACAAATTTAACCAAACTCTTGTCAACTAATGTAGACTAAAGCCTGACCCCAATCCCTTACACAACTCCCTATCCTAAACCCCTGAATTCTCATTAAGCCTACACCTAAATCCTAATTTCTGTTTCTCAACAACTACCTGCCAATTTATAGGATATCAAAAAAGACAACTGCCTGTCAACTAATATTAGATATATAAAATGACTGGAGACTAACGTGCTTTTCTTTGATACTGAATGTTCCCATACAGTGAGCTTGGCTGGATCTCTGTCAAGATCATGCGTGCTTTGTATCTTTTAGGTTGGCTATTTTTGCTGTAATCTACAGAGATTTTGCTTGAGGCAACGGCTCTCTTACCGTACTGCAGCTTTTGAGCACACCAGACACCTCTGAGACTGCCTCAGATGAAATAGCATGAAGCCCGGGATTCAGGCCAAAGACACTGTACAGCCCATTAGTGGAAGAATACATCTCAACTAAGGGGAATCTAAAGACGACAGAAAAGCAGATTTGATCAACATAATGCCATTTGCAGAGACATTTGTTTTTTTTACTTTCACCAATTTTTAGTCACCATGATAGTATGTCTCTGACTGTAAAAGTACAATAACATTTTCTAAATCCAAGTGCTTTTGCTCTGCCTTCTTTCTGTTCCAGGTCACGGTCATACAGTATATATGATTATTTCAATCCAAGACTCCTGACACTAGTTTCACTTCATTACTCATCACAGGGAAATGTCTGGATAGAATGAATGTCCATGCACTAAGGAACATTAATATAGTTTATGGTGTTGTGACCCCATACACTGATCCCTGCACCACTGTGACTGCAGTGCCATCTGAAGTCTAAAGAGTGTTGGCAGGAGGAACGGGAGTGGGTGTGACGTTTCTCTGTTTGTTTTCCAATCCTATTTATTATTTCTTGAAACAACTCTGACAAACCAAATGCACCTTAATCCGAAAACATCCTAGCTCTAACAGCAGTTGAGAGCATATGTTACAAAGGATTTGTAGTCCTGTCTATGTGATGCATGAAACACACACACACACACACACACACACACACACACACACACACACACACACACACACACACACACACACACACACACACACGCACACACGCACGCACACACACACACACAACCACTATCAGTTCTGGGAATAATCAGAATTTGGCGCAATACAAATAAATCCTTCCAACTAACCTTGCATTAAAAAAAAAAGTCTTAAATTGTCAGTGTCACCCCAGCCTTCATTTCACAATGATCAAGATTGTAATAAACATGTACATCTTGATAACTATTATGGTGATGAAAACAGCACAATGGCTGAGAGAGACTGCACAATGCCATTGATCTGAGGTTAAAGTTCATCTATTCAACTCAAACTGATTAGCAAACATCTCTTGTGCTGTCTTTGATTTAATCTATATTGACATGTTTGTCAGACTTCATTCACCTCTAGAAGTGCTACTGGCAAGAGATTTATGAGAGATCACCTCCCAAGAATGGGGATTTATACCTCACCCTCTGTAATTTCAATGCAATTCAAGTTAATTTAGGTCAGAAAAGGCTCAATTTCAGGTTTCAACTCAATTGGACACTCAATTGGAGCCTTTTTCCCATTTTTTGTAAATAGGGAGGGGGGTGCTAAATATACATTGACATGACTCAGTTACTCAGCACAGGAATCCAATATCCAGTAATGTTTTGAAGTTGTGACTAAACCATGTGAACTACATGATAGGTAGAGCTAGGGGACAGCAATCCAAGTGTTTTTTTTTTGCAGTAAATACACATTTCAAAAGCAGACTTACTAGAAATATTACCCTTGCAGGGTATGTTGTTGATCATATGTTGTAATGGATGATTTGTCTTTGTTTATCCCACTACTACTTACACCTACTTGTTAAAATTGGACCAATTTTTAGGACAGTTTTTTTTTAATATTTGGCAACCCAACCGTTTTTTTTTGCACCAAATATATGCCAAATATAAAAAAAACTGTCCTAAAAATTGGTCCAATTTTAACAAGTAGGTGTAAGTAGTATTGGGATAAATGAAGACAAATCATCCATTACAAAATATATATTTATATAGGTCCATTTGAGATGAACATTGAGATGTTGACCTTTTTGAACAAAATGGACCTATACACACCATGACCATACCTGTTCTTGTATTAAATGAAAACTATTGTTCCTTATTGGAGTTGTATTCATGATGCTTTTGTTCTGGTTGTGTTTCCAGTTAGTGCAAAGTGCCAACTAATGCTGAGCTGTTCACAATAACAAGAACAATTTTCATACCATAAAAAAAGAATATTCCATAAAAGATTGCACAACAAATTCTTAACATGTGATCTGAAAATCCTGCTGCATACTCCCTCTCAATAAGATACTGCTGCCGTTGTGACAAGTGGGATGTCACAACACAAGGCAAGGGTAATGTCCCTGGCCCTAGTTGTAAACTTCACGGTTGAATGGACAAATAGAACACACTTTGGCATGCAGTGGGCAGAAGACTGTGTAACGAGGCTTCGAGGTTGCCCTGCATTACAGCCAGATGCTTTCTGTGAAAGGACAGAATTGTGTTTGATTAGCTAAATCAGATATAACGGCCTTTATAAAGCTGAGGGGATCAATCGCTTATGGAGAAAGCCCTTTCCCAACTCAATAAGTATTGATCACTGCTTGGTCACTGATTTCAAACTCTGTATACATTTAGTCCATTCTTTTGGTGACAAAATGATACTGCTGCCAAGCTTATAGATCTGTTGGCTGTCACATGCATTGAGCTGTTTTAGAACGTAATGTCAGAATGGAAACACTTAGGAAACACCATAAGGTCCATACAGTGAGGATCACAGCCCCTACTTCACCAAGCTATAATTACAAGTATGGATCTTCTGGGTTATACGATTTGAGTATTGACTGAAAAAAGTAGCCACAAACCATAAAACCATTTTAAAAAAAAGCACATATTTAATTTAATTTCAAGGTAAACTCATTTTACCCTTATTCGTACCCGCATTCATTTTATGCATCCAAACAGAAATGAAACACATTAATTTAACTACTCTCATTACAGGCAGTTTATTGACCACAGTCACAGAAATGAGATGTAGGGTAGTTTATCAGGACATCTGCTTCACACAAGTAATCATACTGTTGCAATCCTGCAGGTATGCAGTACTGAATCTTAAACTATCTGGGTATTCCTTTTTCCAGCAAGAAAACCTTTGAAGCTTAAAGGTCAGACATTACTTTATGAAAAATAGGTTACAGTTCCTACTCTTTCTGGCACAGTAACAGGGTTGAGACAGAGAACACATATTAGCAGCCTACATTTAGGCTGTATGATGCAATGACTTACACTAAAAAAACAGTACATTTATGTGTTATGGTTTTATTTACCATGATTCATGAGATAAGATTATTTTCAGCTGCAGTACATTGAAAAAACCTATCTTACAGGTACAGGGGGAGGGTGGTGTTAGTTATAACTTCATGCCTATAGCCACTGAGTTATGTGAAAAATACCGTACAATTACATGCATTGTCATGATTCTTACTAACTTCAGTTATCAGGGAATGTGTTTATAGTAAGGCACCTATCCTCCATTAGCCACCATGAACATGTATCATCCAATGAAGCTGTTAATGTGTGACGTGGTGTATTACCCATATCCCCTTTTATGTTCTTGCTTCTTTTTCTGAGCTATAAAGGGATAGAGGTTCAGCTTCAGGTATGAAGATGGTCACCAGCTCTTGTCTTCCTATCTTTTACCCTTCCATAGCTCTCCATCCCACACTGAGAGGTTTGGTCCCAGAAAATATAGATCTTCAAGTCCGGTATTTCTCTGACCTCATTACACCAGGTAATGTTCATTCCAGTCACTCAATCATCGTCGGTGGTCTTAACAACCCTGTCCGTATGGAAGTCGAGGCGGTTTCAGTCATCCCGACACTCAATCGAGGTTTTTTTTTTTTTCAGTGGAGGCACAAACATGATAGGCCTAGTGTTTTCACTGAGTAAATAACAGCATGGAAGCCTGGACTCCATGGGAGGCCACCACCACGTAAGGGAGGCTCATGAGAGTCCCTTGTGCCCACAGTTGGTTATTTCTGGGGCTCAATGCTGGTTGCCATACCTAACCTGAAGCAAAACACTGTTTTTCTGCACTGAGCTTGTAATAGACAGTGATGTTAAACTTGTGTAGGTTAAGTGATGTTAAACTTGTAGAAGGAGATACCTTCTAAACATTACAAATATGCTTTTATGAAATCCCGAAGGTCCTCCTGCCAGGGGCGCTGACTGGCGGGGAAAGGTGGTACTGATTCTAACGGCCCAGCCCAACGCAGCACGGCCCACGGCCCGCGGATGGCAATTAATAATATAATATTAATATTCTTGCCTTTTTTTTTTTTTTTAAATGTCTCATTACAAAGAAATGGTAATTGGAAATAAACGTATTAAACTCACAACTGTCGATTTCCATAACGTTTTCGTTAGTTTTTTAACATATTGTCATTTGCCCTTCCCCCTGAGCTCTTGCGAAATGGTTCGGCCGCAACCGAGGCATTGAAGTTGCACTGGCAGCAGGTGTACAGAGCGGCTCGGCTGGCTGAGGTCAGGTCTTAACCTAGGGTGACCAGACGTCCCGGTTTTACCGGGACCCTCCCGATTTTGAGTTGCGTGTCCCGCGTCCCGACAAAAACCTGTCGGGACGCTAATATGTCCCGGTTTACACCAACCACTATGAAATCGTCCCGGTTGTCAGCGATTACATAGCCGATGTGGTCTTATTATAGCCTGATCATTATCTAAACCCATGTAGAAATACTAATAAAGTGTCCAGCGTATGATTTGAACAATGTGTGCGTGTGTCAGTCAATCAAAGTGGTCTGCGTCTGCATAACCTGTGCAACCAGTGTTACAATGTATTTGTTTCTGCCTAACGTCTCTTCAAGACAGCCAGGATTATAGCCTTGGAGTTTAGCTCAAAGTAAACGGTGCAAGGAGAGAAATTGTAAGTACAGGTAGTTACAGAATGTGGCTGTATCTGTTATCTGTAGTTGTTAACGATTGTTACCCGCTCAAATGTAGGTTTACTTGAGGTTAATGAAAGGGAATACTGTAATGTAGTGGGCTATGTTAACACTAAGCTAGCTAGCTATTTTGTTAGTGTGAACGAGCAAATTCGAAATACAAGAAATAACTACAGACATCTCTCTATTCTTTGCATTAATATCTCTCTAGTATTTCGAAACAATAATATCAGTCCCTACCTATAGAATGTTGGTTTTTATAATCAGTTATTAATGCTAGTGAATCTTAATTTGACATAATTAAAGTGAATGCATTGGGTGCCTTCCATTTCAGCCCATTATACAATATATTTATCATTGATAATGAAGATTTATTTCAAATGGGCACCCCAAAAAATTGCCGCGCGCTCCGCACGCAAACATGCCTCTCCCCTACAATCTTTCATAGGGCCCAAAATTCCTGGCAGCACCCCTGCCTCCTGCACCCCCGTTTTGGGGTGCACACGCTACAGTTTGGGAATCACAGTCTAAACTAGACAAAAATGGCAAAAATTTGAGTAATTAGAGTATTTCAAACTTACCACAGAACCTACTGGAAGCCCGGCAGCATCGAAGCTATATATAGGACAAATGTCAGACATTCACTCTGAGAGACAGAGTGGAGGATTGCCCAGCAGATTGAAGTTATTTAATATTAATATGTTGAGCGTATTTAACCAGGTCTTGGTAAGAGAATGAAACATCTACTTATCTACTTGCTGGACAAATAATGAAAACCGTATTTGACCCGGACATCTGTCGCATTTCAACTGGCCCAGTGGCTGTTATCCTTGGCTCTGAACTATATTGTAGAACTACTGTTGGAAGAAAAATATGCTTTGGCTAACAGAAATACACCCTTCAAATATACACTATGTGATAGACTAATTGAACACTTTTAGGAGGTGGAAGTCTGTGCCCGAGCAGTATTACTTGCTCTCCAGATTTTGATAATCACTACATTATCTCCCCAATCATGACACTAACATATCCATGCCATGATAAATGCACACCTCATAATACATTTAAGATGATTTTAATGTGACCTGTCGTGTCTGTTACAGATACCAGTGACATGATACTGTCATATAACTGGTTGAGGCAAACACCAAATACACTGAGCTATTACAACGAAAATATCCTTAATACCCTTTGGAATCAGTCAGTCATCATAAATGATCATGTTTATCATTGTGTGCTTTGACTAAAACTAAATAAAAGGCTACCTTTGTATGCTCAATTCAAATGTTCATATTTTAATTTCAATAACCTGCACTAGTACATGCAGACCTCTTAACTCTTGAAGAAACACGGTATTGGACTCATAGGCTGGAACAATGCAAATGTCCCAATTAGCTGTAAAAAAAAAAAAACTCGAGGCTGGTGTGTTCGTCTAGGAATATCTGTGGTAATGGACCACAACAAATTAGTGCAGACCATTAAGAGATGGGTGCCATTACTGAGCATGATTCCCCATTCCTACTTGGGCAATGATAATGTTTGTTGCCACTAAATGTGACCTGCGTTTTTGTTTTTCCTGAATATAAAATCCTTTAAAAGACACCAGTTTGACACCATGGAGATTTATTTTCATAATGCAATAAGAGATGGACAAGTGTAATAGAAATAATCAAATTTTGCAAATGTAACAGAAGAAGAAAAATACAAAGGACTCCCTCAGGGTTTTCAAGGAAGGTGAAACAAAAATTGGGACAGGAACGTGTCCCTGTTAGAATATTCAAACCTGTTTTTGGAGAAGGGCAGACAAAAGAACAAAAGCCCCCCAAATGGCTTTTTAACATAAACCTCAGAGAAGAAAATAAAAGACTGTTTATTCTCTTTCCGTATACTGTAGACAGATCACCTCTGGCTCTGTCTGCGAAACAATGGTGTCAGGCAAGCAGGCGGAACAATGAGAGGGTAATTGTGATTGTAACCTTTTTCAGAGAAATAAGTTCACAGCTCCATGCATCACACACATCTTTTTGCTACAATAAGTGATGGAGGTCTTAACCTTCGACGTTTCTTTACTTTTGTCCTTACTCTTCCCCACGTATTTTGTCGTTGGGCCATTGGTTTCAAAATTGTTTAAGACATAATTCAAATAAACAAATGTTACTTTGTCCATGTTCCTTGAAGAACTAAAGCATTTTCAAATACTAAATGAAAACCTCTCTGACCATTTCCATACACATACACGCACAGAGAGAGAGAGAGAGAGAGAGAGAGAGAGCGAGAGAGAGAGAGAGAGAGAAAGAGAGAGAGAAAAAAGCTAATTTTTGAGGACCCATGAGTTTACTGCTGTTGAGAAGGAGATGTTTAACTTGATTGAAAATTAATTAGTCACTGTTTTTCGTCTTTTCTTGATACGGAATAGCCACATGGAACTGCTTGAGAAACGGGAAAAAGCTTATCTGCTCTCGTTCGCCTGCTGAGTTGGATTGAAAATCTCTAATGGACTCATTATGGGAGCGGAGCCAGAGCGTGCCTTAATGACCCCCCAAATGGGAGTGTGGCTGTTTGACTTTGAAGGAAAGCTGTTTGGACGCACCAGATGGCGGTCCTTGTTAAAGTTTAAAATCAGAGATTTTTTTTTTGCTTGAGAACAACATTAAAATCTCCCATTGTTAATGGCTTGTTAGAAGTGACTTAAACAAAGGTTTGTAGAAAGTTCAGAGGCTGGACTCAGTTGAATATTGTTTCAAAATGTTTTACCATCTATCAACAGAAAGACATTCAGATATTTATATATATTTTCAGTAGTTTACTATATTTCAGAAGTTAATGAAAAGTTTTGAACAGATGCAGGGAATTTGGAATCATGCCCTGGCTCTACTCATAATTGTTACTGTAAGGAATATTATGTTTCTTTAGGAAAGTAGCCTAAGAAATATAAGTGTAAAATAATTTCCTAATTTTCATATAAAATCCCACAAACCACTTGCATTGCTATGCCAAACATTCAATGTAGTGGGCCTATAGAAAAATGTAATTTCATTTAACTGGCTGAGGGAGTAGCTAATAAAGGATCCAAATCAATGACTGTAGTATACCAAATCAATGACTGTATGCTCATACTCTGTATAAGACTCTATATACAGTCGATAGGGTCACCTATGAACTTATTTTATGACCCATGTTTCTGTGTCTGTACTCTGCCCTTTGTCTCAGCCATTTATGGCCATTTTGAGCAGCAAGGATGTCCTGTTTTCAGTGTATTTATATGCTTTCACACATCTCACACACCAGCGTCCCCTCCCCAGGTAGACCCTAATTGATCGCTCCCTCCTCACCCATCAACCTATAAGCACACCCCATAGGCCTGTATCATCACTCCTCTCCATCCTCCCATGGCTGACTGGGATATAAACTAAATATTTTATTACGAGGTTATCATTCTCTTGATCCTATGCTAGAAACTTGGGGTGACTAACTGCAGTTTGTATAAATCTGGAATAAAAACAATAGAATAGAAACTTTCACTCGTCTCTCAGGTTCATTCTTCAAATGTTGGTGTGTGCTGTGTGAGTCCATTGCCCACTTTGAGAGTCTGTGTCATACTGTCTTCCTCGTTCATCAGTAGCAAGAAAGCAGGTGCACCCATCACGTTAGAATGATATCATCATTCACTGCATTATGGTCTGCCCCATGTGTTAGGTTAGAGGTCAGCCTACACTGTGCAAAGGCTATTCAGGTCCAGGTGCATCTCTCGGATGCATCATTTCTCTCAAGTTATAATAGCCTAAATAAAAACCTGTAAAATCAGTTTATCATGTTGCAAGCCATTTAATCCAGCCAACACGTTTAAGGCCAGTCGTGGGTCACATTCTTAGACACAAATGAAAATATGATTATTAATATGTATAATGTTTCATGGACACACATGGCTATTATAAATGGCTAATAATAGTAATTATCGTTATAATAATAATAATAATAATACATTTCTATCCTTCGTGCAAAGGGGGGTTGTTGGTTGGTGGTAGTGGTGACGTATTGTCTGATATAACCGTTTCACCCACAGCGGATACAGGCGATGCTAAACATTCTAAATATTTAGAATACGTTGCTCACATCGAGTAATCTAGCGGAATACTTTTACATTTTAGGGCAGGTGTTCTGTGGTGGAATACATTTTAAAAGTAACCCTCCCAACACAGGCTATATTTGCTAGCGCAGGTTCCTATCCTTTGCTCCAACCTGCATCTTTTGTTTTGTTTTGAGTGATTATTCTGACTGCAGTCTTGGGTTGTGTGTGTGCCTTCTGCAGTCCTCTGTTTGAGTGGGTCCATTTCTCTAACAGCGGATGTAGGGAATAGATTTTGCAGTACAGCATTTGCATCTGGTCAACAGTGAAAACAGTTTTAATAATTAACCAATTCATTCATTCATCAAAGAATTCATCTATTTTTATCATATTTTGTGTGGAAACATTTTTGTCTTGCTAATTAGAGTAAAAATATGTTTGACAGCAGGACACATACCAACATTTAATACCATGCTGCGTCAACTTGACTCCAAATATAGGCTTGTATAAAACCATCACAGTAGTAGCTTAGCCTAGCTATGAACTCATAAGATAATGATCTCTTCCAAACTCTAACTTAAAAATGTGAAAATGGGTTGTCACTTTTGATGGAAATATTGTTCTACTGTTGTAAGAGACATGAACAACATGTAGCATTACTTTGTATCGGTAACTCATACCATTGGATTGTTGTGAATGTCTCACTGAGGTCTGAACAATTAGCATGTGATTAGCCTACTTCCTGCTACCACCCTGTGTCCTCTGTTATCCCCCCCCCCCCTCTCCTCCATAGGTGAATCCCTCTACCCACTGTCTCCCCTTCCTGACATCACCTATGGGGTGTGGTCTCCCCTCCCCTCCTGTAGTCCACCTGCCTGAATGGTATAAATGCCAACATATTCTACAATCAGGCAGGCCATTCTCTGAGCACTAGCTGTGAGCATTCTCTGAGCATTAGCGTTCCTCAACATTGGTTTGCTCATTTAGATTCTAATCACTTTTAAAATCTAAACTGAGTGTTACGTAAATCAATGACGCGTTAAACTGAACGTCATCCAGATTAGTCAGTGAACTGTGGATCCAGAAGTTTTGGAAAAACCAGAGAGTAGGGCAAGGTTCCTTCACCAAGTTTATGCTAACGGCTCCGGCTCAAGAAGATAGGTAGCCAATCCACTTACTCTTGAAAAGGAAATGAGGATATCATGTGCAAGTGAATTAGCTCATTCATCCAGGTCTGTTGACAAACATAAAAAAAGACCAACTTGCATGTTGCAGAAGACATCACGTGGTTTCTTAGTGTATCAGGGACAGCGTATAATCTCTAAAAAGTGAAATTACCAGGGTCTAGCTCCCCTGCTGGCTGGCTCCGCACATCTCCCATGTGTTTCAATGACAAAATAACATATTTTCCATGTCACTTGTTTTGATTTGCATAGGGCTCCTCTATTAGGAGGTTTACCACCTACTCTAAGTTTATTTACCAAGGTATGTCACTAAACCACATACTTGGAATACCCCCTAGTAAGGATCATCATTTAACCTAACAAAGATGAAAACCAGGCCTTGCATTTAATAATGAAAATGGCATCCCCAATGTTCCTCCTTGTGTCTTTAGTTCTGGGCTCTTTACCCTTTTGGTAGTGCATCCCACCAAACATCAGCTTTTAGGCATTTTTCATTTTTTTGTTAGCAGACGGAGTTTGGGAGAAGGCACCTTCACATAAAAGAAAGTCAATGGAGAGCATTATTTATTTTCTCCTCTGATAGGGGTGGGTCACTAATTGCAAAATTGAAATGCCCTATAAATACTGCATAGCATTCAACACACTTATGGCATGAATCCATGCAAGATCCATTTCCTAGGTGGATTGATAGTTATTGCTGTATTAAGTGTGCAGAGTAACATCCACACATACTTTAAAGGCTAAGAAGATATTTGTACCGGTGTGGTATTTTAATTTTGTTGTTGTTGCTGAAACCCATTTCATCAGGTGGGTATAAATGTTTCTTGTCATTTGAACCAATGACCAATTTAACCTCAAAATGCCATTCAGGTGACCTTCTCAATGACTATTGTTGAGATTTCAGTGGCATATTTGAGTTTGCGATTCATCCCAGGGGCATAATTTGCCATGACGTAAAAACCACACTGCGTCTCTGGAAAGATGACACATGTATAAGATGTTTTCAAGTAATCCTTAGGACCCCTATAAGTGTTTTAATCTGCCTAATAAAATACAGAAAGAGCAGTTGAGAGACCTTATCAGGACAGTAGCATAACATCCTCAGCATCTTGTCAGGACTGAAGTCTTTGTTGCCGTACAGTTCAGGGAGATGAAATCCCTGTCAGCCATGTCACCTTATTTGAGGGCCAACCTCAGAAAATTCTCTGTGAATTGTGAGAACACAAAACCATTATGAATTTGTCACCTTCTGTCGCTTTATCTCCTACTGCAGGCTGCCTCTCTTACAAAGAAGCTAACACGACTGGAAACTGTGCCCGTCCAGGTTTGCCTTTCTCTACTCCATCCGAATCCAAAAGAGCAAGTCTCAATGTTATCAGAAAATTATAGGACAGAAGCCGCTGTATCACCATGTGTTAGTTTTTTTTCTTCTTTTTCTTTTCTTTTCAAATTCCTTCCTTGTTTTTCTTTTTTGTCATGAATGGCTACGTTTTGGCCAAGAATAATGTCTCGTTCCTTTTTTTCAAACTGTAAGACCTTTAGTTTAATTAGCCATTTTAACCCTCTGTTCATATTTCCACAAAAGAGGAGACCAGTGCAAATTGAGCATGATAATGCGTCACCAATTATGTACCTCCAGTGGCTATAGTCTAGTCCATATTTCCTCCAGCCCAGAAAAAACACCTGAATAAAGGTGTGAATGTGTGAGGACAAGAGAGATGACCATTAGATAGAGTGACTTTGAGTGATCGAGATATTCATTAATTGAAAATACGCTTGGCAGTCTGCACAAGTTTAACATTTTAAAAAGGAAAGTGCTGCACACTATGAAAACTATGGGGCTTTAGGACGAAAAGAGCTGGAAAAGTAAAAGTGAAGAATGCAAGGTGAAATGAAGGGTCTGTGGATCATTTAACTCGACAGTTGGTGAAGACAAGTCAGGTTTCTTTGTCAGGCATCATTTTTTTAATCATTGACAAGTTTGACAGGGTAACAGAGGGCTGGCAAGACATGTGTTCAGAAGGAGAAAATGGTGTTGCTTAAAAAAGGTTGTAAAACTTTAAACTGGGTGTAAGTATGCTTACCCAGAAGCTAAAATGATAACTATACTGGGCTACAGTTAAAGTATGTCACTGTTTACTATTTTTACTATTAAAAATACATACACCTTCTCATCACCAACTACTTTGAGATTGACCTGACAGCAAAATAGAGTCAGGAATAAGTATAACCGGTGTAAAGGGGCTTATATTTGAGCAGTGCGGAGCTCAGTTCCTCTGACTCTTTATGTGACTGTAGCATTGAGCCAGTTGAAGAGCCATAACTCTGCACACTTTTAACTTCAGTCCCCTGCTGCTATCAATAGTTTCATCATCAATCAAAGTGGTTTGACCAGAAACTGTGTTCCATGATACTTCATTGTTTCAATCCCAGTACTTTTTTAGAGGTTAAACTATAAAACATTTCTTGGTTCTAGGTTGCATTCTGTATGATGCAGTGACCTATACAGCTGCTGGCAGAGATAGAAGGTCATTTAAACTAAAACATCTGTTAGCACATGTTCTTGTAGTGTCTGGAAAGCATGTGTTATATGCAGTCAGGGAGAAAAGATAATACTTTTTAAATAAAATTAAAAATTTAAGTGTGAAAGAATGACATTTATCTCTCCCTCCCTCCATCTCTCTTTCTTTCTCTCCCTCTGTATGTGTGTTTTAGGGGTATATCTTACGGTTAATATTATTGAGTGTACGCACAATGAATAAGACAATGACATTTCCCTGTGGTAAAAGTATGGAAAATACAGAAATTAAATATCACTTTTTCCACAGGGACAGATGTGGGTTTGCCTTGGAATGTTAGTGAGCTTTGTCAGCCTGCTTTAAATTCTGTCACATTTGCAAGGAGCACTGCCTACGCCAAATGTCACTTTGTATGGCATATATAATGACACCCGGAACAGGCTCAGCATGACAAAGACAACAGTGTCATTTTTTTTTTTTATAAATGGCACTGATGGTAATCATCATCTGGGTGCAAATATGCCTAGTTTTGGCTCATGCCTAAGGCCCAATTTACACACTTTTTTCCCGACACCGCCGACATCTGCACGTAATATCCATTACATATATGTATGGATATACCAAACTTGACTAGAGGCTTTACAGATTGTGGAGATGTAGGCAAACCGTCTGAAAATAACAGCTTCTGATGCTGTACAATAACACAGTTATTGATTTATTTTGTAAATACCGGGAAAAAGGTAAAAAATAAATTATAGCAGATTATTTTACTTGTTGGTCAGCCAGTCATGTTGACTGACATCTGCAAGACAGCCTAAATTTGGGGAAGAAAGGAAAGTTATCTTCTAGTTGAAACCCCCGTTCCCTTAAAAGGAAAAGCTTGAAGAGAAATAGTATTGAAAGGGATCAGATATATTGGCAAATAGCCCGGACAGCAAGGAGACATAAACCGATACAACCAACAGACATACAAGTGACTACTAAGTGGTAAATTGGAATAAAAGAATGTTTACCCTCTATGTTACAAAAGCAAAGAAGATTAGATACTGCTAATTTGTATAGGAATTGCCATTTTTATTGAAAAGGCAAATCAAACAAACAAAAAACAATATACTAACAGGGTTACATTATTTGTAGGTATTTTTTTTTAAATCGCTAACAGTTAATCTTAGTTTACAAACCTATCTCTCATATCAGATATATGTATACAGTGGCCTCACAATAGAAGAAACAGCCTCAAGAACAAAAACAACATTTCTTTTGCATTTCCGTTCCTGTGTGCTATTATTAGAAGTCAGACGAAGGAGTGTCTCCACACTCTGCAGTGCATGGAACACTCAGCTACTGCCAAATCATTTTTCAGCGCAAACAATTCATTGTTTTCTCTGAGATCCATTCAACTTAAACGATCTCTGAGACTCCCTGAAGAAAACAGTTGAGCCGAAGCAGAGCGCTGCATTTCATGAAGTGTGTCCTAATGACAGATGGCATTTTCACAGGCTCTAGTGAGGCCGGCCCTGCCACTGGAACACCCTCTAATTGCCAACGTGATAAAATAACTCAAACTTACCTTTTGTGTATGAACCGCTGGTGGCCAGGGGATAATTGTTTCGCCATGTCAGGAGTGGTGGAGAAATGTCAAGAGCAAATTTAAGCACAAGTACAGACTCAGCTTTTAGCTGATTGACAGAAGAGGACACAGCTAGGAAAGGATATGTGATATGTGTCAGCAAGTGCATATGGGCAAAGAGGACTGAGGCCATTCCTGAAAATAATTAAATGGCTTGCCCACTAGAAGTGTGAATGCTTTTTCAAGCTCATTATTGACTGTCAAAATACTACTAACTGAGATAAATAGTAATTTTAAGTCAAATATGGTGCTTTTAAAAGTACATTATGTACATGAAGAAAACCAAATTATGCACAAGTGCACTGCACCCTGTCATAAGACACTAAAGCGTGTCCATTCAAATTACTATCAAAGATTTGTGATGAAGTTGCTGTTTTAAATAGTAAATCTGATCTGCATTTGCTAATTATGTTTGGCCTGTTACAAAGCCTAAGTCACATAATTTTTTTCAAATCACAAAAAAGTAAAATGGCAGCCTATGTATTATTGAACCCACTGATTAACCTTGAATCTCTCTGACCATCATTCTGCTTTCTGCTAGTTTGTGTAGGCATTGAAACCTTTGCAACTGCTTCTTCACTCCAAATCTAAAACATTGCAGTATACATAATCAGTTCCATGGATCATTCGTTGGGACGGACATTACATATTGCATCTTTAGGGAATCAAATGTTTTAACTGCCTAGTCTAGGGGTGGGCAAACTTTTTGACTCGTGGGCCACAATGGGTTCTAAGATTTGACAGAGGGGCCGGGCCAGGAACAGATGGATGGAGTGTTTGTGTGACCTAATATAAATCATCACATTAAAGGATTTGGCCTTTAACAGGTAGCAAAGCATTTATTTGCAAGGCAATGTAACAAATTGCATGAACATGAACAATACAAAAACATGCCGTAACGTGACTGATCAAACATCATGAAAACATCGAAGGCCTGCGCCCAAACCAATTACCTCACTTGAACTTCTTTATTATTTACATGTTAGAGCAGCCACGCAGGCTCTGTGCGGCATAGAGCTGCAACGATAAGTCGACAAAATCGACGAAGTCGATTGTGAAAAATGGTTGACGTGGATTTTTATAGTCGAATCGTCATTTAATAAAACATTTTTTTTTGGGGGGGGGGGGCAGACGCTAGGGCCGGATTAAAAAGCCATTGGGCCGTACTTTGCCCATGTCTGGCCTAGTCCATGTACAGCATATTACACACATTTCTCATTATTATTATAGTTGTAGTTTACGATTATGTTGGGAGCGAGTTTTTGCTCTGGATTTGCTCCAGCTGAACTAAGGACACTGTTCTCTTTGGAATAAGAAATCATACCGCCATTTACCCCCCACCCATGGCCCCCACATCCCTAAAAAAAAAAAATCCATTAGTCGCACAGCAGTTGCAATTATCAATCCTCAATCTAATGCTGGCCTTTGACTGCCCGCGTCCAGTGGCCTCCTGATGGACCTCAAAGTCCCTGACTGAGAAGATAATTAGGCTTAATCTGAACATCCAAGTGCCTGCCATCAGGCTTTTATAGCTATTTGCTTTATTCAATTAATCATCATGAAAAAGGAATGCTCTATAACGAATGCCTTTTGCTGTTAATATATGTGGTTAGGAAGAAAACTAGAGATGTGATTTAACCATGTCCAGTAGGTGAAGGTTAATCGGACATATAGACACAGCTAAATACTCAAACAAAGGTTGTCGTGCCAAAGACATCAAGAGGGAGCAAAACCAGGCAAACTATTTGTTTTGCTTGTTTTCACACCATAGATCAAAGCAGAAGCTCATCAAGCAAAACATCTGAGGTGTCTGCTACCCTCTGACTACGTTTATTTGTGCTCAGCTGTTTTGCCAATTAGTTATCCTTCCTCTGTTCTACAAACAATTCTAAAAACTGCTAAGAGCGCGGCTTCATACCGACATCATGGTATTCCTATCAAACATCTGACAGCTGAATAGGTGGAGTGGGATACTAACAACCAGTAAGGTCACAGCATGGGTTCATTTTACACAACAGATCAAATGTTTTGTGTCCATGAGGTAGGAGGTAGAAAATGGAAACTACAAAAGGAAACTATATGGTTAATCACACTGAAGTTGTCTCACAATTCATTTGACACCAGAATACAAAAAAAATCCATTTGCTGTACTGAATAGCTGATACGATACTTTGCAGGTCATTGACAGATTTGACAATAACAGTGCAAGCAAAAAAATGTACGGAAATATGTTAACAACAAATCACATATATGAAATTATTAATTTGTTGATCAGTTATAAATGGTGTTGATATAGTAACATTATCATTGATCATCATCACAGTTTCCCAGATATGTTGGTTGATTTCATTCAGTGTCAACAATGCCAATTTCAGTGAATCAAAGTCGAGTATTTAATTTGCTGTCGTACAAATAATTGACTCATAACATTTAATGAGATGATGGTATGCATCCTACTTGCTTCGCTGAATACGGCTAGAGTTCAGATATTGTTATCATAACACTGAACCAATTGCTGAATCAATGATAATTGGCAGTGTACATATATTTACTCAATCTATTACATAAGCATTGTTTGTTTATTTATCCAGATAAAGTTATTAGTGTGCTTGCCCGAAGGGAAGCACAGTATTGTTCTTCATAAGATTTCTTTATTTATTCTCCCCGTTTTTCTTGCAGCTAACTACGCCTCACCCGATTGAGATAGAGACGCCGTTCAAACACCGAAACGTCCGGCCCGATCCGGTGCAACCTGCTATGGCTTTTCGTGGCGGTACTCCTTGCTACTAGGGCTGAACGATCTATCGTTTTCGACCGAAAATCGCAATCTCAAGCATTACGATTTTGGGATCGTCAAAGCTGCGGTTTTTCTTGCTGAATAATAATAGCCTAGGCCTAATAATTTCGTCAATAATTCCCATGCATGCTCAATGCCGGTGTAGAAAGGCTCTGTATCAGCTACCAATCACAAAGCTGCAGGCTGCGCGTGACCAGGTGACGTTTGCTCCACTCCAATCAGTGTAGCACGACATTCAACTTCAAGCATATGGCTGAAGCGGGAGAAGACGCAGAGCCGACGAAATTATTGTCAAAGAAAAACAGCACGTCGGTCATTTGGCAGTATTTTGGATTTGAGGCCAAAACACAGTGACCAAAGACTCATTTAAAAGTTTGCTGCGCACAATGGACAAGAGGTATGTTCTGGCCTCCCGCACCTACTTTAACCAAGTCGCCATCCCACAGCTGTACGGAGAATGCAAGGCCAAAGTTGTAAATGAGCTGGAAAAACATGGAGTTTTACGCGTCAACTCTGTGGTCAAGCAGAACAACCGAGCCATACATGAGTTTGACGGTGCATTTCGTGAACGAAAACTTCCAGTTGGTTTTTGTTGTTGTTCTTCTGCATCTTACCCTAAAATCCCTTATCTGCACCTTACCCTGACATGACTTTGTTCCGTTAAGAAAAGGTGTTCACTCTTTTTACTTATCTTGGGCTGGCGACTAAATTGTCTCCGATGCTCCGCCACTTGGCGAGTGACATTGCGGAGCAAATCTCCCGACTATTGCGCCCGTCATGGTTAAAAATAGCTTTTTAATACAATAATTTTGCCAGCGAATACAAAGTTCTAATACTTTGCCGGCGAATACAAAGGTTATAAAGTTCTAATATTTCGAGCGCAATTTTAAAGTTGAAACCGACTTAGTTGACCACACGCAAGTTAACGCAGTTAAACGAAAGCTAAAATAATGTGCTGATTCATTGCCGTTGCATCACCTCAAGCAAAGGTGCAGAGAACATCTAGGGTGGAAGAAACAACAGCCACAACATCAGCTACAGCTACACCAAGGGCATGTTGCAGTAGGTGGCTCATTTTATTTTGTGTAACACATGTATTCATAACATCAAGCCTTTCGCCCACTACACAGTGTCATGCTCCGGTAAGTTTTTTTTCCTTTGCTCTCGCACGCCCCCTTCAGTGAAGCAGAGGTACTGTTTGCCTTCCCTTTGTTTTTTTCAATGCGGTTTTTTGTCAGATCAGTAAGACTATAGTATAATAAGCTTTTGAATATCCATGCTGTAGTGTTAGTTGGACAATATTTATCTATCATATAAGTGTCATTTAAAAGCTTAATTTAGATTTTTTTTTAGTAGCCTAGACCTAATGCAGCGCTTCTTATGAGGTTAAATTAATTCATCTGAAGTACATTTTTAATAGCCAACTCTTGAATGTGCTTTAAAAAATTGTGGTCATGCAAAAGTAAATTAAATAATGACTGTATCGTGAAGGAGGGCCTTTAAGGATTCCCGGGTATAGCATACAGCGCGTGTTGCGGAAGTCACCAGCCAATTGGGCAATATTGGTTGATTTCTTTTAATCCATTCTGAGAGTGATTAACAATGATATTAAAATCATAGGTAAAGATTGTTTATATCAAACAATGTCAGAGTAGGTCTGAAATGGCAGGTTTAATTTTGCCCGGTAAAAAATATGATTGGCTGGTAAAAAATGTCATGTTGTCTGGTAAGCCAAAAAGTTAATTTTGAGCCCTGATTACCTTAATGGAATTCATTGGTTATATTAATTTATACTGGAACTTGATATAAAGAAAATAAATCGTGGTTGAAATCGAAACCGCAATCTCTACCAGAAAAATCGCAATTTCAATTTTTTCTTAAAATCGTTCAGCCCTACTTGCTACTCCTTTTTTATTCCTCTTTTTCATCACCTTTTTCTCTCAGTGACTAACATGGTGGAATGTTGAGCCATTGTGACATCACCCACTCTAGCCAACTGAAATTAGATCATTAAATGAGATAGATCATTAAATGAGATAGATCAATTAGATCATCTCAAATTTTGAGATTGGAGAATCTCTCTTAAATGCCATAAAAATCATGTAAATCGAAAACCACCATCAAGCTTTATATCTCTTAAATGCCATAAAAATCATGTAAATCGAAAACCACCATCAAGCTTTATATCATGATACAGTAGTAGTAATAGCTAGCGAGTTGTTTGCGTTCACAACCCACAGACAGTTCAAAAGGCCCGGGATGTGTTGTGCTGTTGAATGCGACAACAGTCACCAAAGAAAACCTAGATACAATTGATAGATACAATCGTGAATAGAGTGATGATAGCTAGAGAGCTATTTAGCCTTCACCCAGGCTCAGGTTTATTACAGTGCATGAAATGCCCTGTATTGTTATTCCTAGGCTTCTTCTTCTTCTTATTACAGTGCATGAAATGCCCTGTATTGTTATTCCTAGGCTTCTTCTTCTTATTATTACAGTGCATGAAATGCCCTGTATTGTTATTCCTAGGCTTCTTCTTCTTATTACAGTGCATGAAATGCCCTGTATTGTTATTCCTAGGCTTCTTCTTCTTCTTCTTCTTCTTCTTCTTCTTCTTCTTCTTATTCTTGTTACCTTTTTCTGCGATTAATTCAGCCCGAACCACTTAACGTAGAAACTTCATTCAAACTTTGTCGCGTAGGTCTTGTAAACGACACTTATGCTATGTATTTTTCACTTTTCTAAACTTTATACTTTTTAAGATATTAAAGAAAAACGAATATAAATTTCTCCCATTGACTTACATTGGGCCATTATGACATCATAATAGGGTCTTTAAACTGGCTTGCACCTGTGCTTTACTCTGCCGTGCTAAGGCAAAAGACCGTAACTTCAAGTTTGGTCAAAAATGAGTTTTTGACGTATTTGTAAAATATCAGCAGTAATTAAACAAATGTACTGATATTAAATGTACTACTAACATGCCATTATCAAATTAAAGCCAGTGACATCAGTATTTTGGTTGATTTCACGATGTATAGGCTACCGACAGTTAGCATACCAAGCTAGGTAGCATTACCATTAGAATTGCATGGCAGATATGCTAAGCTATCGGGCTATTCCCCCACCCAGTGCCTGTGGCTAGTCCGAAAAAGGTGCATCTAAATCGGGTAACTTCGCTTGGCGAGCGGGGGCATGTGGAGGGGGAAAATGGGCCTCATTCTCTATCGTTCTCTCTCTCTCTCTCACACACACACACACACACACACACACACACACACACACACACACACACACACACACACACACCCCAATGGACTGACATAGATGTTTTATGTGTTTCATGTGACAATTCAAGTTCATTGTTTTATGTGCTTAATGTGATAATTCAATGGTGTGTGTGTGTGTGTGTGTGTGTGTGTGTGTGTGTGTGATAATCATTGTATTGGTAATTGTGATAAATGAAATAGTATTACTACTGATTAATTAATAGGGTCATTATTCCATTGTTATCATACCACTGAGCTTTAACATAGAAGTTACTGCCTTCTGCCTTAGTATGCTTCACTGACACCTGTGCCAAATCCAAAGAACCTCTTCTCTCTCTGTCCCTCTCAATTTAACTGTAACTAGGAACATTAAGACACAATCCATTCTCTATTTTTTTTTCTCTCCATCTCTCCATCTTTCTCTCTGTCAACTTTCTCTCACACTCAATCTCTCTTCTTCACTCCATTTGTATCTCCTTTTTTCAATATTTTCACTCTCTCTTTATCTCTTCATCCAGAGCCACTCTTGTTCACTCTTCTTTCCTTCTTCCACTCTTCTTTCCTTTCTTATTTTCTTCTTCCATTTTTCTTTCCTTCTTCCACTCTTCTTGCCTTTCTTTTTTCCTTCATCCACTCTTCTTTCCTTCTTCCACTTTTCTTTCCTTTCTTCACTCTTCTTTCCTTCTTACACTCTTCTTTCCTTTCTTCTTTCCTTCTTTCACTCTTCTTTCTTTCCTTATTTCCTTCTTCCACTCTTCTTTCCTTCCTTCACTCTTCTTTCCTTTCTTCTTTCATTATTTCACTCTTCTTTCTTTTCTTCTTTCCTTCTTCCACTCTTCTTTCCTTTCTTCACTCTTCTTTCTTTTCTTCTTTCCTTCTTTCACTCTTCTTTCCTTTCTTCTTTCCCTCTTCCACTCTTCTCTCCTTTCTTCACTCTTCTTTCCTTTTGTCTTTCCTTCTTCCACTCTTCTTGCCTTTCTTTTTTCCTTCATCCACTCTTCTTTCCTTCTTCCACTTTTCTTTCCTTTCTTCACTCTTCTTTCCTTCTTACACTCTTCTTTCCTTTCTTCTTTCCTTCTTTCACTCTTCTTTCTTTTCTTCTTCCTTTCTTAACCTTTGCATTTCATGCACTGGTATTTCCTTCAGGAAATGCATTTTCTAGTTATTCTTGTTACCTTTTTCTGCGATTAATTCAGCCCGAACCGCTTAACGTAGAAACTTCATTCAAACTTTGTCGCGTAGGTCTTGTAAAGGACACTTATGCTATGTATTTTTCACTTTTCTAAACTTTATACTTTTTAAGTTATTAAAGAAAAACGAATCAAAATTTTCCCATTGACTTACATTGGGCCATTATGACATCATAATAGGGTAATTAAACTGGCTTGCACCTGTGCTTCACTGACACCTGCGGCAAGCCTCCAAGGCTCCTCTTCTCTCTGTACCTCTCCATTCAACTGTATAACTAGGAATATTAATAGACACCTTCCATACTCTACTTTTTTTCTCTCTCCTTCTTTCTCTCTATCACTCTCACTCTACTTTCTCTCACACTCCATCTCTCTGCTTCACTCTTTTTTTTCTCCTTCTTTCAACATTTTCACTCTCTCTTTACTGTCTTTATCCAGAGCCACTCTTGTTCACTCTTCTTTCCTTACTTTGTTTCTTCCTCTTTTCTTTCCTTTCTTCTTTCCTTCTTTCTACTCTTCTTTACTTTCTTCTTTCCTTCTTCCACTCTTCTTTCCTTTCTTCTTCCCTTCTTCCACTCTTCTTACCTTTTTCCTTTCTTCTTTCCTTCTTTCACTCTTCTTTCTTTTCTTCTTATCTTCTTCGGCTCTTCTTCCCTTCTTCCACTCTTCTTCTCTTTCTTCACTCTTCTTTCCTTCTTCCACTTTTATTTCCTTCTTCCACTCTAATTTCCTTTCTTCACTCTTCTTTCCTTTCTTCTTCCCTTCTTCCACTCTTCTTTCTTTCTTCCACTCTTCTTTCCTTTCTTCACTCTTCTTTCCTTTCTTCTTTCCTTCTTCCACTCTTCTTTCCTTCTTTTACTGTTCTTTCCTTTTCTTTTCTTTTATTCGTTCTTTCTTAACTTTTGCATTTCATGCACTGGTATTTCCTTCAGGAAATGCATTTTCTAGTTACAGTGCATGAAATGCCCTGTATTGTTATTCCTAGGCTTCTTCTTCTTCTTATTCTTGTTACCTTTTTCTGCGATTAATTCAGCCCGAACCGCTTAACGTAGAAACTTCATTCAAACTTTGTCGCGTAGGTCTTGTAAACGACACTTATGCTATGTATTTTTCACTTTTCTAAACTTTATACTTTTTAAGATATTAAAGAAAAACGAATATAAATTTCTCCCATTGACTTACATTGGGCCATTATGACATCATAATAGGGTCTTTAAACTGGCTTGCACCTGTGCTTTACTCTGCCGTGCTAAGGCAAAAGACCGTAACTTCAAGTTTGGTCAAAAATGAGTTTTTGACGTATTTGTAAAATA
Organism: Sprattus sprattus; assembly: GCF_963457725.1. Lineage (NCBI taxonomy): Eukaryota > Metazoa > Chordata > Actinopteri > Clupeiformes > Clupeidae > Sprattus > Sprattus sprattus. The sequence goes on along the minus strand of NC_137921.1, from coordinate 32,057,991 downwards.
TCAGCAGTAATTAAACAAATGTACTGATATTAAATGTACTACTAACATGCCATTATCAAATTAAAGCCAGTGACATCAGTATTTTGGTTGATTTCACGATGTATAGGCTACCGACAGTTAGCATACCAAGCTAGGTAGCATTACTATTAGAATTGCATGGCAGATATGCTAAGCTATCGGGCTATTCCCCCACCCAGTGCCTGTGGCTAGTCCGAAAAAGGTGCATCTAAATCGGGTAACTTCGCTTGGCGAGCGGGGGCATGTGGAGGGGGAAAATGGGCCTCATTCTCTATCGTTCTCTCTCTCTCTCTCTCTCACACACACACACACACACACACACACACACACACACACACACACACACACACACACACACACACACACACACACACACACACCCCAATGGACTGACATAGATGTTTTATGTGTTTCATGTGACAATTCAAGTTCATTGTTTTATGTGCTTAATGTGATAATTCAATGGTGTGTGTGTGTGTGTGTGTGATAATCATTGTATTGGTAATTGTGATAAATGAAATAGTATTACTACTGATTAATTAATAGGGTCATTATTCCATTGTTATCATACCACTGAGCTTTAACATAGAAGTTACTGCCTTCTGCCTTAGTATGCTTCACTGACACCTGTGCCAAATCCAAAGAACCTCTTCTCTCTCTGTCCCTCTCAATTTAACTGTAACTAGGAACATTAAGACACCATCCATTCTCTATTTTTTTTTCTCTCCATCTCTCCATCTTTCTCTCTGTCAACTTTCTCTCACACTCAATCTCTCTTCTTCACTCCATTTTTATCTCCTTTTTTCAATATTTTCACTCTCTCTTTATCTCTTCATCCAGAGCCACTCTTGTTCACTCTTCTTTCCTTCTTCCACTCTTCTTTCCTTTCTTATTTTCTTCTTCCATTTTTCTTTCCTTCTTCCACTCTTCTTGCCTTTCTTTTTTCCTTCATCCACTCTTCTTTCCTTCTTCCACTTTTCTTTCCTTTCTTCACTCTTCTTTCCTTCTTACACTCTTCTTTCCTTTCTTCTTTCCTTCTTTCACTCTTCTTTCTTTCCTTATTTCCTTCTTCCACTCTTCTTTCCTTCCTTCACTCTTCTTTCCTTTCTTCTTTCATTATTTCACTCTTCTTTCTTTTCTTCTTTCCTTCTTCCACTCTTCTTTCCTTTCTTCACTCTTCTTTCTTTTCTTCTTTCCTTCTTTCACTCTTCTTTCCTTTCTTCTTTCCCTCTTCCACTCTTCTCTCCTTTCTTCACTCTTCTTTCCTTTTGTCTTTCCTTCTTCCACTCTTCTTGCCTTTCTTTTTTCCTTCATCCACTCTTCTTTCCTTCTTCCACTTTTCTTTCCTTTCTTCACTCTTCTTTCCTTCTTACACTCTTCTTTCCTTTCTTCTTTCCTTCTTTCACTCTTCTTTCTTTTCTTCTTCCTTCCTTAACCTTTGCATTTCATGCACTGGTATTTCCTTCAGGAAATGCATTTTCTAGTTACAGTGCATGAAATGCCCTGTATTGTTATTCCTAGGCTTCTTCTTCTTCTTATTCTTGTTACCTTTTTCTGCGATTAATTCAGCCCGAACCGCTTAACGCAGAAACTTTATTCAAACTTTGTCGCGTAGGTCTTGTAAAGGACACTTATGCTATGTATTTTTCACTTTTCTAAACTTTATACTTTTTAAGATATTAAATAAAAACGAATCGAAATTTTCCCATTGACTTACATTGGGCCATTATGACATCATAATAGGGTCTTTAAACTGGCTTGCACCTGTGCTTCACTGACAGCTGCGCCAAATCAAAGGAACCTCTTCTCTGTCCCTCTCAATTTAACTGTAACTAGGAACATTAAGACACCTTCCATTCTCTACTTTTTTCTCTCCATCTTTCTCTCTATCCCTCTCAGTCTACTTTCTCTCACACTCAATCTCTCTTCTTCACTCCATTTTTATCTCCTTTTTTCAATATTTTCACTCTCTTTTTCTCTTTCACTCTTCTTTTCTTCTTCCACTCATCTTTCCTTCTTCCACTCTTCTTTCCTTCTTTCACTTTTCTTTCCTTTCTTCACTCTCCTTTCTTCTTTCCTTCTTTCACTCTCCTTTCTTCTTTCCTTCTTTCACTCTTCTTTCCTTTTCTTCTTTCCTTCTTCAACTATTATTTCCTTCTTTCACTCTTCTTTCCTTTCTTCACTCTTCTTTCTTTTCTTCTTCCACTCTTCTTTCCTTTCTTCACTCTTCTTTCTTTTCTTCTTTCCTTCTTTCACTCTTCTTTCCTTCATCCTCTCTTCTCTCCTTTCTTCACTCTTCTATCCTTTCTTCTTTCTTTCTTCCACTCTTCTTTCCTTTCTTCTTTCCTTCTTTCACTCTTCTTTCTTTTCTTCTTCCTTTCCTAACTTTTGCACTTTTGCATTTCATGCACTGGTATTTCCTTCAGGAAATGCATTTTCTAGTTGTATTTACAGTGCATGAAATGCCCTGTATTGTTATTCCTAGGCTTCTTCTTCTTCTTCTTCTTCTTCTTCTTCTTCTTCTTGTTACCTTTTTCTGCGATTAATTCAGCCCGAACCGCTTAACGTAGAAACTTCATTCAAACTTTGTCGCGTAGGTCTTGTAAAGGACACTTATGCTATGTATTTTTCACTTTTCTAAACTTTATACTTATTAAGATATTCAATAAAAACGAATCAAAATGTGCCCATTGACTTACATTGGGCCATTATGACATCATAATAGGGTCTTTAAACTGGCTTGCACCTGTGCTTCACTGACACCTGCGCCAAATCAAAGGAACCTCTTCTCTGTCCCTCTCAATTTAACTGTAACTAGGAACATTAAGACACCTTCCATTCTCTACTTTTTTTTCTCTCCATCTCTCATCTTTCTCTCTATCCCTCTCAGTCTACTTTCTCTCACACTCAATCTCTCTTCTTCACTCCATTTTTATCTCCTTTTTTCAATATTTTCACTCTCTTTTTCTCTTTATCCAGAGCCACTCTTGTTACAGTGCATGAAATGCCCTGTATTGTTATTCCTAGGCTTCTTCTTCTTCTTCTTCTTCTTCTTGTTACCTTTTTCTGCGATTAATTCAGCCCGAACCGCTTAACGTAGAAACTTCATTCAAACTTTGTCGCGTAGGTCTTGTAAAGGACACTTATGCTATGTATTTTTCAATTTTCTAAACTTTATACTTTTTAAGATATTAAATAAAAACGAATCTAAATTTTCCCATTGACTTACATTGGGCCATTATGACATCATAATAGGGTCTTTAAACTGGCTTGCACCTGTGCTTCACTTACAGCTGCGCCAAATCAAAGGACCCTCTTCTCTGTCCCTCTCAATTTAACTGTAACTAGGAACATTAAGACACCTTCCATTCTCTACTTTTTTTCTCTCCATCTCTCCATCTTTCTCTCTATCCCTCTCAGTCTACTTTCTCTCACACTCAATCTCTCTTCTTCACTCCATTTTTATCTCCTTTTTTCAATATTTTCACTCTCTTTTTCTCTTTCACTCTTCTTTCCTTCTTCCACTCATCCTTCCTTCTTCCACTCTTCTTTCCTTCTTTCACTTTTCTTTCCTTTCTTCACTCTCCTTTCTTCTTTCCTTCTTTCACTCTTCTTTCCTTTTCTTCTTTCCTTCTTCAACTATTATTTCCTTCTTTCACTCTTCTTTCCTTTCTTCACTCTTCTTTCTTTTCTTCTTCACTCTTCTTTCCTTTCTTCACTCTTCTTTCTTTTCTTCTTTCACTCTTCTTTCCTTCATCCTCTCTTCTCTCCTTTCTTCACTCTTCTATCCTTTCTTCTTTCCTTCTTCCACTCTTCTTTCCTTTCTTCTTTCCTTCTTTCACTCTTCTTTCTTTTCTTCTTCCTTTCCTAACTTTTGCATTTCATGCACTGGTATTTCCTTCAGGAAATGCATTTTCTAGTTATTCTTGTTACCTTTTTCTGCGATTAATTCAGCCCGAACCGCTTAACGTAGAAACTTCATTCAAACTTTGTCGCGTAGGCCTTGTAAACGACACTTATGCTATGTATTTTTCACTTTTCAAAACTTTATACTTTTTAAGATATTAAATAAAAACGAATCGAAATTTTCCCATTGACTTGCATTGGGCCATTATGACGTCATAATAGGGTCTTTAAACTGGCTTGCACCTGTGCTTTACTGACAGCTGCGCCAAATCAAAGGAACCTCTTTGTCCCTCTCAATTTAACTGTAACTACACTGTAAAAAAAGCAACTTGTATTTGTTGGCCTAAAACAGTACTTTATGTTGGTAAAACTTGAAAATATATAGCCCTCTTTGTTGTGACATGCGGGAAAAAGCCAACTGTCCGTTGGCACTTTACAATTGAAGTCTCATTCTGGCTGTGCTGCTGTCTCTTGCTGGAGTCCAAACAGGTACGTTTTAAATCAACCTTTAATTAAATTAAAATGATGCGCGAATTTTATTCTGAGTTGTGTTGTGCAGTAGGCCTATGTTGTACGTCGTTTAATGGAGAAAGCGACCAAGACATTTACACAAAGCTTTTCAGTCATTAGAGAAAGCTAGCATCAGTCAGGCAACCTATTCAAACAGGACAGGCATGTTATCTTCTGACTGTTGGTATTGTGTTAAAGTAACACAATGCAACAATTATACTTCAGGATTATGGTTAGGATAATCAGTTTAACCTAAAAATAACAGCTTGAAAAAAATTGGGGCGCTACAATGACTTTTAATATAGAGAATTGCATCCGCGCCATTGCTATGCAGGGTCTATAGACAAGTTTACGCGTCATACCCTGGGCATAACTTCGTTCTGTAGTTTTGCCGCCCAACTTTCCACTGTCTGCTGAACTAGTAAGCTTATGTGCCATCTTGCTTTGTCTTGTGTTGCACTTGCTTGACTGTGTAAGGACAGTTGTTGAGTAACTAGTTTGTAATAATGTCAAAGTCAGCTCATTTAAAGAGATTTCGTCAGTTTTAGCTGATAGCATATAGCTAGCGTATAGCTAGCTATTGATCCGTTGTGCTGCTTTAATTCGTGTTTGCCAGCTTGTTACAGATACAAAAAAGACATTAGGGTATTAATGCTAACTCAAAATTGTGGTTGCAACATTAGCTGACATTTTATGCCATCTTTCAGAAGTGTAGTGTTCCTACACAGTGGTAGTCATGCTCCGTCTCTGCTCCAGGTAGCAGGTGAGCAGGCTGGTTTAGTAGGGACAGAGAGAGCGCGGGGCCAGCGACAGGTTGCTGCTCGGTTCTGCAATTAGTGTGCTGCCTGCCCCACCAGTGGCGGCTGCTAATCTTTCAAAGAGGGGGAGCTCATTTTTTGGGTACATCATACAAATATTAGCATTGTCTGCCATCGTGTGTAGTTTGTTACCTGGCTAGTTCACACTTACGACCAGTGGCGATTTCTTTAAAGCTTGGCTTCCCCTAATAGGTGGTGGGCCGAGGTGCGATTTCGTGCATTTTAACGTTCCCTGGATATGGAGAAGCCATGTTTTTGTAAATATGTTCTACGTTTGTATTCACGTTTAGACAAAAATTGTTGCCACTTGCAGTTATTGCTTATTAAGTTGTTATCGATAACTTTATTCCCGAGGCAAATGGAGAGGGCAGCTACACTTTGGGTCCGATAATCGTGACGTTTTGACGTTGTTATCCAATCGCGTTCTTGGAATTGCTCCAGTGAAGTTAATGAGCAGTCCAACAACACTGTTTACATCTTTGTCCATGTAGTGTGAATTGTGGAATATATAGGTCATTTTTAGACGTTTTTGATTCAGTTTTCAAATCGAGGTGATATAGCGGCTTTTTCTTGTTTAACAAAGGGTATTTTAATCTTAAAAACAAAAAGACATTGCTCTGTGGGGAGCCTTTTCATAATGTTGTCAGACACTGATAATGATATGAGCCTGTCAGTGACACAAAAAGCACCTCCAGTGGATATACCTTCACAGTGAGCAATCGTAATCGTAGCAATCATTTTGGATATTGAAAAGGACAGCTGCCTGCATGTTTACTCTACTTCTTATATGTCAATTACATCTTGTAATGTTTCATGCAACTCTTGTTTCAGACATCTGACATATCTGCACATAGACAAACTGCAGCTTTAAAGGGCCTTCCCTTGTAAACATTTTTTTTTTGGTTGGTTTTTCTGAAACATGTTACATGGTCTCGATAGTTTGCATTTACTTGCCCCTTTTGGAAGGGATTTGATACAGTATAAATAAAACAAATGTTTTGAATGTATATGTTGCGTCTGTAATTATCTATACATTTGATTAGAAGTTCCTGGTTATAAATTATAAAGTTGAGTTACATTATAAACTATTGCAGTGTGCGATTTTAAATTCCTCTTAAATTATTCTGCTAAACCCATTTAAAGTGAATTCTGTATAAGAACTCATTACAATGTAAAATTATAAATTACTACAATTTACAGGACAGTTAGCTGAAGTGAGGATTTAAAGTTATTACAACGTTAAATAATAAGTTAGTGCAATTTAGGGGAGAGTTAGCAGAAGTAAGGATTAAAAGTTATTACAATGTTAAATAATAAGTAAGTACAACTTAGGGGAGAGTTAGCACAAGTAAGGATTAAATGTTATTACAATGTTAAATAATAAGTAAGTACAACTTAGGGGAGAGTTGGCACAAGTAAGGATTAAATGTTATTACAATGTAAAATTATGAGTTAGTAGAACTTACTCTTGAGTTGACCAAAATCAGAATTCAGAGTTGAGCAAACTCAAAAGCAAAACTTAAAATATTGAGTTTAATTGCCCAACTTAAAATTTTACTGAAGTTTGTTGCCTTAAAATTTTACTGAAGTTTGTTGCCTTAAAATTTTGAGTTCACCCAACTTTTTTTTTTTTTTTTTTTTTTTTTACAGTGTAGGAACATTAAGACACCTTCCATTCTCTACTTTTTTTCTCTCCATCTCTCCATCTTTCTCTCTATCCCTCTCAGTCTATTTTCTCTCACACTCAATCTCTCTTCTTCACTCCATTTTTATCTCCTTTTTTCAATATTTTCACTCTTTTTCTCTTTCACTCTTCTTTCCTTCTTTCACTTTTCTTTCCTTTCTTCACTCTCCTTTCTTCTTTCCTTCTTTCACTCTTCTTTCCTTTCTTCACTTTTCTTTCTTTTCTTCCACTCCTCTTTCCTTTCTTCACTCTTCTTTCTTTTCTTCTTTCCTTCTTTCACTCTTCTTTCCTTCATCCTCTCTTCTCTCCTTTCTTCACTCTTCTATCCTTTCTTCTTTCCTTCTTTCACTCTTCTTTCTTTTCTTCTTCCTTTCCTAACTTTTGCATTTCATGCACTGGTATTTCCTTCAGGAAATGCATTTTCTAGTTACAGTGCATGAAATGCCCTGTATTGTTATTCCTAGGCTTCTTCTTCTTCTTCTTATTCTTGTTACCTTTTTCTGCGATTAATTCAGCCCAAACCGCTTAACGTAGAAACTTCATTCAAACTTTGTCGCGTAGGTCTTGTAAACGACACTTATGCTATGTATTTTTCACTTTTCTAAACTTTATACTTTTTAAGATATTAAAGAAAAACGAATATAAATGTCTCCCATTGACTTACATTGGGCCATTATGACATCATAATAGGGTCTTTAAACTGGCTTGCACCTGTGCTTCACTGACAGCTGCACCAAATCAAAGGAACCTCTACTCTCTCTGTCCCTCTCAATTTAACTGTAACTAGGAACATTAAGACACCATCCATTCTCTATTTTTTTTCTCTCCATCTCTCCATCTTTCTCTCTCAGTCAACTTTCTCTCACACTCAATCTCTCTTCTTCAATCCATTTTTATCTCCTTTTTTCAATATTTTCACTCTCTCTTTATCTCTTCATCCAGAGCCACTCTTGTTCACTATTCTTTCCTTCTTCCACTCTTCTTTCCTTTCTTATTTTCTTCTTTCACTCTTCTTTCCTTTGTTCTTTCCTTCTTTCACTCTTCTTTCTTTTCTTATTTCCTTCTTCCACTCTTCTTTCCTTCCTTCACTCTTCTTTCCTTTCTTCTTTCATTATTTCACTCTTCTTTCCTTTCCTCTTTCCTTCTTCCGCTCTTCTCTCCTTTCTTCACTCTTCTTTCCTTTTGTCTTTCCTTCTTCCACTCTTCTTTCCTTTCTTCTTTCCTTCTTTCACTCTTCTTTCTTTTCTTCTTCCTTTCTTAACCTTTGCATTTCATGCACTGGTATTTCCTTCAGGAAATGCATTTTCTAGTTACAGTGCATGAAATGCCCTGTATTGTTATTCCTAGGCTTCTTCTTCTTATTACAGTGCATGAAATGCCCTGTATTGTTATTCCTAGGCTTCTTCTTCTTCTTATTCTTGTTACCTTTTTCTGCGATTAATTCAGCCCGAACCACTTAACGTAGAAACTTCATTCAAACTTTGTCGCGTAGGTCTTGTAAACGACACTTATGCTATGTATTTTTCACTTTTCTAAACTTTATACTTTTTAAGATATTAAAGAAAAACGAATATAAATTTCTCCCATTGACTTACATTGGGCCATTATGACATCATAATAGGGTCTTTAAACTGGCTTGCACCTGTGCTTTACTCTGCCGTGCTAAGGCAAAAGACCGTAACTTCAAGTTTGGTCAAAAATGAGTTTTTGACGTATTTGTAAAATATCAGCAGTAATTAAACAAATGTACTGATATTAAATGTACTACTAACATGCCATTATCAAATTAAAGCCAGTGACATCAGTATTTTGGTTGATTTCACGATGTATAGGCTGCCGACAGTTAGCATACCAAGCTAGGTAGCATTACCATTAGAATTGCATGGCAGATATGCTAAGCTATCGGGCTATTCCCCCACCCAGTGCCTGTGGCTAGTCCGAAAAAGGTGCATCTAAATCGGGTAACTTCGCTTGGCGAGCGGGGGCATGTGGAGGGGGAAAATGGGCCTCATTCTCTATCGTTCTCTCTCTCTCTCTCTCACACACACACACACACACACACACACACACACACACACACACACACACACACCCCAATGGACTGACATAGATGTTTTATGTGTTTCATGTGACAATTCAAGTTCATTGTTTTATGTGCTTAATGTGATAATTCAATGGTGTGTGTGTGTGTGTGTGTGTGTGTGATAATCATTGTATTGGTAATTGTGATAAATGAAATAGTATTACTACTGATTAATTAATAGGGTCATTATTCCATTGTTATCATACCACTGAGCTTTAACATAGAAGTTACTGCCTTCTGCCTTAGTATGCTTCACTGACACCTGTGCCAAATCCAAAGAACCTCTTCTCTCTCTGTCCCTCTCAATTTAATTGTAACTAGGAACATTAAGACACCATCCATTCTCTATTTTTTTTTCTCTCCATCTCTCTCTGTCAACTTTCTCTCACACTCAATCTCTCTTCTTCACTCCATTTTTATCTCCTTTTTTCAATATTTTCACTCTCTCTTTATCTCTTCATCCAGAGCCACTCTTGTTCACTCTTCTTTCCTTCTTCCACTCTTCTTTCCTTTCTTATTTTCTTCTTCCATTTTTCTTTCCTTCTTCCACTCTTCTTGCCTTTCTTTTTTCCTTCATCCACTCTTCTTTCCTTCTTCCACTTTTCTTTCCTTTCTTCACTCTTCTTTCCTTTCTTCTTTCCTTCTTTCACTCTTCTTTCTTTCCTTATTTCCTTCTTCCACTCTTCTTTCCTTCCTTCACTCTTCTTTCCTTTCTTCTTTCATTATTTCACTCTTCTTTCTTTTCTTCTTTCCTTCTTCCACTCTTCTTTCCTTTCTTCACTCTTCTTTCTTTTCTTCTTTCCTTCTTTCACTCTTCTTTCCTTCTTCCACTCTTCTCTCCTTTCTTCACTCTTCTTTCCTTTTGTCTTTCCTTCTTCCACTCTTCTTGCCTTTCTTTTTTCTTCTTCCATTTTTCTTTCCTTCTTCCACTCTTCTTGCCTTTCTTTTTGCCTTCATCCACTCTTCTTTCCTTCTTCCACTTTTCTTTCCTTTCTTCACTCTTCTTTCCTTCTTACACTCTTCTTTCCTTCTTTCACTCTTCTTTCTTTCCTTATTTCCTTCTTCCACTCTTCTTTCCTTTCTTCACTCTTCTTTCACTCTTCTTTCCTTCTTCCACTTTTCTTTCCTTTCTTCACTCTTCTTTCCTTCTTACACTCTTCTTTCCTTTCTTCTTTCCTTCTTTCACTCTTCTTTCTTTTCTTCTTCCTTTCTTAACCTTTGCATTTCATGCACTGGTATTTCCTTCAGGAAATGCATTTTCTAGTTACAGTGCATGAAATGCCCTGTATTGTTATTCCTAGGCTTCTTCTTCTTATTACAGTGCATGAAATGCCCTGTATTGTTATTCCTAGGCTTCTTCTTCTTCTTATTCTTGTTACCTTTTTCTGCGATTAATTCAGCCCGAACCGCTAAACGTAGAAACTTGATTCAAACTTTGTCGCGTAGGTCTTGTAAAGGACACTTATGCTATGTATTTTTTAAACTTCACTTTTCTAAACTTTATACTTTTTAAGTTATTAAAGAAAAACGAATCTAAATTTTCCCATTGACTTACATTGGGCCATTATGACATCATAATAGGGTAATTAAACTGGCTTGCACCTGTGCTTCACTGACACCTGCGGCAAGCCTCCAAGGGTCCTCTTCTCTCTGTACCTCTCCATTCAACTGTACAACTAGGAATATTAATAGACACCTTCCATACTCTACTTTTTTTTCTCTCTATCACTCACACTTTACTTTCTCTCACACTCCATCTCTCTGCTTCACTCTTTTTTTCTCCTTCTTTCAATATTTTCACTCTCTCTTTACTGTCTTTATCCAGAGCCACTCTTGTTCACTCTTCTTTCCTTACTTTGTTTCTTCCTCTCTTCTTTCCTTCTTTCTACTCTTCTTTACTTTCTTCTTTCCTTCTTCCACTCTTCTTTCCTTTCTTCTTCCCTTCTTCCACTCTTCTTACCTTTTTCTTTTCTTCTTTCCTTCTTCCACTCTAATTTCCTTTCTTCACTCTTCTTTCCTTTCTTCTTCCCTTCTTCCACTCTTCTTTCTTTCTTCACTCTTCTTTCCTTTCTTCTTTCCTTCTTCAACTCTTCTTTCCTTCTTTTACTGTTCTTTCCTTTCTTCCTTCCTTCTTTCACTTTTCTTTTATTCGTTCTTTCTTAACTTTTGCATTTCATGCACTGGTATTTCCTTCAGGAAATGCATTTTCTAGTTATTCTTGTTACCTTTTTCTGCGATTAATTCAGCCCGAACCACTTAACGTAGAAACTTCATTCAAACTTTGTCGCGTAGGTCTTGTAAACGACACTTATGCTATGTATTTTTCACTTTTCTAAACTTTATACTTTTTAAAATATTAAAGAAAAACGAATATAAATTTCTCCCATTGACTTACATTGGGCCATTATGACATCATAATAGGGTCTTTAAACTGGCTTGCACCTGTGCTTTACTCTGCCGTGCTAAGGCAAAAGACCGTAACTTCAAGTTTGGTCAAAAATGAGTTTTTGACGTATTTGTAAAATATCAGCAGTAATTAAACAAATGTACTGATATTAAATGTACTACTAACATGCCATTATCAAATTAAAGCCAGTGACATCAGTATTTTGGTTGATTTCACGATGTATAGGCTACCGACAGTTAGCATACCAAGCTAGGTAGCATTACCATTAGAATTGCATGGCAGATATGCTAAGCTATCGGGCTATTCCCCCACCCAGTGCCTGTGGCTAGTCCGAAAAAGGTGCATCTAAATCGGGTAACTTCGCTTGGCGAGCGGGGGCATGTGGAGGGGGAAAATGGGCCTCATTCTCTATCGTTCTCTCTCTCTCTCTCTCTCTCTCACACACACACACACACACACACACACACACACACACACACACACACACACACACCCCCCAATGGACTGACATAGATGTTTTATGTGTTTCATGTGACAATTCAAGTTCATTGTTTTATGTGCTTAATGTGATAATTCAATGGTGTGTGAATGTGTGTGTGTGTGTGTGTGTGTGATAATCATTGTATTGGTAATTGTGATAAATGAAATAGTATTACTACTGATTAATTAATAGGGTCATTATTCCATTGTTATCATACCACTGAGCTTTAACATAGAAGTTACTGCCTTCTGCCTTAGTATGCTTCACTGACACCTGTGCCAAATCCAAAGAACCTCTTCTCTCTCTGTCCCTCTCAATTTAACTGTAACTAGGAACATTAAGACACCATCCATTCTCTATTTTTTTTTCTCTCCATCTCTCCATCTTTCTCTCTGTCAACTTTCTCTCACACTCAATCTCTCTTCTTCACTCCATTTTTATCTCCTTTTTTCAATATTTTCACTCTCTCTTTATCTCTTCATCCAGAGCCACTCTTGTTCACTCTTCTTTCCTTCTTCCACTCTTCTTTCCTTTCTTATTTTCTTCTTCCATTTTTCTTTCCTTCTTCCACTCTTCTTGCCTTTCTTTTTTCCTTCATCCACTCTTCTTTCCTTCTTCCACTTTTCTTTCCTTTCTTCACTCTTCTTTCCTTTCTTCTTTCCTTCTTTCACTCTTCTTTCTTTCCTTATTTCCTTCTTCCACTCTTCTTTCCTTCCTTCACTCTTCTTTCCTTTCTTCTTTCATTATTTCACTCTTCTTTCTTTTCTTCTTTCCTTCTTCCACTCTTCTTTCCTTTCTTCACTCTTCTTTCTTTTCTTCTTTCCTTCTTTCACTCTTATTTCCTTTCTTCTTTCCCTCTTCCACTCTTCTCTCCTTTCTTCACTCTTCTTTCCTTTTGTCTTTCCTTCTTCCACTCTTCTTGCCTTTCTTTTTTCCTTCATCCACTCTTCTTTCCTTCTTCCACTTTTCTTTCCTTTCTTCACTCTTCTTTCCTTCTTACACTCTTCTTTCCTTTCTTCTTTCCTTCTTTCACTCTTCTTTCTTTTCTTCTTCCTTTCTTAACCTTTGCATTTCATGCACTGGTATTTCCTTCAGGAAATGCATTTTCTAGTTATTCTTGTTACCTTTTTCTGCGATTAATTCAGCCCGAACCGCTTAACGTAGAAACTTCATTCAAACTTTGTCGCGTAGGTCTTGTAAACGACACTTATGCTATGTATTTTTCACTTTTCTAAACTTTATACTTTTTAAGATATTAAAGAAAAACGAATATAAATTTCTCCCATTGACTTACATTGGGCCATTATGACATCATAATAGGGTCTTTAAACTGGCTTGCACCTGTGCTTTACTCTGCCTTGCTAAGGCAAAAGACCGTAACTTCAAGTTTGGTCAAAAATGAGTTTTTGACGTATTTGTAAAATATCAGCAGTAATTAAACAAATGTACTGATATTAAATGTACTACTAACATGCCATTATCAAATTAAAGCCAGTGACATCAGTATTTTGGTTGATTTCACGATGTATAGGCTACCGACAGTTAGCATACCAAGCTAGGTAGCATTACCATTAGAATTGCATGGCAGATATGCTAAGCTATCGGGCTATTCCCCCACCCAGTGCCTGTGGCTAGTCCGAAAAAGGTGCATCTAAATCGGGTAACTTCGCTTGGCGAGCGGGGGCATGTGGAGGGGGAAAATGGGCCTCATTCTCTATCGTTCTCTCTCTCTCTCTCTCTCTCTCTCTCTCTCTCTCACACACACACACACACACACACACACACACACACCCCAATGGACTGACATAGATGTTTTATGAGTTTCATGTGACAATTCAAGTTCATTGTTTTATGTGCTTAATGTGATAATTCAATGGTGTGTGTGTGTGTGTGTGATAATCATTGTATTGGTAATTGTGATAAATGAAATAGTATTACTACTGATTAATTAATAGGGTCATTATTCCATTGTTATCATACCACTGAGCTTTAACATAGCATAGAAGTTACTGCCTTCTGCCTTAGTATGCTTCACTGACACCTGTGCCAAATCCAAAGAACCTCTTCTCTCTCTGTCCCTCTCAATTTAACTGTAACTAGGAACATTAAGACACCATCCATTCTCTATTTTTTTCTCTCCATCTCTCCATCTTTCTCTCTGTCAACTTTCTCTCACACTCAATCTCTCTTCTTCACTCCATTTTTATCTCCTTTTTTCAATATTTTCACTCTCTCTTTATCTCTTCATCCAGAGCCACTCTTGTTCACTCTTCTTCCCTTCTTCCACTCTTCTTTCCTTTCTTATTTTCTTCTTCCATTTTTCTTTCCTTCTTCCACTCTTCTTGCCTTTCTTTTTTCCTTCATCCACTCTTCTTTCCTTCTTCCACTTTTCTTTCCTTTCTTCACTCTTCTTTCCTTCTTACACTCTTCTTTCCTTTCTTCTTTCATTATTTCACTCTTCTTTCTTTTCTTCTTTCCTTCTTCCACTCTTCTTTCCTTTCTTCACTCTTCTTTCTTTTCTTCTTTCACTCTTCTTTCCTTTCTTCTTTCCCTCTTCCACTCTTCTCTCCTTTCTTCACTCTTCTTTCCTTTTGTCTTTCCTTCTTCCACTCTTCTTGCCTTTCTTTTTTCCTTCATCCACTCTTCTTTCCTTCTTCCACTTTTCTTTCCTTTCTTCACTCTTCTTTCCTTCTTACACTCTTCTTTCCTTTCTTCTTTCACTCTTCTTTCTTTTCTTCTTCCTTTCTTAACCTTTGCATTTCATGCACTGGTATTTCCTTCAGGAAATGCATTTTCTAGTTATTCTTGTTACCTTTTTCTGCGATTAATTCAGCCCGAGCCGCTTAACGTAGAAACTTCATTCAAACTGCGTCGCGTAGGTCTTGTAAACGACACTTATGCTATGTATTTTTCACTTTTCTAAACTTTATACTTTTTAAGATATTAAAGAAAAACGAATATAAATTTCTCCCATTGACTTACATTGGGCCATTATGACATCATAATAGGGTCTTTAAACTGGCTTGCACCTGTGCTTTACTAACAGCTGCGCCAAATCAAAGGAACCGCTTCTCTCTCTGTCCCTCTCAATTTAACTGTAACTAGGAACATTAAGACACCATCCATTCTCAATTTTTTTTTCTCTCCATCTTTCTCTCTCAGTCTACTTTCTCTCACACTCAATCTCTCTTCTTCACTCCATTTTTATCTCCTTTTTTCAATATTTTCACTCTCTTTTTCTCTTTCACTCTTCTTTCCTTCTTCCACTCATCTTTCCTTCTTCCACTCTTCTTTCCTTCTTTCACTTTTCTTTCCTTTCTTCACTCTCCTTTCTTCTTTCCTTCTTTCACTCTTCTTTCCTTTTCTTCTTTCCTTCTTCAACTATTATTTCCTTCTTTCACTCTTCTTTCCTTTCTTCACTCTTTTTTCTTTTCTTCTTTCCTTCTTTCACTCTTCTTTCCTTCATCCTCTCTTCTCTCCTTTCTTCACTCTTCTATCCTTTCCTTCTTTCACTCTTCTTTCCTTCTTTCACTCTTCTTTCTTTTCTTCTTCCTTTCCTAACTTTTGCATTTCATGCACTGGTATTTCCTTCAGGAAATGCATTTTCTAGTTTTGCTAGGTATCTCCGATATCGACGCAGAGACACCGTGTGAAAAAGGATGGAAAACTTAACGAGGAAAAGTGGTTCGGGAACTACGTGTGCAGTAGTTGGCTGTACCAACTCAAGAAAACACCTGAACGAGTGGTTAGATACACTCTTAGAAAAAAGGGTTCATGAAGGTGCTATATAGAACCATGGGGGTTCTTAGCCAAGAAAATAGAACCTTTTGCCTAAAAAGGGTGCTATTTAATTCACGTGAGGATTATTTGAACTTCAACGAACGTTTATAGAACCTTTATAGAACCTTTCTCAAGAAGACGTTTATTCTTCACTGGATTTAACGGTAAGTGACACACAACTTTCTTCTCCTTAATTTCATTCATAATTATTACCCCTGTTGTCTGCAAATCAAAACATAATAGGCCTCCTCCGTTTAGTAAAAAAAACAATGGGCGTTCCTCGTAAACGTCAGTGGGCGTTAACCGATAATATAAGCCGTCTCTGAATGATGTTAGCATCCGCTAGCTAGCCTAGCCTGTCACCCTAGTGTATCCATCATTGAGATACGTTTACCCTACGTCCGGCTGAAAATAAAATCAACGATCGATTATATGTTTTAATTGCAGCGGGACAACACAAAAAAAACTTTAGCTAAGTTTAGTTAGGTCTGTGTACTGTTCTCGCTACGTGTTCAGTGAGTTGACAGTATGTTCGTCAGCCAAAATAGAGCCAGGTAGCAAGCGCCTTGCTGCTTTATTATTGATGTCAGGTGAATACTTATGAGTGAAACAATAGTACACAAGAAAAAGAAAATAGTATCTTACTTAACACAACAAGTTACTATTACACCAAGAATCAGAGCAACAATAGATTACAGCACAGCTGACTAAGTGCTAACGTTAGCCACCAACGGAGTTATGAATGAATTGTGTGCTAACGGTGTCACATATTAGAACGTATACTAAACACACCTATTAACACCCCAACTATTAAAAAGATGAAACAGTTATAAACCTTAATAGATAGAAAAATCTTTAATCAATCTTTGTACATATTTCAGTAGCGGTGGGTGTCTAGATTAAGACAAGTAACTGGATTTCAACTGAAACGTGTTTTCGGTTTTATCCCGCTGTGTAGACCAACACGCAAAATTAGCTGATACAGGTCTTGTCTATTAACACCCAATCGTGATTTAACTGTGGTACGTGTGGTGTAAGGAGATAAGCAAAACATTAGCAAAACATTACCGATATGACCAAGTATGATCTCTATCAGAATCCGTAATACCTCGTGAACATCTCCTAACTCGGTAGTCAACTGTCGTCCCTGTGATAAGCGGTTGAACCTCAACTTAAAGAGGGAGAGCGGTATCGATGTCGGTTGAAAACTGTATGACCCTCTGAAGTTCTCGTCGCGAAATCGAATTCGCTCAGTTCGTTCCATGACAGTTTGTACACACCGAAATAAATGGCTGTCAAGTACACGCTCTACAACTGTAATGTGTTGCACACATACAATTTAAATACCCCTTTTGGGCCGGAGCGTATGTTGTTTAAAATCCGTTATCCTGGTTGACTCCGTAATCAATATTAGGTAATGTGTAGCAGCGCATGGGGGCTAAGAGGTCGCGCTACGATAAATGAATAATAATTCAATTTGACGTTTCAACGAACATAACACAGTTCATATAATTCAAACATAGGTCACTCAAACATATTCATCAGTGTGAGACAGCGGGGGGGGGGGGGGGGGGGGGGGGGGGGGTGGGGACGTAGTCACTGCTTTGGAGGGTGCGAGGGAAAGCATAATTGAATAGGCTTACTAGATATGTGCGTTGCTAAGTTACTGCCAGGTGTTCCCTATCCCACGATGAGTATGATGTCAAAGTAAAAGTCTGTCAAAAGGCCTACTAAAATAAATGTTTTTCTTCTTAATTTCTCTTATTCCAGATTATAATGGTGGATAAATGGACCAAACATGAGGTTGGCAAGTGGCTTCAAAGCTTACAGTTAGTGGATTTCAAAGAAACGTTCATGGGTATGCCTTTTCCTTATGGATTTCTTCAAATGCCCGTTTTGTGATGTGGTGAAGTTCCAGCTAAAAAAATACTTAACACACTTGCAGCTATTGCACAACGAGCAGCCGAATTTCAACGTTGTCTGCAATGTAGACAGATGCAGTAGAAGTTACAGAAGTGTTGCATGTTTAAGAAACCACCTGTATAGGAAACACAGAGAAGCTATACAGCCAGGAAGTTCCAGTTCAGAAACAGCAGTGTTTGAGCAGGTAGAAGAGGAGGATGTCTTTGAAGTAGATGACTGTGAGGAAGTAAATGGAAGATCTTTGCAAACAAATAATTTGGACACACTTTTGTCTGGACTTAAACAGCATGTGGCTCTTTTTATTTTAAATCTCCAAGAGAAGCATCTTTTACCAAAAGTGACACAAGACACAATAGTCACAAATTTACAATTCGTATTGAAGTTTTTCCAGCAGAATTACGCTGAAATCATCAAATTTAATTTAGACAACTCAGGCTTCATATTAGAGGACCATGACGACTTGGATGTTTTGCTTTCGAATGACAGAGTATTTGATTCCGTATTTGAATATGTGCAGTCAGAATACAAACTTCTTCAATATAGCAAACAGCATCTTCGTCTAGTAGAGCCTGTTCAAAAGGTTCTAGGTAAGAACGACAAGGGTGGTGAAGATACTTTTCAGTATATCCCAATAGGGGATGTTCTAAAGACCCATTTGGAGAAAGAGGATATTTATGAGTCATTCCAAAGGACCTGTGAGAGAGCCCCAAGTACTTTTCTTTTAAATGACTTCACAGATGGGGAGATTTTTCAAGGAAGTCCTTTTTATGGTGACACTAGTATTGTTAGATTGCATCTTTACACTGATGAATTTGAAGTTGTTAACCCTTTAGGCTCCAAAAAATCAATTCACAAGCTGACAGCATTTTATTTTACAATTGGCAATCTAGAAACAAATTTTAAATCTCAATTGAGATTCATACACCTGTGCATACTAGTGAAGCACAAATTGCTACAAAGGTATTCATATCAGGATGTTTTGAAACCCCTTATAGATGACCTTAAAACGCTGTACATTGATGGTCTCTGGATCACTGTGAATCACCAACTTAGAAATTTAAAGTGTGCTCTAGCCACTGTGTCGGCAGACAACTTATCAGCACATAGCTTGGCAGGATTCACCTGCTGTTTTAGCAGTGGACGGGTTTGCAGATTTTGCATGATAAACTACAATTGCTTGAAGTCCCATGTAAATGAAGACGAACTTCTGATAAGATCCTCTGAGGTGCACAAGTACCACCTTGAAGCACTCAAGGAGAGCAGCGAGGTTTCCAAACGGACATATGGTGTGGTCAATGAATGTCCATTTAGTCAGCTTAACTACTTCGATGTAACAAGAGCGTTTCCACCGGACTTAATGCATGATTTCTTGGAGGGCATTGTACCTATGGTCATCTGTCGGGTCCTCCAGGCATTACATTCCATGCGCATCGTCTCCCTTACTGACATCAATGCCGAGTTGGATGCGTTTGCAATAGGGAGGAATGACAGAAGCAACATCCCACAGCAATTGCCTCAAAGCGTATTAAAACAGACTAGACTACAGGGGTCTGCAGCACAAAATTGGTGCCTCTTCAGGATTTTGCCTTTTCTCATCGGACATTATATCCCACAAGGTGAGGTCCACTGGGATATTTACCTGAGGTGTCGAGAGATAGGCGAAATAATATTTTCCCCCACTATACGGAAAGGGATGATACCTTTTCTCTGTCTTCAAATAGGTGAATTCCTCTCTCATTTCCAATCTGCATTCCCTGAGACTTTCACCCCCAAGCTTCACTTTTTGATTCACTATCCCCGCCTGATTTTGGAGTTTGGCCCCTTAAAACAGCTGTGGTGCATGAGATTTGAGGGGAAGCATCAGTATTTTAAAAGATTATCCCGAAACACCTGTAATTATAAAAATCTGTGCTTCACCCTCTCTAAAAGACACCAGTTAAGACAGTGCTGGGAACTTCAATCACTAGACGTACTCCATCAGAGCAGTTACACTGAGGGTGAGCGACTTGTTCCATTCCGGGCTTTGTCATTGGACATTCAGGAAGGAGTGAGAACAAAAATCGGGATTGTGGACATCCCTAGTGATGAGAAACTAAGTGTAGTCAGCTCCCTCTCAACCAACAACATCAAGTATACAGTGGATGACAACTTCATTATAGATACTGTGGAAGAGGATATTCCCGTCTTTGTAAAGATTGCCAAGATTGTCCAGTTAAGGGGTGTTTGGATGATATTTGGACGGTTGTTGATTCCCAAAACATTTGACAAACATTACCATGCCTTCAAACTGGAGGATCAAAAGACTTGGATTGTTGTTCATCCAGGAGAGGAGAAGGATTATCACGCTCTTGACTCTTACGTTCATGATGACAACTTATTTATCACGCTGCATCACAGTGTGCAAAGTTAAAGGTGAACAGATGGATTACTTTTAGTATGCCAGTGTTATAAATACATCAGTGCACAGTGACACCATACGCACTTGAACTAACTTGACGTTTTTTTTTTTTTATAGAACAGGAAATTGATGGGGAGACTCTCCTGGGCCTGACTGAGAGGATGGTGGAGAAACTTTTCCCTCTTATGAAGTTGCAGGTGATGTTTATGAAGGAGCTGACTACATTGAGAAACTCCCAGAACTCACATTCCATCCCAGAACAGTAAGTAAGATGTGTTAGCCAGTCTATAGTGAGTAGGGATTTGTAAATAAGTAAGCATTTCAATTTACACCTGAAATTGATCTTACTACTTTCCCTCTCATCACCTAGATATGACGCTGGATTGCCCATGGAGGACCATATGCCTTGCTCACAGTGAGTATAGCTTTCAAGGTGGAGACACGCCAGGCAGATTATAGGACATCGTCATTGAGTCGTTTGAGGTCGTTGACACAAGTCGGGTGTTGGTGGTGTGATGAGATGAGTGGGGAGCAGACAGATGTATCTCCTGCAGGGACATCTCTGGAAAAAATATATCAATTGGCAAATGTTTCAAAAACAACCCAGCAAAAAAATAAATAAATAAATAAATAAATAGATTACTGTGTAGCGCCCCCCTAGGCCTATTTCCGACACTAAAGGGCGTTCCTGGGTTCCTAAACTAATCCCAGTAAAGTACTGTATATAATACATTTAATTCTTGCTTACCTTCTGTCTAAATGTCTGATGCTATATTTTACATGTGCTCTGCACATTTAAACTATTAACTTAACTATTATTCAAAAGAAATACCCTTTTAAACCTACACTATTACCCAATCATGTCTTAACACTAGGGAAATACTCAGAACTCAGATGATGTTCTTGGTGATGTTCAATTATCAAATAAAAATATAGTTTACTGATTTGAATAAGAAAATAAATATTAAAATCATCAATGTAATACATTCTTAATGAAAACAAAATGGGATACACCATGTATGAAAAGCTTTTGAATAAAATGAAATTAAAACAAACCTCAAGTTTGAATAAACCTTCAAATATACAGAAATCAAATAATTACAGTTACGTATACAGTCACTTAAAGATATCCATATGATAGTAGCTAGTAGGCTACTATAACTAGCATTCAGCTAACATTTAGCAATACACGACACATAGCATTAGCACAAAACACAATCGGTGGGCCCATGCACACACACACACATACACGCACTCTCTCACCAGTGAATCACCCACACCAGTCCTAGCCGGCAAATGAGCTAGGAAGCTACCTAGCAGCTAACCGTTGCAGTACTGAATTGTAGCTTGTGCTCGGTGTGGCAAAAAACAAACTCCTTCACTCCTTTTTGGAGCAAGAAAAATTAACTGACGCTACCTTAATCCAAGTGCTGTCGAGCTTCCGTCGAGTTGTCGTCCAGCAACGACAGGGAAGTCTCTCATGCGCAGTCTCCTCACATGTGGCTTCTTCTCTCCAACTCTCTTCTCCCTTTCGCGGGGTTTTGCAACCTTTTACCGCACGTTACTCAGTGCATACAACAGTAACAAAATAAGATACATATTACATTCAAACATCAAAATATTGCATGAAACAAATTACATTTCATTTGACCAATGAAGGCTGGCTAATTTGTAAGACAAATACATAGGCAAGCCAATATTATGGAAACATACCAACGTGCATTCTTAAAGTATTATGTGTGTCTGTAAACATAAATGCAGATATATAAACTTACATGTCATGGCTAGGATCCCGATGGAGTCACGAAGCAAAACGCGTTTGATCTTTTTGACCTTCGTGGTCAAAAAATGTGTGGATAGGCGAATTCCATGAGTTGTGTTGAATGCGCAAAGCCTGTGCCTGAAATGACTCCTCTGGCGCATGGAAAGCGCAAATGTGAACCTCGGTTACGCGTGAACCAATCATACCCTAAAATTATTCAAAGACAGGCAATGGGCATACCATTAAACATGAGAATTACTATTATTGGATAGAAGAGGTGTCGATCAGGGTGTGACCAATAAGATGGTGTCTCCGCCTTAATTACAATAGGCGACAAACTATCATGTCTGTTTGTCTTGGCCAAGTGTTCAGAAGTCATCTCTTCTGGAAACAGTATATTGATATGTTGTCGGCACAAATAATAACATTGTTTTGAATAATGTCCTCTCTCTTTTTAGACAAGTACCTTCTGGGTCTCATATCCAACCATGGCCGGCAGTTTTCAGCCTACCCACCTTCCCCCCTGAACTGCAAGCTGCACTCACAAGGAAAGATCCGGCCTTTAAAAAGAAGGACAAATCCCATCTACGGGCTTTATTAATTCAAGTGCTGTTTGACAATATCACTAAACACACTTGGTAAGTTAAAGTGGAACTCCGGTGAAAATGATGACTAGACTGTTACTAGGATGAGACTAAAAAAGTCCTTAAGTAGTCTTATGAGATGGCAATTTTTTTCAAGTCTTTCCAAAATGTCTACAATGCTGTTTTAGGTATCCCAGTCACAAAATTTATGCGGATGTCCTGGGGAGTTTGATCGCAAAATTCCCTTTCCTAAGAGATGGCAGTGCATCTGGACATGTATGTACATTAATGCTTTTCAAGAGTCATCTCCAAAAGACTTTTTCTGGTTGGGTTACCTTTTATCATTATTATTTTGGTTGCTTCCTTGTGTCTAGGAGACATTGATGGAATGCATCCGCAACAAATTTAAAAAGGAAAGGATTCCACTTGTGCACATATCCACAGTCCTCGCAATGAAAAACAAATTTGAAAAAAAAAGACAAGTGGAGCAAACATCCTGTGTGGACACTACCGCTGAACCTGAGGTACATTAGGCTATTCGTTTTTTTCAATCTTTATTCTTTTAAAACTGTCAAAACTGGGTAAGTATGTTCAAAACATAAAATAAGGAATTGCTGATTGTTTCTTTATTGGATCCTAACCCATCCTATATGACACGAAATACTGTCCATTTTAGCTGGCTACAAGAAGAAAACACTTCATGGATCATTCAGCAACACACTCCATTTCCTCGCTCAAGGTATTGTATGTTTTCCTTCTCATACGTCCTTATTATTGTTGTATTGTGGATAAGTGCCACAAGCAAAAGAGAAACAAAGAGTTTTGTGGTGAATAAGCCACTCTTTGATAACACATTCAAAATGTATACAATTGTGTTGTGTTCTCAGGTTTTAGAGCTGGAAGTTGTTGGCGAGGATGACACCAGTTATCAGGAACATCTTATTTACATGGCAAGGGAGTCGGCCAAGAAACAGCCCAATATAGATGAAATCAAAATCAGGATGAGGAGGACGCTTTTTAAGCGCATGCAATCAATGACCCTGTCAACAGCAAATGTCATGCAAATGTTTCCCTTCCTAAGTGTCCCACAACTAGTAAGTCAATTGTGAACAAGACAGTCATCACAATTCTAACAGTGGTTAAATTCTATTTTTTATTCACTGCAATTTTCTTTTCACCTTAAAGATGCGTCATGAAATGCAAATGAGGTTTGGCATTCAAACGGACGTAAACCTACAGACTGCTATTCACGAGTTGGCCCCCAGAATACTCAGGGTGGTAAAGGAGACTAGTCACAAAAGATTTTCACCCTCCCTCATTGAGCCGACGAGTGAGAGATTAAACGGTAAGTGGTTGTGGTTCGGCTGCATAATATTCAAACATAAACATATTTGAGTTTCAAGAATCACTGACAAAGAGAATGACAAAAAGGATGGAAAAATATTACATGTTGTATTTTTCTTGTTGAAATCTTCACGAATGTTTATGCTACATTTAGTTTTTGCAATGATATCCTTGATAATCCTAAGCATGAAGATTCATCATTTGGGTAAATGTCTCTTTACAGATGCTGCACTGCTGTTGCTGCCGGAACTTTTTAAAGAAAAAACTGAGTTTTTGTACTGCGTTGAAAACGTAAGTGTGGTCTGTTCCTTTTCCATAATTTGAATCCACACTAAATTTTAAGATTACCTAACCTGATGTTTCCCCTATTTCTTTCCTCTACAGGAAAACCACCCCTGTCCAACTGCAGTTTTCCATGGCTCCCTCAACGTTCTTAAGGCAGACACAATCACCATCAGGCTGGATGGACTTACAATGACCACATTAACCACTGGGGAAATGGCCATAGCCGAGGCCCTTGAGTTCCTCTTCAACTCATATTTTTTGTTTAACGTATCATACCCCGCCCCTCTTGTAAATACTTTATCCTTCATCCAAATTTTCCTATTCCGTTTATGTCCAAAAAATAAAAAAATCCCCATCCCTGTCCTTAAAATGTACAATCAATTTATGTCATTTGATTAAATACCTCTGTTTTTTATCTTTCTTTTTTTTGCCTCTATACAATAAATTCATTGTTACCTTTTAAAAAGCTTCTCTTGTTTCATCACTTTCATGGTGCTAATCAGCATTATAGTCAGAGTTGTTAATAGAGCACACCATAAAGCTATACTTTAAAATATAATTTCTAAAATATGAATTTAGTCATTGATTAACCTAATCATTTATTTAGTATTTTAATTTACTGAAACGGTTAATTAATTTATTCAAATAAACATTTCGGTTCCATATAGAACCATTTTATTTAGGCTTTAAAGAACCCTTTCGGTTCCATATAGAACCATTTTATTTAGGCTTTAAAGAACCCTTAAGGGTTCTTTTGATGAACCCTTCAAAAGGGTTCTATATGGAACCATTTAGGGGTGCCATATATGAAGCATGCAATAGAACCCTTTTTGGTTCTATATAGCACCTTTTTTTCTAAGAGTGTAGAGAGTGCAAAATATTAAAACGAATGTAGTGGCAACAGTTACAGGTACAGTTTATACACCCGCTCTAACAGTGTTAACCAGTCACCTGAATGAGTGGTTAGATAGAGAGTGCAAAATATTAAAACGAATGTAGTGGCAACAGTTACAGGTACAGTTTATACACCCACTCTAACAGTGTTAACCAGTATGTGAGTAACGTGGGTTTTATTAAAGCATAGCATGTGTAATGTGTAGCTCTTTCATTCCGTTTGTTAACATTTCCGGCTGTCTGTATTTACTAACCAGCAGCAGACGTAAAGGAAAGGGAATTAACCCCGAAGTTAAAAACATGTTATCTATTTTGCCAGCGGAGCATTTTACTCCCCTGCAATCTCCGAATGAAATAGCTACACAATACACACGCTATGCTTTAATAAAACTCACGTTTTATGAGACACCAACAGAGGCACAACAGACAAGTCTTACCATTGAAGATCTTTGACGTTCGTTCTGAAACTACATCCAACCATCCAGGTTTATCCATGTTGTTGTGGAGAACGACAGCTGCATCAATCATATTTCATTAAAACTTCACACTCCTTACATTGGACATATGATCCAACAGCCTAATTAGAATCTGAATTGTCTACTAAGCAGAAATATCTCCATACAGTAGATTTCCCCTCGTTTAGTATCATTTTGAACTCTCCAGATGACTGTATTGCCCCCGCTCGTCAAGTGAAAATCCCCCTCCTCCTTGGGGACAGCCAGGGCTAGCAAGACCTAGCATAACTGTCATTCACATCCAATGGTAATGCTACATAGCTAGGTATGCTAACTGTCGGTATCCATTGTTAACTTGTTAATACTCATGTCACTAGCTAACGTTAGCTAACTGGGCAGTTGTTATTATCATTGACACCACTTTCAACTGTCAAAACTATCCGTCTAGCTAAATCTGTTGGTTATGAGATTTCACAGCATTTCATATATATTGTTGCAGAGATGTTTCCTTTTACCAAAGGGCTAGCAAGACCTAGCATAACTGTCATTCACATCCAATGGTAATGCTACCTGGCTAGGTATGCTAACTGTCGGTATCCATTGTTAACTCGTTAATACTCATGTCACTAGCTAACGTTAGCTAACTGGGCAGTTGTTATTATCATTGACACCACTTTCAACTGTCAAAACTATCCGTCTAGCTAAATCTGTTGGTTATGAGATTTCACAGCATTTCATATATATTGTTGCAGAGATGTGTCCTTTTACCAAGATAACAATTTCAACAATTCACTTAGCTCAGTAAGTCAGTATAACGAAACCTCTGGAACTATTATGACCATGACACCTGAAATGTTTGTGCTTAGTAAATATGCAAGTTTCATAATACATCTGATTTCCACCATAGACTATAGAGAGACAATAAATATATTTATATTTGAAGCACAGACAAGATGTATTGCATCCGCAACCAATACAAAATCAAAACAAGCCCAAGTCTCCCTCACACGACCTTTGGAGGAATAATTACACCCCATAAGAGATAATGTCACTTGGAGCCTATTTTAAGACTTCTCCAAGCTAAATGTAACACACTAGACCCTTTCACAATAAACAAGCAAACAAACAAACAAAAACAGAACAACAAAGATACCCTCATATGTCTAAACGTCAGTGGAGCCAAAATATAATGGTTGAGCTTGGTTGCTTGCTAAAATATATTGGTTGAAAACAAAAAGGTGTATTCAGTGTCACTGCAGATGGTTACACTGGAAGGCTGGAAGATTCATCCTACAACCTGCATTCAACGTTGTACTGAACAAAGAAAACACAGTACTATACAGATTTTGTTCTCAGATTTCAGTCTGTGAGGCCCCTCAACAACATATGCGCACTCGGCCACTGCAGTTGCTTGTGCTTGATTGCCGCAACAGAGCAAGCACACTCTCACAGTTCGTTCACGAAAGCATTCTAGTTAGTAATGCTTGTAAGTTTTGAGTACCCTTCCATATATCTTAAGGCTTATCTGACCCTGTTGGAAAAATGCAAATTGAGATTTAACTTTAGGCAATTAAAAAGCATCTAGGAGCCTAATTGTGTTCACAGGGTACTTTTATTAGGCCATGATTTTAATCTGATGTGGAAGGTTTACTAATTAGTTTTAGAACACCTCCATCCCTTGTAGGCATCACAGAGAAGCTTCCCCAGGCAACACCAGGGACACCCCACCTCACGGCCACTGTCACAGCCACGTTCCCGGTTGCCCTTTAATAATCTCTCCAGAGCAAATAGAGAGGATGAGGCATTCATCACGGGCAGTCCACCTCTGCTTCTGGCTACAATCTGTACCATGCCAGGCCCTGACCTTTCACCCCTTGCCCACACGTCCTCACTCCTTGCAGGCAGCACTGTCTCCCTTTCCTGTGCTCTCCAACCAGCGGACACATCTGCTCATGTGGGGCTGAAAAGTAGCGACTCTCTGTCTGCTTCAGCAAGCTTTAGATTTATTCTTTTATATATGACAGGTTAACACTAGGGACTAATCTGTCTCCTTTGTTGCATTAGAATGCAGTTCAGCACTTTTTAATGACAAAAAGGATATATCTAAATGATGTTGTTGTCATAACATGCTCTGTTCAAATATGTATTGTTTTTATGACACCAAGAAGGCTTCTGACAAATAATGTGCAAACCAGCCACAGCCTTACAATATTAGCTGTCCCATTATACACCCAGAATAAATTACTAATAACAACATTACTAAAACCATATGTGGCAGAATTAGTTACATACACATATACAAAAAGAAAAACATGCCTTACTTTTTCACGTACCACAAAACAAAAATAACATTTATCCTTTACCTTTTCCATTAAAGAATAAATACAAGGGTTATTAATGGGTCATTAGTTTCCTGACATTAAAATGTATGAATGAAGGTTATAGGGGCATATTATGTGGAGAAGAACGTACAGCTTCAGTGCCAATATGGGATCTGCAGTTAAAAGAATCCATTAGCATATCACTATGGACAGATATGGACACAAAAAGGCTGGAATAATTTCTGGTTAGCCTTGTAGTAGCAAATTGAGGTATAAGTGAGTGGTTGTTCATATAGCATTTACTAGTATTAAGGGTACATCCCTCTTACATTCCTATGTTTCAAAGGGCACTGCTAGCTTATTGCTAGTAGAGCAAGGCTATGCAATGAAGGTGTCACTGAGACATAACTGTCACAGGTCACAGGTTGTTCTGATCCCTCGGGGACACAACACACCAGACATGAATCAAGTTTAGTAATTTTATTTTAAAGGCCGGCAGCCACACACAAGCTTAGTTACAGTCACTGGGCAAGATTCAGCATATGGTTTAGGCCCAGCCTATCTCCACATAACCCACCCCAATCAGACACAGGAGGCTGCTATAGCCACAGATAGGCACCACCAAGGGGGAGGGGTACAGCCTATTGGCAGAGGAAAATTAGAATAAATACATGCACTGGAAGCTAAACACAAATCTCATAGTGAAGCCCTCAATACAGTCCCCCAGCTAGGCCCAACACTGGCGTTATATTTCACACGTGATCACACATAGAAATGTCAATGTACAAAAATGTCACTGCAAAGATGGCTCACACACACACAGCAAGCTACACCTCTAAAAAGTTAGTTTTGTTCTGTCACGGGGTGACTACGTTCTGTGGGGGAGGAACCACACCCTCGGGAATTGGGTCCCCAGGGGAACACTTTGAGCGTAGCACCCTGGACCTAGAAAAAATAACAGCCCAGGTGTAGCCCATTATCTGCCGTATCAAACTAGCTACAGCTGCAAAGCAGAGAATAACCTAGCTAGTCATTGGCTCACTGCAGGAGTGGAGTACTTTTATACACAGGTAACCGTCAGTATGGAGGCGGGGAAGGACTTGGAAGAAGGAAGGAGGTGAAGGAGCTAGAGAGGCCGGGGTCTGAACGGGGTACGGCGCCTCAGTCCCAGACGACCAAGGAAGGTCGGACGGACTGACAGACCGACATGCAAGCCACGGAACGGAGCTCACAGAACGGCATACTGCCGGAGCTGGACATCGTGGTCTTCCCCAGCCAGAAACCGGCATTGTGTCGGAGCTGAACGCCGCGAGCTCCCCCCCTGTAACGCTAAGTAACCTACCTCCTTGTTGTTTTACAGACTGTCAACTTCAGGTTAGCCGCTGGCTAATGGTTAACCTGTTCTTTTCTCAAGGAAGCTACCTTTTGTCTCCTGCTGCGTTCGCTTTACCCCTGCTCTCCAGAAATACATTGGTGCACCACCCAGCTAGCCACGGAAGCCTATTGCCCAGACTGTCCCTGTTGTTTTACTTAAGTCACGTGAGTTCACTGTGTTGAGTGCCACTGTTGGAGTGACGTTACCGGGTTACACGAAAGAGTGATTGTTACAAGTTTCCACCAAGTCCATGCACTGTCGTTCTACTACAGTTCCGGGTGACTGGCTACACGTAGCCTGGGTAGGCGTTACCAATGCATATATACAGGGCTCGCCTGATGACTTGTTTCCGCTAATCTTCCATGGCCTAAGGTCCCCTGCTGTAGGAGGCGAGGAGCAACATGCACCAACTGCCCCAGACCCCTCTACAGGAGGCATGGTGAACGACCGCCGTGCCACGGACTAGGCACCCACTGCACCATTCCTCGGCCCCCTACACCACCATTATAGAGACTCTTCTTTTTTAAACTATTTAAATAAACTAAACTTTTTAAATGTTGATTCCTGCAGTCTGGCATCATCTTTGGGGTGGGGATACGGTTTTGCTCCTCAGTCAGGGTGACAGTTTATAGATTTAAGTGGAGGCCCCAGCGCCTCCCACCTGTGACAGTTCCTTGTCACCATAAACAGTCGCTCGTCACATAGGCTGCCTTACCTCCCCGGTATGTGTAACCCATTAAGAGGGGCTCACCCAGTCACTGCCTGTCCCGCAAAGCGGGTGCGCTGCCGGATCGCGAAGTGAAGAAAACCCTTTTGGTCGGCGGCGTCCCACCTCGCCGACCAAAACAAAACAATAACAAATCCTACAGTTACTCGGTCCAGGAGTAGGTGCAGCAGAGCTTCGCCGATACGTGATGACGGAGGGCGGATCACGCCACCGTCGCACTTCCACAAACTCTGGCTGGTTAAAGTTTGCGTCTCTCTCTCCCCTCCGATGTCACTCCTGCGTCCTCTCTGGCTGCAGCTCCGGATTCCACCACCGTAACAAAGGAAAAGCACACACTAAACCAATGGCAGGCTCGAAGCTGACCCATTCAGTAACATATTATTTTGCAATAAAACAATGACATTCCTTAAGTTGGCGAGTTACCACGCATCTCTGTCTCACACGCCGGCTGGCTGTTGTTGTCATCGGTCGTGTCGCCTCCTCACTGACGCAGTTGGGTGGCGTCATTGCCCCAGGGTCCCCTGGGAAGTTGAGACCTGTTCCTTTCCCGTCACCCTGTATAAAAAGGATTTCTCCGGCCAGCGTCCCAATCACATCAGTTCACTCAAAGTCCGTGGCCATTAGTCCATCAGCTCATTAGTCCATATTAGAGTTCTTGCCACACCGTTCCCCCCTGCTCACTGGTAACAGCACAACACACAATAATATTACACCACACACATGATTACACTATCAACAACAATAATACCCCGGACTGACATGTGACACAGGGTGCAAATAATAGACTGTTTTGTGATGCATTTTCCATGTATATTTTGTAAGAGGTTATCCCCCTTGATAAAATAGGGCAAGGTTAATCACTGTTGACCGTCATCCCATGAATTTGTGAGTGGGGTGTGGTGGGGTGCACTGGCATAGGTGGGTGGAGGGACGAGGAGGGACTGTGTCAGGTCAAACTGGTGAGTTGGCAACAGCTTTTCCCACAAGGCATGTAGAGTCACCTAACAGCTAGACAAACATGATGATGATCCATATGTCAAAGCTTGTCCTAGAGTGGTCTCCCACATGAGATTTTGAAAGGTTTAGATCCAGCTCCAGATGGCATGTTGACATTGTACTGATAGAATTATGTTAAAAAGTGTATTTTGTACCATGGTTTATGTCAACAGTGGATGTATTCAAATGTGAGAATATCATTCTGAATGAGCAGACAATACAGTTTCACTGGCATGAATACAAACAGATGTTATTTTCCGTCTGTGCTAGTCGCTGTGGCTTTTTTTGATCAAAAACAAAATCGTTCAGGACTCTGAACTGCTCTGTTTGATCCTAAATCAAGATGGTGCTGTGGTACAATTAATACAACTTACGGTCTTTAAATTGCAGGTGATTCAGGCATTAATTTTAATAAGTGATACTAACCAACACATTAAGCATTGCTTGACGGCAGTAGCACTAAGAGGTTTTTTATCTTTGCATCTCTTTCCCTCCCCCAAAAATGAAGTCCCTTGGGCCCCGAGGGACACAAGTGTCAACTGCCCAGTTATGATGAGTAATGGAAGAACAAGCTCTTAAGTGCTTCTGTTGACCTTTATGTATTCGTACACAGAACTGAGGGGAAAGAACAACACTTGATTAGTAATTGCTCCCTTGCAGACCATGTTCTGTGTCAGAGTGGGACAAAACACAGAATAAGAGCCTCAGGAAGAATACAAATGTACAAATCGACGATAGACCATTATAAGAACAAAAAGCGACAGATGCAAGAAATACCTTCCTCTGTTATGACTGTAACTCAATTATGCCTGCTGGCCAATGGCCTCAATTTGTGTGCTGAAGGAAAGCTTTTCATTTTAAAGCAAAGAATGCAAGTGAATTTCTAAGGGTTCATCAAGGTTTCTGTACAGAAATGTTAAGACTCCAACCTTTCGCTACTTAGCTATACCTAGGGCCTGATTTACTAATATGCGAGCGCTGCTTAATCTGCGTTCGCAAATTAACGCACAGTGTTTTTGCGCATTTTACTTGGTATTTATCAAACCAGATTGCGCTGGGCAATCTGTGTTTACTCCGCCCTATATAGGCCCTGATTTACTAAGATTGCGACCGCAGATGAATCTGCGCCTTTGCCAAGCGCACATTAACGCACGCTGTTTTTCCGTATTTATCAAGCCAGATCCGCGTTGGGCAAACAGCGCCTTACTACGCGTGTTAATTAGTGCGCCGTTAAAAGACGGGAGAAATCGCCTGCATGTTAGCTGCCAACATGAGTCAACAAAAAAAAAGAAAGCAAAAGTTCAGCCAGGAGGAGATTGAAGTTTTGGTTTGCGAGGTGGCTGCGAACATAAACCAAATTCAAGGTAGGGATACACTGCCCGCGGAAAAAAACTGCCATCTGGCAGTCAATTACCGCAACAGTGAATGACATCTCACTAGAACGCCGGGAAGTGGAGGAGATTAAGAAGAGGTAGCAGGATATAAAGAGGCGCACTAAGGAGAAGGCCGCGTTCAATCTTGCACAGACCAGGGTGACTGGTTCAGGCCCCCCAGTATCCGAACCACTAACCGTTTTGGAGGCATTGGTCCACCAAACACTGGTGTCGGAACAGGTGGAAGGTGTGGAGGGGGGTATCGATACCGTGGAGCCCTCTGTTCAAGGTATGTATGGTCTAGTACCGGGTTGTGAACTTGGACAAATTACAGCATTATTATATTCCTATATTAAATGATATTTGAAATATACATATAACATTTTAACAAATACCTGTATTTTACCTGTATAACAACCCTGATGTCGCACGCACATATTTTTCATTTAGCAGCCTGTCATGTTAAAACAACTTGTTTCGTTACAAATGGAACGGACCTGTAACTGTTTTTATTTCGTTGGTGTGATAATGTGTCATGCTTGTAACGTGTAATCCTGTGTTTGCCCTTTAGCAAGCAGAGAACCCGGACCGACAGCCTCTGCTGTACCTACAGCCGCCTCCTCTCAACGCCCTGCACGGATTGCCAATGTCGAGGAGATTGACCTCCAGCTCCTGACAGAGCAACACGGGCAGACGAGGGCT